>NW_026705672.1:0-320197 GCF_029867415.1 Vicia villosa | reverse complement strand
ATTTATCCAAGAGCCATATAAAAGCATATAAATATTAGTTTCTTAACCTATAAATATTTGCTCAAATTTAATACATCAAGTATACCTTAAATATTATAACACAACCAATCACAATCATTAGAAATCATTAAGTTATCTCCAAGAGCTTCATAATCTTTTTCTCCAATTCCTTTTTCATTCCTGCAACATATGTATATAGCTAGGAAGAATTCAAAAACAACCACATTGAGATCTGCGAAGAACTATAAAACCATCACATGAAGAATATTAATTTAGAATGTATTGCTCTTTTTTAATTCAATATGCTACTTCCATCTACTTCCATCTGCTAGTTCCATCAGCAACTTCTTACTTTCATCTACTACTTCTTTTGCTCAACATAGTCCAATTGTTTAAACATGAATATCCATACAAAGAAAGTGCAATTGTTTCTGCAGAATATACAAAGGAAGTTTAGTGAAAATAAAGCACCTTTTGTTGGTAGGAAGTTAAAATGCAATACCAATATACCAATCAATTTTCTCTTCATTAATAGTTACTCTTATATATTTAACTTTAATATTCAATAACTAATGTATTGTATCTTTTTTTTTTTTTGAAATACTACTTTTGTACTATATTTTACCAATAATATACTAGTACTTCTTTGCACCCTCAGTTTCTTATCCTTTTCATTAAAACCTAAACATTTTCCTACAATATAGCTTTGAAGCTCAGTTTCTTCTTCCACGGAATCCATGTAAATCAAGTGTTGCTAAAAAGCCGTTTCTCTAGCTTGATTTGTCAGTACTTCAACGCTGGCAACTGTTTCACCATGAGAAACAGTGGCTGCAACATATGGGACTAAGCCTTCGGCAATGTTATATGCTTGTCTGTAAACCATGAAAATATTTGAAGTATTGTTATTGATATCTTCTAATAAGGATTTCTTAGTTTCTGAATTTTCTCCATACATGTCACCAAAGCACCATCCCATATCTTAATTTATATCGGGGATAAAAAAAACTCCCAAGTAAAGGAGTCTGTTCATCTTAGTGATATCAACCCAATATTTACTAAACTTATCCAACATGTCCCAAGCCACATTAGCAAACAATCCATTAAGGTCCATGTTTAATTGCTTAAGCTCAATGTAAATTGCAGCCAAGTACGGAAAAGCTACATGCAAGCCTGCTTTTGTTGAAATAGAAAAAAATCGTTGTTGCTTCATAATAATTCTTCAAAAACTTAATAAAAATGATAACATTATCCCAATATCCACTACTAGGGGGAGAAACACCGTCAAATAAATCCCTATAGTCTTCATCCTCATCTTCTAGAAGCACCATTGAAATATGTCGAGTTCCATATAGTTAAAACATCAAGACATACTTACTTGCATGTAATATCGGCATATTCCACACATTCCTTGAACTTTAAAGCTCTATGAGGTGAAGATCTTACAAACCTAATTGCATTTCTAACTTTTGAAATTGAGGTGCTGGCTACTTGTAATCCATCTCTCACAACCAAATTCAGAATATGAGCACAACACCTCATGTGAAATCCAAACCCATCTAATAAAAGTCCACTCATGTCTCTTATTTTCTGCTCCAAATATTTCACAATAAAATCATTTGATGATGCATTATCTACCGTGATGGTTGAAAAATTTCTCAATCCCCACTCCTTCAACACATCCTCAATCTTCTTACCAACTGTTTTACCTCAGTGATTTGGGATCACCGTAAAACTAATTATCCTTTTTTGGTATTGCCAATACCTATCTATAAAATGGGCAGTGAGGGTCAAGTAGTTTAAAATTTGGACGGACAGCCAACAATCGGTTGTCATTTCCACCCTACTATAATCAGACTTAAAGAATACTCTCAACCTCCCTTTCTTCTCAAGATATTTCTAAAAACAATCCCTAGCTATGTGATCGGTAAAATAGCAAGTGTACTATTTTGCCTTTGTAGTAATAAAGGGAAAATTCCCCGAATATCGAATCTCAAGGACTGCTTGACGATATAGAGTTTTTTCGTATTTCAATTAAACAAAAGTTCAAACGGGGTTTTGATTTGTTTTGCAAATAAAATAAATTTAGAATAATAAAACGATGGACAGAGATGAGTAGAATACTATGGATGGTGAATGATTTGATCATGCAACAAATATAACTATATCTTGCAACAATGGTTTGCCTAATTGATTATCAGTTCTTAAGGTTTATTATTCCCAAGTCCTCACGTGATAATTCTTTAATCCCTCAACCTAATCACTATGTCCATAGAAATTACGGCTGACATTAAGCTTTCCAATATCAAGAATATTCTATTATTAAAGGGTATTCCTAGTCCTAGGTAATATCTACTAAAATATGTTCTCAGACAGATCATGAACAACAGCTGGTCCGGCTTAATTGTATCACACAAAATCAATTTCCGTTTGTCCGACAGAAAAAGCATTATAATAGTAAGAGAACAGATCAATATAGATCAAACCAAATTATCATTGCAAAAATATAAATTTATTCATCACAGATCAAAATCAGGGTCACCCCCTAGCATTAGGGGGTTTAGCTACTCATAATAAAAACAGAAAATATAGTGTTAATTGTAGACATTACAGATAAATGAAGGAAATCCAATCTTCAATGGCAAAAGCTCATAGAGTTCTTCAATCCTTGCATCAAATCTGAGTTCTCCAGCCTTTCACAGTGTATTTTCGCACCCAAAACTGTCCAACCCTTGTCCAAACGCAATCTCCTTCTTTTATTACTGTCATTCTGGGCTTTTCAGCAAAACAGGCCCAAAAATAACGTGCAAACGTGTGTGGGAACGCGTCTGGGCAGACGGGACGCGTGTGGGGACGCGTTTGGGCAGACAAGCATTTTCCTTTGTATTTCTGGCTTCTGGGACGCGTGTGGGAACGCTGTTATACCCCAAAATTTGCCCGCATCTTTTTTCAAGAAAACTCCAATCTAAAAATTAAGAGTCTCATATAATCATGGATTTTTATTTCAACAAATATCCTGACATATGAAATACTTAGTTTTTAGAATTTTTCTTATACAGTAATTTGGCTTGCAGTTGAATTTATTCTTACGCAAACGCCAAATACTGTTTATTACTTCACACATGCTATTTATTTATTTACAGATAAATAGTACTGACACAATTTGTACAGAGTTAAATCTTTTTGCAGGCGCAGAATCAGGAAACTCAGACTGTACTGGTAACAAGTAGATTATTATTATCTTTTGTTTCCCACTAATTTTTGTACTATATTCCATTATTTTCAAAAATCTTTTCAAATCTCTTTTTCAAAAATCAAATCCTAACTTTATTCTCTACATCTCTCTTTTTCCCAACACTATCATACACTTTCTTCCAAATCTTATTTCCACTCAAATTTTCCTTTTGTACGGAATCACATCATTCCCCAACGTCTCTATCCTTCTTTCCATTCTATAAATACCTCTCATTTTTTCATAAAAATTTCACATCAAATTCTAATTCATCTCTCAAATTTCTACTTCATAATCCATCCTTTCTTCTTCCCCGACAAAATGGCGAAGTGGTGGGAAACGTGTTTTCTTATGGTCATCACCATTGCTACGGTGATCATGTCTTTCTTCTGTCTACATAGCCCGGAACACTGTGGACCTGGGATGCTTATGCTCCCAATCATCTACATGTTACTATTTGTAGCTTGGGTTATCAATCGTCATTCTTAAAATTTGCCGTATTTCTTATTTCTTAAATGTACCGTTTATTCGTCGTACTGTTCAATATAGTATGTAATATTTGTACTGTCAGTATTAAATGTTGTACTATTTGTCATAATATTGCTTAATTACTCAGATAATATTTTGTGTGTTTTCTGCCAGTCAAATATTTATTTTTCTGTGCATTAAATGATTTTCAGGGTTATAATCGGTAATTTTGCTCGCGTACAGTAAATATTAGTTATTTATTATGTCTGTGTTTTTTTAACAAGTCATGTAAATAAACTTTCATTTTTCACATAAAACAAAAACAAAAACAACAAAAAAAGAAAATTAACTTTGACTCTTGATTTTTCACTCTAACTGCTACGTCAATACCTGAACAGTCAGTTGACAGCCAAACTGCTGGCAGTACAATTCTCAGTGTTTTGTACCATCAATCAAACCAATCTTTTGAAATTCAAAATTCCAAGATTTTTGTTCTAGAAGTCTTCTGAATATCACGCGATTAGCAGAGACTCAACACTGCACAAAAATCAGGTACGCTTAACTGTCTCCTACACAAACAGTCCCTGACTAGGGTTTTCTTGTTTTTACAGGAGAAACAAGTTTTTGAGACCTCAAATGGATTTCATGCACATCCATATATCTCAAAGTACCATCATACAAAATTTCAAACTTCAATTCACTCGGACGCACCGTCAGCAGCTCAAACAGTCAACAGACGACCCGTTTGACCAAAAAGTCAACAGACAGTCAAAAATGAATTTTTTTGTCAAAGTCCATATTTTGTCAAAGGATTCATCATTTGATCATTGGATGATCATAATTCATCAAGGAAAGATCAAAAATCAACAAAACCCTAAGATTCAAAATTAGGGTTTTTGCCTGAAAAGTCAACTCAACTTTGACTGGTCATAACTCTCTCATCCTTCATCCAAAAAATTCAAACCAAAGCTCATTTTGAAGGAAATTAAATTATATTTCAAATGCAATTGATACCATGGTCATTGCATTCACCATTTGAAAAATATGACCAAAGACATTACAGGTCATTTTCAAAGTCAACAAAAAGATACTTTTTTCAAAAGGACACACAAGGAGAATTAAAAATCATTTTGACATGAGACCAAAGACATTGGTTGGAGGACTCTTTGAGGTTTCCAAAAAGTGCAAGATCTCCTTCATATGACAAAAATTGAGGGATTTACACCTTGTTGAAGTTGGATAAATTTTGGGAAAATGCATGAAATCAACATTGCTCAAAAATGTATTTTTTCCAAATGGAGCCAAGTTTTCATGGTTCAAACATCATTTCCATAATATAATGGGCCTCCCACGACCAAGACAAAGCCCACATCATTTTTATCCATTTTTGATTTAATTTTATCACATATAAGATTAAATTTAAAAAGGAAAATGGAAGGATAATATGTAGCTTATTTTCCAAGCATGACTCATCAAGGAATCTTCAATTTTCTGCAGCCAAATGAAGTACAAGGCAAGAGAAGTAAAGAAGAGCAAGACTTGGTCAAGTTTTCAAAGATTTTTAATATTTAAAAATCAAAGTTTCAACAAAGCTCATCAATGCTTTTAGCTTAGTTTTTAAGCACTCCATGGCTTATAAATAGGCTAGCATACTTCATCAATGTAAGACACACACGAAATAGAGCAAAGATATTGCAAAAACTCACTTCATATTTCAAAAATAATCAAAGAAACTTCAAAATTCGTATTTAAATTTGCAGCTAGTTTCAAAGCAAACTAAGTCCATAAATCACTTCCTGGAACTTATTTGAGCAAGTTCAGATCCATAACCAAGTTCATAGGGGCCTGAAACTCGAGTTCTTTCACTCTCCGATTTGGTAACTTTCATTGATTTCAAATCCTCATTTTATGTGTTGTTAACATGTCTCATGGTTATGGTTGAGTTTATACTGATCATTAGATCAGGTTTGAACCCTAGCATGAGAGTTCTAACATCCAGAATGTAAGGTGCCATTGTCAACCGTGAGTTTATGTTTCTCTTCGAATCTCTTAACACAAGCACTTTCAGTCCAAACTAACCTCACCATTGGATTCCCAGACCTCGATTTAGGGGGGTAGGGTCTTCATTTGGTGTTTAAACTAACTATTTTGCAGGTTTTGAAAACCACCTCGCCGGAGAAGACAACCGGAAAACACTATTCCGGCGGTCAGCAAGGCTAGGGCAGGGTTGACTGCACGCGTGGCTTCCTCCCTCGCTCCTATTGGCTGGTCAATAAGTTTGTGGCACGCGTGGCAAAACGTTATAACATGATTGGTTCTGGTTTAAAACGTGGACCCCACATAACTTAAATTCAGAAAAAAAAATAAAAGAAACAAGTGGACTGGGCTTGTACGAAATGCTTTCTACACCCCTGGTTTCTGGCCCAAAAGCATCTCTTGAACTAAACTCAGTTTTTTTCAGATTCACTTAATACACCCCCCATGCATATTTTAATTAATAATCTCTATACTTTGCATTTTAATTAAAATCAACAAATCACAAAACACCAAAAATATTTTATTTTTTTAGTTTTAACCTGATAAAATATTTATTTATTTTTAGACATAAAAAATATTAATATTTTTATTTAAATTAGGGCTATTTTGCATAATTAATTAGTTTATATTGATATATTTGCTTTTTAATTATTTCAACCAATCAAAAAATCATAAAAAAATTGTTCTTTATATTAAATATTGTTTATATATTATAAGCTAATTGTGTACATATTTTGAATAATTTTCTCTTTAAGTTCTAATTATTTGTGTAATTATTTGCATAATTATGTGTTAATTAACTTAATCAATTTCAAATCAATTTCAAAAATCCAAAAAAATTAGTTTTGTTTTAAAATTAATTAGCAAATGTTTTGTACATATTTTGAACTTAATTTTTAGGTTTGAAATTTATTTTCATCTTTTTCTTCATTTTAATTTAATTAATCATGCATTAATTATAATTAAAATCAATCATAAAAAAATCCAAAAACATGCCTTTAATTTTTCTTGCAATTTAAATTCCTAGATAAATGTATAGGATGTCAAATTCATGTAAATAGGCTAGTTTACATTTCCTGCACAATCGATGTGATAGCGTAGATTTATTTTCCGCACTTTACATTTCCGCATTTTAATTTCCAGCAAATATAAACTACGTGTATGCCAAAGATAAAATTGAACCGTTAGATCACTAACTTCAAAAGATAAAATATCTGAATTCAAACACAATCACACATGCACCTCCTAAGGTAATCCCTTCTCATTCTTTTCAAAATCAAAGTCAAAATTCTACTGTTTCGAGTACAAAATCGAACCTTTTGTTTGTATCCGGTGAAAGGATAGATTTTTAAAGGAAATAGGATAAAGACCTTACAACTCAGGGTAGACCTCCTAGTTTGCTTGATCAAATCAAAACAAACAAAATTCTCATACACTGTTGTTTTTCAAAACAAAACTTTCCAAAAAGACAATATTTTGTATACATCCAAACACGGATCATTAAAAAGTTAACGTTCTTTTCAAAACATCTATCGAAAGATAAACAAACATTTTGTATACATCCGCACAAGGATCATTACAAATTCAATTTACAAAGGTATTTGAAACCACATATGAGCATTCTAAAGCAATTGAAAAGTAATCGAAAAACAAGTGAGCTAAGATAACTTAAGAGCCCATGGATAACCATGGATACAAAGGGTGCTAACACCTTCCCTTTGTATAACCTACCCCCTTACCCAGAATTTCTTAAAGGTCTTTTTTCTGTTTCTTTTATAAACCTTTCCTTAATTGGATAAAATAAAAGGTCGGTGGCGACTCTGTGAATTTTCAAAAATGCGAAAGCATAAGCGATAAAAAAGAGTCAGTTCACGTATCTCTCCCGCTCAGAGGTATGGCCCGAAAAACGCAGGTCCACAGAACTGGCGACTCTGATGGGGAGTCACTTTCAAAAAACAAAATGTTTTCTAAAGGGGTTACCTTAAGAGAATAGATTACTTCGATGTTTTCAATTGTTTGAATTGATTGCTCTATTTTTCAAAGGTTTGTTTGGGTATTTTGCTTGTGTGGAAGATTCTAACCCGAATCTCGAGATACCTTAAGTATATGACAATAGACCAAGGAAACTGTACGGCATGTACCGATACGGTTGATCTGGTAGTCATCGTTAGTGCGATACTTTGGTTTATACTGATGTCCCTTGAAAACGATCAAGGAGTATATTAGGCTTCCGAAATGTCATTAAACACTAATTTGTCTTAGAACCTTTTTAGTTGAACTTGACTTATGGCCTATTAAGTGGCTAGCTTTGAAATTGATCGAAGTTAGTTATCCTCGAGGAATATTTTGATCGGCCGCTCGAGCGCCGTATTGAGATGTTACCTCCAAGGATCATAGAACCCGAATACTATTCTAGGACAGGTTTTAACCAACTCAACTTCAGTGGGGAGGGTATCACCTATCAGCTCCATGCAAGCCTTTAAACCTAAGGCTATTGTTTGATTTGTTTTTGTGTGCCACATGTTTGCATAATAAGCATATCATTTTCTCACAAAACACTTCAAGGATCAAAGAGTTTACCTTTGTTTTTGCAGGTAATGGCTCCCGCCACCCGAGATTACATCCGAATCAACATCTCAACGGTACCATCTGAACTAAAAGACTTAGTGTCAGAATTCCCCAGGAATGTTCAATTCACCGAAAGGCATGGTCACTTACTCCATTTGGTTACCTCAAAATTTGAAGAAGACATGATACGGGTCCTGTTCCAGTTCTTTGACCCTGAACATCATTGCTTTACCTTTCCTGATTACCAGTTGGTACCCACTTTGGAAGAATTCTCTGAACTAATTGGATTGCCTGTTCGAAATCAATTACCTTTCACTGGTTTAGAAAGGATTCCAAAACCTGAAGTCATTGCTGCTGCTTTACATCTGCGAAAATCAGAAATCGAGTCCAATTGGGAAACAAAGAGTGGAGTTAAGGGTTTGCTTGCCAAGTTCTTATTGGAAAAGGCTCGATTACTGCTAGAAAACAAAAGTTATCCAGCTTTTAAGGAGGTTATGGCCCTTTTGATCTATGGGTTGGTTTTATTCCCAAATCCCGACCAGTTCATATGTGTGCACATCATCAACCTTTTCCTAATCCGAAACCCGGCACCAACATTGCTGGGAGACATTCTACATTCTCTACACACTCGTACCATGAAGAAACGAGGAACTCTCATGTGCTGTATACCACTACTGGCTAGGTGGTTTACATTTCATCTTCCCCGATCAGTGTTGAGAAATGAACAAATAATGCAATGGTCTCGCAGGATTATGTCTTTGTCTTATTCAGATATCCCGTGGAACAACTTCTTTCAAAAAGACATTACTATCATTGATCATTGTGGAGAGTACCCTAATGTGCCACTCCTTGGCATCAAAGGAGGCATCACTTACAATCCCTCTTTAGCTCTACGCCAATTCGGATATGCAAGGAGCAACGGTCCTCATGACATGATTATCCGTGGCATTGTGTTTGATTACGAGAATGATTTTCATAGACACCGACGAAGGTTCATGCATGGGACAGTGTCTATAGAATAGAAAGCAAAACTTTGGGGCAATAGAATTCTATCCCTATGGAACCTTACCTCAGATGGGTCCGCACTCATGCTCAGAAACTCATTATGCCATATCCCGCTATTCTACCTGTGACTATTGAGCCAAAGGTCGAAGGAGACGAACCCCAAGTTATTCTACACCCGGATATGCCAACTGACCTAGAAGAGTTGCAAAAATCTTGGGTTCAACTAAAAGAGGAAAGAGACACCTTCAAAGCACACTATCAGGACTATGAGAGAAGGATATTGGAGCTCACCGGACAGCTTCAAGAAGAACAGCAGATCAACACATTCCTGGGGGCAAAGAGAAAGCGTCCATGGGAGACCTGAAGGATCATTTATTTTATTTCTGTCTTGTAAGCCCAAATGAGAAAAAAAAAAGAGAATAAATTGATTAACTAATGTTTGTTTCTTCTTTAACAAATCTAAACTCTAAGATCCTTGAAAACATTGCACACACATTTCATTTCATGCATTGCATATACATTTCATACATTGCATTCATATACATTGCATATACATTTCATTCATATACATTGCATCCAGTCATACACATTGCGTAACAGGTTCTCATGACGGATTTCTCATCTCCTCGCTGTTTATTTCAGTCAGAAGAGATGGAATCTGAGACAAGCATCAAGAATCTCGAAGAACAGAATGCCCAAGTTCAAGTGGCAATTCTGGAACTGGCAAAGGGGCAACAAGAACTGAAAGCCCTGATAATCAAGAAGAAAAAGAAGCCCAAAGGATCTGTAGGTTTGAGTCACCTGAAAAGGAAAATCAAAATCCCAGTCAAAAAGTTCAAAAAGCCACCGATCCCTGAAACAGTCGGTGATGGTGAACAAGAAGACAATCAAAGCAACCAGGGTTCTGCTAAACCCTCTCTCTCTTCAAATGAAGAAGATGATCATTATGGGGACGAACCGGATGATGACAAATACCAACAGCTGGAAGACCATATGAAAGCTTTGGAGATACAAAAAATACCCGGCTTAGATTTCAATGATCTGGGGCTCATCTCGGATGTTGTTATCCCTCCAAAATTCAAAGTTCCTGTCTTTGCAAAATATGATGGAGTTTCTTGCCCGAAACTACATCTGAGATCCTATGTGAGGAAGATACAACCTCATACAACAGATAACAAATTGTGGATTCACTTCTTCCAAGAAAGTCTGTCGGGTACACAACTCGAGTGGTACTACCAGCTGGAAAATACCAAGGTTCATACTTGGGAAGAATTAGCTGCTGCTTTTTACAAACAGTACCAATACAATGCTGATCTTGCGCCAACCCGTACCCAACTAAGGGGCATGTCTATGGGACCAAAAGAAAGTTTCAAAGGATATGCACAAAAGTGGAGAGATATGGCTGGAAGGGTTCAACCACCCTTATCTGATCGCGAACTAGTCGACATGTTCATGGGCACTTTAACTGGCCCTTTCTATAGCCATTTGCTGGGAAGCTCATCATCAGGTTTCACTGACCTGATACTGACCGGAGAACGTGTCGAAAGTGGCATTCAAAATGGAAAAATTCAAATAGGTTCCTCCTCTGGTACTACAAAAAGGCCCATCAGCGGGAGAAATGAGGTCAATGCAACACAAATTCAGAAAAGTCGCAAAAGTGAGCAGCATCAATCTGTAGGGGCAGTTCTGATCTCCGCATCTGCACCTCAAAAAGATCAACAGCCAAAATATACGCATCGGCCAGATGCACCAAGAAGAAATTTCACCAGAATCAACATGCCAATCTCTCAGGCATTGCAGCACTTGCTAAAAGCAGATCTGATCACATTAATAGGTCCTCCAAAGAATGTCAACACTTCCTCTCCGAATTATCGCCCTGATGCGACATGTGCCTATCACTCAAACTGTCCAGGACATGACGCAGATCACTGCTGGGCCTTGAAAAATAAAATACAGGATATGATAGATGCTGGGGAAATTGAGTTCGATCCCCCAGAAACTCCAAATGTCATCACTGCACCTATGCCAAAGCATGACAAAACTGTTAGCGCTATCCTGGACACTGTTTACATCTATGATGTGAACGAATTATCAACTCCACTCGGCGAAGTCAAAGGAAAGCTAATCCAAGCTGGTTACTTTCCATGGTGTGACCCCGACTGCTTTTATTGCTCATACCTGCCCAATGGTTATGAAAATCTGAGGATGGGAATTCAAAAGTGGATGGATCGCCGTATCATTATGTTTGTGAGGCTCCCTTCTAATGACGTGCTGTGTGAAGTCTTTGCAAACGGGATGAGAATAGAGGATGCCTCAGTGATCTCCAGCTTACCATTCAAAATCTCTGCCAAGGCTCCATTCAAAATTTCTGCTACACTCAAAGTGGCATCAGTAGTCATTGCTAGTCCAACTCCATTTCCATACTCCTCAGACAAAGCTGTCCCATGGGGATATGACACTAATGTTTATGTTCATGGAGTTAAGCAGGGTACCTCGACTGAAGAGGCCGCAAAGTTAACTACTCCAACTGTGGGTAATATTGTGGGTACCAGCAAGATCACGAGAAGTGGAAGAATCTTTTCACCAGAAATTTCTCCAAATGTTGCTGCTGGTCCAGTCCGAGTCCCAGTTCCTAATCAAGATGACAGCGCTCGAGGCAAAGAGCCACAAGTTGAACAAGTTCAAACCCCGGTGGAGATCACTGCTGAGGATCCATCAAAGCAAGAAATGGAGGAAATATTGAAAATCATCTGCAAGAGTGATTACAATATTGTTGAGCAACTAGGGCACACCGCTTCAAAAATCTCAATGCTATCTCTGCTAAAATATTCAGAAGCTCATGCCAAAGCTCTGATGAAATTCCTGAAAGCTGCGCATGTGCCTCAAGAGATCTCAGTCGACCAATTTGAGAATTGTGTTGCCAATCTAACCGTGAACAATGGTCTCGGTTTCCCTGATGTGGATCTAACCCCTGCTGGAAAAAATCACAACAAAGCCTTACATATCTCCATTGAATGTAATGGCACCACTCTATCTCATGTGCTAGTAGATAACGGTTCTTCTTTGAACGTGTTACCGAAAACAGTACTAGAAAAGCTTGACTTCGAAGGAATTGTGTTACAACCAAGTGATGTTGTGGTAAGAGCCTTTGACGGGTCAACAAGAACGGTATACGGAAAAGTGAATCTCCCAATCAGAGTGGGTTCTCAAATCTTTGATTCTATCTTTTACGTAATGGAAGTTCACCCAGCCTACTCCTGTTTACTTGGACGCCCTTGGATACATGGGGCAAACGCTGTAACTTCTACCCTGCATCAGAAGTTAAAATATCCAGTAAAAGGAAAGATTGTCACAGTCTATGGCGAAGAGGAATATGTGGTTAGTCACCTAAGCAATTCCAAATATGTTGAGTTGGAGGACGAATTCATCGAAACTCCATGCCAATCATTTGAGGTGGTCTCCCCAGATGTCTCTACCACCAAGCACATTCCTGCTACTCCAACTACAACTATGGCTTCTCTCAAAGATGCCAAAGCCATGATTGAACAGGGTGATTGCACAGTATGGGGACAGCTTTCCGATATACCCTACAAGTCCGACAAGCTAGGCCTGGGCTATGATAGTGAAAATCAAAAGAATGATCAAGGTCCTCGTTCTGGAGGATTAATGTCACACTTCGTCAGCCAAGAAGTAAACGCTATTGAAGATGAAGGAGTGTTCTTGAACCATATCATTCAGCCATATCCAGATGAGATTCCACCCATTTCCATGGGAATGTGGGATGCTGTGGGAGAACCAAGTGACGGGTATAATTATCAATATACCGCACCTCAGAATTCTTATATTGCTATGGAAGACATTACCCCGACTGGATGGGGTGATCAAATTGAAAATGACGAAAGTTTCACAATTCCCGTTACTGAGCAATATAAAAATCCACCCAAAGAAGTATGGGATACGCTAGGAGAACCCAGCGGCAAATATGACTATATGGTGAAATATTCCGCTCCTCCGAGCTCACAAATTGCTATGAAGGACATTGTCCCAACTGGATAGGATGAACATTACGATGACAATTTCACTTTTGAAGAAGCCAGGGAAATACCAAATAACGAGGGTTGCTTTCTGTCAGCATACACTCCTCACCAGGATGCACAAGTCTCTATTCAAAACATCATCCCGACTTCATGGGACGGCCTTATTGAGCATCTTGCTCAGCCAGCAGAGATATCTCAGCCTGGGCTCTCGTATCCAGCAGAGTATATCACTTATCCCGAAGGATCACCGGCTCATTTTCCCATTAATGAAATCAATGTTGTGGAAGATGAAGAAGACAACTGCAACTGGAACAGCTGGATACTCCCTGCTCACAACAGTGGATTGAACAACTGGAAAACTGAGGATGTGATCTCCTTTGACCAGGAGTAAATGCCATTTCCTGTTTTCTTTGTGTATATTGTGCAAAGATAAAAATGGTTCCTGAACAATCGAACCATGAGCCTGAAAGTCGTGAGCCTTGCCCAAAGCACATTGGCCCTTCTATAAGGGCTTATCATATCATGATCATGTGCATTCAATAAAATCATGGGACGCTTGCATATTTAAAATTTTGTGATCCTTTTTCTTTCTTTCTTCGATGTGGACCTCCGTTTTTCGGGCCATACCTCTGAGCGGGAGAGATACGTGAACTGACTCTTTTTTATCGCTTATGCTTTCGCATTTTTGAAAATTCACAGAGTCGCCACCGACCTTTTAGTTTATCCAATTAAGGAAAGGTTTATAAAAGAAACAGAAAAAAGACCTTTAAGAAATTCTGGGTAAGGGGGTAGGTTATACAAAGGGAAGGTGTTAGCACCCTTTGTATCCATGGTTATCCATGGGCTCTTAAGTTTGCTTAGCTCACTTGTTTTTCGATCACTTTTCAATTGCTTTAGAATGCTCATATGTGGTTTCAAATACCTTTGTAAATTGAATTTGTAATGATCCTTGTGCGGATGTATACAAAATGTTTGTTTATCTTTCGAAAGATGTTTTGAAAAGAACGTTAACTTTGTAATGATCCGTGTTTGGATGTATACAAAGTATTGTCTTTTTGGAAAGTTTTGAAAAACAACAGTGTATGAGAATTTTGTTTGTTTTGATTTGAGCAAGCAAACTAGGAGGTCTACCCTGAGTTGTAAGGTCTTTATCCTATTTCCTTTAAAAATCTATCCTTTCACCGGATACAAACAAAAGGTTCGATTTTGTACTCGAAACAGTAGAATTTTGACTTTGATTTTGAAAAGAATGAGAAGGGGTTACCTTAAGAGGTGCAAGTGTGATTGTGATTGGATTCAGATATTTTATCTTTGAAGTTAGTGATCTAACGGTTCAATTTTATCTTTGACATACACGCAGTTTATATATGCTGGAAATTAAAATGCGGAAATGTAAAGTGCGGAAAGTAAATCTACGCTATTACATCGATTGTGCAGTAAATGTAAACTAGCCTATTTACATGATTTTGACATCCTATACATTTATCTAGGAATTTAAATTGCAATAAGAATAAAAGACATATTTTTGGATTTTTTTAATGATTGATTTTAATTATAATTAATGCATGATTAATTAAATTAAAATGAAGAAAAAAGATGAAAATAGATTTAAACCTAGAAATTAAGTTTAAAATATGTACAAAATATTTGTCAATTAATTTTAAAACAAAACTAATTTTTTTGGAATTTTTGAAATTGATTTGATGTTTATTAAGTTAATTAATACATAATTATGCAAATAATTATACAAATAATTAAAACTTAAAGAGAAAATTATCCTAAATATGTACAAAATTAGTTTATAATATATAAACAATATTTTATATAAAGAACAATTTTTTATGATTTTTTGATTGGTGATAATAATTAGAAAGCAAATATATAAATATATACTAATTAATTATGCAAAATATTGAAATTATGAAGAAAAATAAAATATTTTTATTTCAGAAAATAAAACATTATTTTAGAAGCTTAAAAATATTTTTTGTGTATTTTTTGGATTTTTAAAACTATTTTTAATTAATTTAACAAGAAATTAAAATAAAATAGAAAATTAAAAAGATAATGATCAAGTGTGGAAATTAAATAAAGTCCATGGTGTGCATGCATAATCTGGTGCGTTGGATTGAGAGTTAATGAGATCAGATGGCCCAGATATTGAGGCACGTGGTAAAAGTTACACCTGCAAAGCACAGAATCAGAGACAAATTTAAAAAACACGCGCGCGCGTTTTGTCCAATGAGGTGAAGACACCTCATCGTCTTCAACCTCTCGCCAGCACCTTTAACAGCGTTTTTGTAATAAAAGCGCTGTAATAGATACCTCCTAAACCTGCAAAATAGCGAATAGGATCAAACACGAATATAAATTTGGCGCGACATGCCCATTCGATTCGTCTAGTCCATACGAATTCAATGGTACCACTTAGAACCTGTAATTTTGCTTATTTCAGAAAGCCCTAATTTGGAGAGTATGAACCCTAAAATGGTAACTTCGTATATAAGCGACCAAACCTTAATTAAATGTCCAGAAACGATCTACACACCACACTAAGTTCAAATACATGTCTACATCTTGCTAGATATGCGTGTGTTATGAGATATAAGTTAGTTTTAGTTTGAACAAACCGTGTCATGTCAAAATGATTTTTGATGCTCCTTGTGTGTCCTTTTGAAAAAAGTGTCTTTTTGTTGACTTTGAAAATGACCTGTAATGTCTTTGGTCATATTTTTCAAATGGTGAATGCAATGACCATGGGATCAATTGCATTTGAAAGAAAATTGAATTTCCTTCAAAATGAGCTTTGGTTTGAATTTTTTGGATGAAGGATGAGAGAGTTATGATCAGTCAAAGTTGAGTTGACTTTTCAGGCAAAAACCCTAATTTTGAATCTTAGGGTTTTGTTGATTTTTGATCTTTCCTTGATGAATTATGATCATCCAATGATCAAATGATGAATCCTTTGACAAAATATGGACTTTGACAAAAAATTTCATTTTTGACTGTCTGTTGACTTTTTGGTCAAACGGGTCGTCTGTTGACTGTTTGAGCTGCTGACGGTGCGTTTGAGTGAATTGGAGTTTGAAAATTTGTATGATGGTACTTTGAGATATATGGATGTGCATGAAATCCATTTGAGGTCTCAAAAACTTGTTTCTCCTGTAAAAACAAGAAAACCCTAGTCAGGGACTGTTTGTGTAGGAGACAGTTAAGCGTACCTGATTTTTGTGCAGTGTTGAGTCTCTGCTAATCGCGTGATATTCAGAAGACTTCTAGAACAAAAATCTTGGAATTTTGAATTGAAAAATATTGATTTTATTGATGGTACAAAACACTGAGAATTGTACTGCCAGCAGTTTGGCTGTCAACTGACTGTTCAGGTATTGACGTAGCAGTTAGAGTGAAAAATCAACAGTCAAAGTTAATTTTCTTTTTTTGTTGTTTTTGTTTTTGTTTTATGTGAAAAATGAAAGTTGATTTACACGACTTGTTAAAAAACACAGACATAATAAATAACTAATATTTACTGTACGCGGGCAAAATTACCGATAATAACCCTGAAAATCATTTAATGCACAGAAAAATGAATATTTGACTGGCAGAAGACACATAAAATATTATCTGAGTAATTAAGAAATATTATGACAAATAGTACAACATTTAATACTGACAGTACAAATATTACATACTATATTGAACAGTACGACGAATAAACGGTACATTTAAGAAATAAGAAATACGGCAAATTTTAAGAATGACGATTGATAACCCATGCTACAAATAGTAACATGTAGATGATTGGGAGCATAAGCATCCCAGGTCCACAGTGTTCCGGGCTATGTAGACAGAAGAAAGACATGATCACCGTAGCAATGGTGATGACCATAAGAAAACACGTTTCCCACTGCTTCGCCATTTTGTCGGGGAAGAAGAAAGGATGGATTACGAAGTAGAAATTTGAGAGATGAATTAGAATTTGATGTGAGATTTTTATGAAAAAATGAGAGGTATTTATAGAATGGAAAGAAGGATAGAGACGTTGGGGAATGATGTGATTCCGTACAAAAGGAAAATTTGAGTGGAAATAAGACTTGAAAGAAAGTGTATGATAGTGTTGGGAAAAAGAGAGATGTAGAGAATAAAGTTAGGATTTGATTTTTTGAAAAAGAGATTTGAAAAGATTTTTGAAAATAATGGAATATAGTACAAAAATTAGTGGGAAACAAAAGATAATAATAATCTACTTGTTACCAGTACAGTCTGAGTTTCCTGATTCTGCGCCTGCAAAAAGATTTAACTCTGTACAAATTGTGTCAGTACTATTTATCTGTAAATAAATAAATAGCATGTGTGAAGTAATAAACAGTATTTGGCGTTTGCGTAAGATTAAATTCAACTTCAAGCCAAATTACTGTATAAGAAAAATTCTAAAAACTAAGTATTTCATATGTCAGGATATTTGTTGAAATAAAAATCCATGATTATATGAGACTCTTAATTTTCAGATTGGAGTTTTCTTGAAAAAAGATGCGGGCAAATTTTGGGGTATAACAGTTGCCCCTATTCAATCTTCTTAAACCTGAAGAGATTGTCTGAAATCTGAAGGTAGAAGATGATTGAATATTTAGATGCCCTGAAAATTTGCACTTACCTTGATCAGAAGAGATGTTGGAAGTTGCATTTGAATGTCGTCTGCGAAATGTTGTTGGCAGATTGAAACATTACCTGAGAAGGGCTTTCAGATGCCACCTGGTAAATGTGTTGAGGGTTTGTTCATCAGAATGAATCCATTGATTATATCTTGATGAAGGATTTGAAAGTCTTTGTGTTGACTGTTTCAGAACCGTCCAAGGTTACCGCTTTAAGTCTTGGAGGATGATTGCTACGGAACTTGTCCAAAGTTTTTCCGCTTTAGATTTTGAAAGTTGATCATTGTGGAACCGTCTGAGGTATCAGCTTTAGATCTTTGATGTTAGATCATTCTTGAACCGTCTGAGGTATCGACTTTAGATCTTCAATGTTAGATCGTTCTGGAACCGTCTGAGGTATCAACTTTAGATCTGCAATGTTAGATCGTTCTTGAACCGTCTGAGGTATTGATTTTAGATCTTCAATGTTAGATCGTTATGGAACCGTCTGAGGTATCAACTTTAGATCTTCGATGTTAGATCGTTCTGGAACCGTCTGAGGTATCAACTTTAGATCTGCGATGTTAGATCGTTCTGGAACCGTCTGAGGTATCAACTTTAGATCTGCAATGTTAGATCGTCCTGGAACCGTCTGAGGTATCAACTTTAGATCTGCGATGTTAGATCGTTCTGGAACCGTCTGATGTATCAACTTTAGATTTGTGATGCTTGTTTTTGAGTTGATAAGTGATCAGAATGAATCTTCGGCTTGATTATATCTGAGAGAACCGTTCATGGAATTCAGGTGAACACTGCATGTGATTGAGAATATCTTTGTTGAAGATATCCGTCTGCCTGAAAAAATCAAGTTAGCGATATGCAATGTTTATGATGCATGTAATGTGAGATATTCTCGAGCTACAGGAGAAATGGGCATGTTATGTTGTGTATGAATATGCGTATGAATATGCACATGATGCATGATGTATGATGTGTGATGTATGATGTATGAATGTGAATATGAATGTGTGATGTATGAATATGAATGTGTGATATATGAATATATGAATGTGTGATGTATGAATATGATGTCAAGCTTTTATTTGGGAAAATAAATTTCCGTCAGTCATCTGGATATGACTATATTGCAATTGTTGATGATCTTTTGTCTTGTTTGAGTACCCTCGGCTGGGGAAATTCTTTGAGAACCATGGTACTCTGTTGAAGGATCTTTGACTATCACTTGGGAATGAAAGGTAGCTGGAAGTTCTGATGCCCTTTCAAATGGGAATGAGGAAGATGCATAATCCTCCGATGCACTATCTGACCAAGTCCGGGTGCGGGGATCACACCTTCTGAAGATAGTAATTTGGAACAACCCTGCTGGGGAATAAGACTTCTTTTGAAGAGAAAATCTTTTTGAGGAATTTGCTGAGAAATACGCTTCTCTTGGGGATTTTCTTCTGATGGGATGATGTCCAGATAATTGGGACATTACCTGAATGCTATTCCTGTTTTTCCTGGTAAACATCAATCATATTCAAATGCACATGTTCATTCAGAATTATCATTGGGACGTTTACGTATTTAAAACAGAAAAAGTGAAAATACTGATTTTTGAGCCTAAGCTGCATTGATTTTTGAAAAAGAGCCATGGTAGGCTGATTAGCACAGGGAGACAACAATCCTAGAAGTAGGAAATTGTCATATAGTTTTGGAAAATATTTATAAAGATAAATAGCTATGTGAAAACAATCCAGTCAAGTTTCAACTCTGCTATTGCCAATCTATCTTCGAGCATCTCATCCCTCACTTGTTGGAAGAAAGTGATTGGACTGATCGGTGTCTTTGAGGTGTTGAATCTTGATGGTGAGTAGGCAGCTGAACGGAACATAGTTGTATGCTTCATTCCCTAACTTTTGCCTAGGCTGCCCTTTCAGGTTTTCAGCCTACCGGGATAGTATTTGTTTAGTCTCTAATTTTTTCCTGGACCTCCCTTTCGGGTTTTTAATCCACCGAGACGCTCATTTTTTGCCTAAATTGCCCTTTCAGGTTTTCAACTTAGCGAGCTGTTTTTTTTTCTTTTTAAGCGAAGTATTTTTTGACTATGTCAGCATTCGCAGGGTGTGGGAAATCCTCACCATCCATGGTGGTAAGCAACATGGCGCCGCCGGAGAATATTTTCTTGATTATGAATGGTCCCTCGTAGGTGGGAGTCCATTTGCCTCTGGGATCACCTTGTGGTAAGATGATGCGTTTGACAACCAAGCCACCAGTTTGGTATGCTTGACTTTTGACTTTTTTGTTGAAGGCTTTGATCATACGCTTTTGGTATAGCTGACCATGACAAATAGCTGCGAGCCTTTTCTCATCAATCAAGTTTATCTGGTCCAACCGTGTTTGAATCCAATCGTCATCGTCTAGATTGGCTTCTTTAATAATCCTTAGGGAAGGAATCTGAATTTCAATTGGAAGAACTGCCTCCATACCATAGACTAAGGAGAATGGAGTTGCCCCTGTTGAAGTACGCGCAGATGTGCGATAACCATGAAGAGCAAAAGGTAACATCTCATGCCAGTCTTTGTAGGTTACTGTCATTTTTTGTATGATTTTCTTGATGTTCTTGTTGGCAGCTTCCACCGCGCCGTTCATCTTTGGTCGATATGGAGAAGAATTATGATGTTTGATCTTGAACTGTGTGCAAAGTTCAGTAATCATTCTGTTGTTTAGATTTGTGCCATTGTCCGTGATAATCCGTTCAGGGATGCCGTACCGACAAATGAGATTGTATTTGATGAACCGGGCCACCACATTCTTGGTAACAGAAGCAAATGAAGCTGCTTCTACCCACTTTGTGAAGTAGTCAATAGCGACCAGGATAAAGCGATGTCCGTTGGAGGCAGTAGGTTTGATTTCTCCAATCATATCAATACCCGACATTGCAAAAGGCCAAGGAGCCGTCAGGACGCTTAATGGAACTGGAGGTACATGTACTTTGTCAGCGTATATCTGGCATTTGTGACATGTTCGGGAGTGATGATGGCAGTCTGTTTCCATGGTAGACCAGTAATAACCTGCTCTCAGGATCTTTTTAGCCATTGTATGTCCACTGGAATGAGTACCGAAGGTACCATTGTGTATTTCTTCCATGATTTGTTCTGCTTCCTTCTTGTTTACACAACGAAGTAAAGTCGAGTCATGGTTGCGTTTGTATAAGGTTCCACTCCTTAGAAAGAATTTGGCAGCAAATCTCCTTAGAAACTTTCTGTCGTTAATGGATGCCCCTTCAGGGTACTCCTGAGCTTCGAGATATCTTTTTACTTCATGGAACCATGGTTTTTCTTCTGTTCCTTCGGCATCGATCTCATTGCAATAGGATGGTTCATCTTGTCTATAAATGGTGATCATAGGCGCCTCGTTGTCCCACCTGACTTTGAACATGGATGACATGGTAGCTAAAGCATCAGCTAGTTGATTTTCCTCGCGTGGGATGTGTTTGAAAGTGATTTCTTCGAAGTAAGGAATCAAACTCAGCACATATTCTTTGTAAGGAATTAGATTCGGGTGCTTCGTGTCCCATTCCCCTTTGACTTGGTAGATTACCAAGGCCGAGTCTCCGTAGACTTCCAGGAATTTGATTCTTAGATCGATTGCAGCTTTAAGACCCAGAATACATGCTTCGTATTCGGCTATATTGTTAGTGCAATTGAAGCATAACCTGACAGTGAATGGTGTATGACCTCCTGCGGGGGAAATGATCACAGCTCTGATGCCATTGCCAAGTGCATTAGAAGCTCCGTCAAAAACCATAGTCCACCGGGATCCTGGCTCGGGTCCTTCTTCTGGTCCTGGTTGTTTGTAGTCATTGACTAGCATAATGTCTTCGTCTGGGAAGTCAAAGTTCAATGCTTGATAATCATCCACTGCTTGATGAGCCAGATGATCAACTACCACACTTCCTTTGATTGCTTTTTGTGAAGTGTATTGAATGTCATATTCTGTTAAGATCATTTGCCATCTCGCTATTCTTCCAGAGAGAGCAGGTTTTTCGAACACGTATTTGATGGGATCCATCTTGGAGATTAGGAAAGTGGTGTGATTTAGCATGTACTGTCTTAGTCGGCGAGCCGCCCAAGCTAAGGCACAACAAGTTTTTTCGAGTAGTGAGTATCTTGTTTCACAATCGGTAAACTTTTTGCTAAGATAGTAGATTGCGTGCTCCTTTCGGCCGGATTCGTCATGTTGTCCTAGTACACACCCCATTGAGTCTTCTAACACAGTTAGGTACATTATCAGAGGTCTGCCTTCCACAGGTGGCAACAAGATTGGAGGTTTTTGGAGATATTCTTTGATTTTGTCAAAGGCTAACTGGCATTTGTCATTCCACCTTTCCACTTGATCTTTCTTCAACAGTTTGAAGATCGGCACACAAGTAGTAGTCATGTGGGCAATAAATCGGGCGATGTAATTTAGACGTCCCAAGAATCCTCTGACTTGTTTCTCGGTACGAGGTATAGACATTTCTTGAATGGCTTTAACCTTGGCGGGATCAACCTCAATACCTTTGCTGCTGACGATGAAACCTAAGAGTTTGCCGGATCTTACTCCAAAGGTACACTTATTTGGGTTCAGTCGCAACTTGTATTTCTTGAGTCTGTCAAACAACTTGTGTAAATGACCCGGATGTTCTTCCTCGGTGTTGGATTTTGCAATCATGTCATCGACATACACCTCTATTTCTTGATGAATCATATCATGAAATAGCGCTACCATTGCACGTTGATAGGTTGCTCCTGCGTTTTTCAGATCAAAGGGCATTACTTTGTAACAAAAGGTTCCCCAGGGTGTTGTGAAGGTTGTTTTTTCCATGTCTTCGGGTGCCATCTTGATTTGATTGTACCCTGAGAATCCGTCTATAAAGGAGAATACCTTGCATTGTGCGGTATTGTCAACCAGTACATCGATGTGTGGTAAAGGGAAATCATCTTTCGGGCTTGCCCGGTTCAGATCTCTGTAGTCCACGCACATTCTGACTTTCCCGTCTTTTTTAGGTACAGGCACGATGTTAGCTATCCAAGGAGGATAACTTACAATTTTTAGGAATCCGTCATTGAACTGTTTTTCAACCTCGTCTTTGATCTTTTTTGACATATCAGGCCTACTCCTTCGTAGTTTCTGTTTGACTGGAGCGCTACCTTCTTTGATTGGCAGGCGATGAACTACAATGTCCGTGTCAAGGCCTGGCATATCTTCATAGGACCAGGCGAATATCTCGACGTAGTCTCGCAGCATTTGAATCAGTCTTTGCTTGATGATGTGTTCTAAATCAGCCCCTATTTTGACTTCTTTCTTTTCTTTGTTGCTGCCTAAGTTGATGACCTCAATTGGCTCCTCGTGAGGCTGTATGGCCTTGTCTTCTTGTTCTAGCAGCCTTGCAATTTCTCTTGGCACTTCACAATCTTCCTCACTTTCGTCCTCAGTTTGGTAGATCGGACTTTCAAAGTCATGACGGGCAATAGCAGAATCGTTGTTGACTGGATCCATAGTGTATGTGAATCTGCATGTTAGTTATGTGAGTGTGTGTGAAGAAAAAACATAGCTATTTGAAAGCGAAGAAAGAAAGAAAAAGGATCACAAAATTTTAAATATGCAAGCGTCCTATGACTTTATTGAATGCACATGATCATGATATGATAAGCCCTTATAGAAGGGCCAGTGTGCTTTGGGCAAGGCACACGACTTTCAGGCTCATGGTTCGATTGTTCAGGAACCATTTTTATCTTTGCACAATATACACAAAGAAAACAGGAAATGGCATTTACTCCTGGTCAAAGGAGATCACATCCTCAGCTTTCCAGTTGTTCAATCCACTGTTGTGAGCAGGGAGTACCCAACTGTTCCAGTTGCAGTTGTCTTCTTCATCTTCCACAACATTGATTTCATTAGTGGGAAAATGAGCCGGTGATCCTTCGGGATAAGTGATATACTCTGCTGGATACGAGAGCCCAGGCTGAGATATCTCTGCTGGCTGAGCAAGATGCTCAATAAGGCCGTCCCATGCAGTCGGGATGATGTTTTGAATAGAGAATTGTGCATCCTGGTGAGGAGTGTATGCTGACAGAAAGCAACCCTCGTTATTTGGTATTTCCCTGGCTTCTTCAAAAGTGAAATTGTCATCGTAATGTTCATCCCATCCAGTTGGGACAATGTCCTTCATAGCAATTTGTGAGCTCGGAGGAGCGGAATATTTCACCATATAGTCATATTTGCCGCTGGGTTCTCCTAGCGTGTCCCATACTTCTTTGGGTGGATTTTGATATTGCTCAGTGACGGGACTTGTGAAACTTTCGTCATTTTCAATTTGATCACCCCATCCAGTCGGGGTAATGTCTTCCATAGCAACATAAGAATTCTGAGGTGCGGTATACTGATAATTATACCCGTCACTTGGTTCTCCCACAGCATCCCACATTCCCATGGAAATGGGTGGAATCTCATCTGGATATGGCTGAATGATATGGTTCAAGAACACTCCTTCATCTTCAATAGCGTTTACTTCTTGGCTGACGAAGTGTGACATTAATCCTCCAGAACGAGGACCTTGATCATTCTTTTGATTTTCACTATCATAGCCCAGGCCTAGCTTGTCGGACTTGTAGGGTATATCGGAAAGCTGTCCCCATACTGTGCAATCACCCTGTTCAATCATGGCTTTGGCATCTTTGAGAGAATCCATAGTTGTAGTTGGAGTAGCAGGAATATGCTTGGTGGTAGAGACATCTGGGGAGACCACCTCAAATGATTGGCATGGAGTTTCGATGAATTCGTCCTCCAACTCAACATATTTGGAATTGCTTAGGTGACTAACCACATATTCCTCTTCGCCATAGACTGTGACAATCTTTCCTTTTACTGGATATTTTAACTTCTGATGCAGGGTAGAAGTTACAGCGTTTGCTCCATGTATCCAAGGGCGTCCAAGTAAACAGGAGTAGGCTGGGTGAATTTCCATTACGTAAAAGATAGAATCAAAGATTTGAGAACCCACTCTGATTGGGAGATTCACTTTTCCGTATACCGTTCTTGTTGACCCGTCAAAGGCTCTTACCACAACATCACTTGGTTGTAACACAATTCCTTCGAAGTCAAGCTTTTCTAGTACTGTTTTCGGTAACACGTTCAAAGAAGAACCGTTATCTACCAGCACATGAGATAGAGTGGTGCCATTACATTCAATGGAGATATGTAGGGCTTTGTTGTGATTCTTTCCAGCAGGGGTTAGATCCATATCAGAGAAACCGAGGCCATTGTTCACGGTTAGATTGGCAACACAATTCTCAAATTGGTCGACTGAGATCTCTTGAGGCACATGCGCAGCTTTCAGGAACTTCATCAGAGCTTTGGCATGAGCTTCTGAATATTTTAGCAGAGATAGCATTGAGATTTTTGAAGCGGTGTGCCCTAGTTGCTCAACAATATTGTAATCACTTTTGCAGATGATTTTCAATATTTCCTCCATTTCTTGTTTTGATGGATCCTCAGCAGTGATCTCCACCGGGGTTTGAACTTGTTCAACTTGTGGCTCTTTGCCTCGAGCACTGTCATCTTGATTAGGAACCGGGACTCGGACTGGACCAGCAGCAACATTTGGAGAAATTTCTGGTGAAAAGATTCTTCCACTTCTCGTGATCTTGCTGGTACCCACAATATTATCCACAGTTGGAGTAGTTAACTTTGCGGCCTCTTCAGTCGAGGTACCTTGCTTAACTCCATGAACATAAACATTAGTGTCGTATCCCCATGGGACAGCTTTGTCTGAGGAGTATGGAAATGGAGTTGGACTAGCAATGACTACTGATGCCACTTTGAGTGTAGCAGAAATTTTGAATGGAGCCTTGGCAGAGATTTTGATTGGTAAGCTGGAGATCACTGATGCATCCTCTATTCTCATCCCGTTTGCAAAGACTTCGCACAGCACGTCCATAGAAGGGAGCCTCTCAAACATAATGATACGACGATCCATCCACTTTTGAATTCCCATCCTCAGATTTTCACAACCATTAGGCAGGTATGAGCAATAAAAGCAGTCGGGGTCACACCCTGGAAAGTAACCAGCTTGGATTAGCTTTCCTTTGACTTCGCGGAGTGGAGTTGATAATTCGTTCACATCATAGATGTAAACAGTGTCCAGGATAGCGCTAACAGTTTTGTCATGCTTTGGCATAGGTGCAGTGATGACATTTGGAGTTTCTGGAGGATCGAACTCAATTTCCCCAGCATCTATCATATCTTGTATTTTATTTTTCAAGGCCCAGCAGTGATCTGCGTCATGTCCTGGACAGTTTGAGTGATAGGCACATGTCGCATCAGGGCGATAATTCGGAGAGGAAGTGTTGACATTCTTTGGAGGACCTATTAATGTGATCAGATCTGCTTTTAGCAAGTGCTGCAATGCCTGAGAGATTGGCATGTTGATTCTGGTGAAATTTCTTCTTGGTGCATCTGGCCGATGCGTATATTTTGGCTGTTGATCTTTTTGAGGTGCAGATGCGGAGATCAGAACTGCCCCTACAGATTGATGCTGCTCACTTTTGCGACTTTTCTGAATTTGTGTTACATTGACCTCATTTCTCCCGTTGATGGGCCTTTTTGTAGTACCAGAGGAGGAACCTATTTGAATTTTTCCATTTTGAATGCCACTTTCGACACGTTCTCCGGTCAGTATCAGGTCAGTGAAACCTGATGATGAGCTTCCCAGCAAATGGCTATAGAAAGGGCCAGTTAAAGTGCCCATGAACATGTCGACTAGTTCGCGGTCAGATAAGGGTGGTTGAACCCTTCCAGCCATATCTCTCCACTTTTGTGCATATCCTTTGAAACTTTCTTTTGGTCCCATAGACATGCCCCTTAGTTGAGTACGGGTTGGCGCAAGATCAGCATTGTATTGGTACTGTTTGTAAAAAGCAGCAGCAAATTCTTCCCAAGTATGAACCTTGGTATTTTCCAGCTGGTAGTACCACTCGAGTTGTGTACCCGACAGACTTTCTTGGAAGAAGTGAATCCACAATTTGTTATCTGTTGTATGAGGTTGTATCTTCCTCACATAGGATCTCAGATGTAGTTTCGGGCAAGAAACTCCATCATATTTTGCAAAGACAAGAACTTTGAATTTTGGAGGGATAACAACATCCGAGATGAGCCCCAGATCATTGAAATCTAAGCCAGGTACTTTTTGTATTTCCATAGCTTTCATACGGTCTTCCAGCTGTTGGTATTTGTCATCATCCGGTTCGTCCCCAGAATGATCATCTTCTTCATTGGAAGAGAGAGAGGGTTTAGCAGAACCCTGGTTGCTGTGATTGTCTTCTTGTTCACCATCACCGACTGTTTCAGGGATCGGTGGCTTTTTGAACTTTTTGACTGGGATTTTGATCTTCCTTTTCAGGTGACTCAAGCCTACAGATCCTTTGGGCTTCTTTTTCTTCTTGATTATCAGGGCTTTCAGTTCTTGTTGCCCCTTTGCCAGTTCCAGAATTGCCACTTGAACTTGGGCATTCTGTTCTTCGAGATTCTTGATGCTTGTCTCAGATTCCATCTCTTCTGACTGAAATAAACAGCGAGGAGATGAGAAATCCGTCATGAGAACCTGTTACGCAATGTGTATGACTGGATGCAATGTATATGAATGAAATGTATATGCAATGTATGAAATGTATATGCAATGCATGAAATGAAATGTGTGTGCAATGTTTTCAAGGATCTTAGAGTTTAGATTTGTTAAAGAAGAAACAAACATTAGTTAATCAATTTATTCTCTTTTTTTCTTTGCCTCATTTGGGCTTACAAGACAGAAATAAAATAAATGATCCTTCAGGTCTCCCTTGGACGCTTTCTCTTTGCCCCCAGGAATGTGTTGATCTGCTGTTCTTCTTGAAGCTGTCCGGTGAGCTCCAATATCCTTATCTCATAGTCCTGACAGTGTGCTTTGAAGGTGTCTCTTTCCTCTTTTAGTTGAACCCAAGATTTTTGCAACTCTTCTAGGTCAGTTGGCATATCCGGGTGTAGAATAACTTGGGGTTCGTCTCCTTCGACCTCTGGCTCAATAGTCACAGGTAGAATAGCGGGATATGGAATAATGAGTTTCTGAGCATGAGTGCGGACCCATCTGAGGTAAGGTTCCATAGGGATAGAATTCCATTGCCCCAAGGTTTTGCTTTCTATTATATAGACACTGTCCCATGCATGTATGAACCTTCATCGGTGTCTATGAGAATCATTCTCGTAATCAAACACAATGCCACGGATAATCATGTCATGAGGACCGTTTCTCCTTGCATATCCGAATTGGCGTAGAGCTAAAGAGGGATTGTAAGTGATGCCTCCTTTGATGCCAAGGAGTGGCACATTAGGGTACTCTCCACAATGATCAATGATAGTAATGTCTCTTTGAAAGAAGTTGTTCCACCGGATATCTGAATGAGACAAAGACATAATCCTGCGAGACCATTGCATTCTTTGTTCATTTCTCAACACTGATCGGGGAAGATGAAATGTAAACCACCTAGCCAGTAGTGGTATACAGCACATGAGAGTTCCTCGTTTCTTCATGGTACGAGTGTGTAGAGAATGTAGAATGTCTCCTAGCAATGTTGGTGCCGGGTTACGGATTAGGAAAAGGTTGATGATGTGTACACTTATGAACTGGTCGGGATTTGGGAATAAAACCAACCCATAGATCAAAAGGGCCCTAACCTCCTCAAAAGCTGGATAACTTTTGTTTTCTAGCAGTAGTCGAGCCTTTTCCAATAAGAACTTGGCAAGCAAACCCTTTACTCCACTCTTTGTTTTCCAATTGGACTCGATTTCTGATTTTCGCAGATGTAAAGCAGCAGCAATGACTTCAGGTTTTGGAATCCTTTCTAAACCAGTGAAAGGTAATTGATTTCGAACAGGCAATCCAATTAGTTCAGAGAATTCTTCCAAAGTGGGTACCAACTGGTAATCAGGAAAGGTAAAGCAATGATGTTCAGGGTCAAAGAACTGGAACAGGACCCGTATCATGTCTTCTTCAAATTTTGAGGTAACCAAATGGAGTAGGTGACCATGCCTTTCGGTGAATTGAACATTCCTGGGGAATTCTGACACTAAGTCTTTTAGTTCAGATGGTACTGTTGAGATGTTGATTCGGATGTAATCTCGGGTGGCGGGAGCCATTACCTGCAAAAACAAAGGTAAACTCTTTGATCCTTGAAGTGTTTTGTGAGAAAATGATATGCTTATGATGCAAACATGTGGAACACAAAAACAAATCAAACAATAGCCTTAGGTTTAAAGGCTTGCATGGAGCTGATAGGTTATACCCTCCCCACTGAAGTTGAGTTGGTTAAAACCTGTCCTAGAATAGCATTCGGGTTCTATGATCCTTGGAGGTAACATCTCAATACGGCGCTCGAACGGCCGATCAAAATATTCCTCGAGGATAACTAACTTCGATCAATTTCAAAGCTAGCCACTTAATAGGCCACAAGTCAAGTTCAACTAAAAAGGTTCTAAGACAAATTAGTGTTTAATGACATTTCGGAAGCCTAATATACTCCTTGATTGTTTTCAAGGGACATTAGTATAAACCAAAGTATCGCACTAATGATGACTACCAGATCAACCGTATCGGTACATGCCGTACAGTTTCCTTGGTCTATTGTCATATACTTAAAGTATCTCGAGATTCGGGTTAGAATCTTCCACACAAGCAAAATACCCAAACAAACCTTTGAAAAATAGAGCAATCAAGTCAAACAATCGAAAACATCGAAGTAATCTATTCTCTTAAGGTAACCCCTTTAGAAAACATTTTGTTTTTTGAAAGTGACTCCCCAGCAGAGTCGCCAGTTCTGGGGACCTCCGTTTTTCGGGCCATACCTCTGAGCGGGAGAGATACGTGAACTGACTCTTTTTTATCGCTTATGCTTTCGCATTTTTGAAAATTCACAGAGTCGCCACCGACCTTTTATTTTATCCAATTAAGGAAAGGTTTATAAAAGAAACAGAAAAAAGACCTTTAAGAAATTCTGGGTAAGGGGGTAGGTTATACAAAGGGAAGGTGTTAGCACCCTTTGTATCCATGGTTATCCATGGGCTCTTAAGTTTGCTTACCTCACTTGTTTTTCGATCACTTTTCAATTGCTTTAGAATGCACATATGTGGTTTCAAATACCTTTGTAAATTGAATTTGTAATGATCCTTGTGCGGATGTATACAAAATGTTTGTTTATCTTTCGAAAGATGTTTTGAAAAGAACGTTAACTTTGTAATGATCTGTGTTTGGATGTATACAAAGTATTGTCTTTTTGGACAGTTTTGAAAAACAACAGTGTATGAGAATTTTGTTTGTTTTGATTTGAGCAAGCAAACTAGGAGGTCTACCCTGAGTTGTAAGGTCTTTATCCTATTTCCTTTAAAAATCTATCCTTTCACCAGATACAAACAAAAGGTTCGATTTTGTACTCGAAACAGTAGAATTTTGACTTTGATTTTGAAAAGAATGAGAAGGGATTACCTTAAGAGGTGCAAGTGTGATTGTGATTGGATTCAGATATTTTATCTTTGAAGTTAGTGATCTAACGGTTCAATTTTATCTTTGACATACACGCAGTTTATATATGCTGGAAATTAAAATGCGGAAATGTAAATTGCGGAAAGTAAATCTACGCTATTACATCGATTGTGCAGTAAATGTAAACTAGCCTATTTACATGATTTTGACATCCTATACATTTATCTAGGAATTTAAATTGCAATAAGAATAAAAGACATATTTTTGGATTTTTTTTTATGATTGATTTTAATTATAATTAATGCATGATTAATTAAATTAAAATGAAGAAAAAAGATGAAAATAGATTTAAACCTAGAAATTAAGTTTAAAATATGTACAAAATATTTGTCAATTAATTTTAAAACAAAACTAATTTTTTTGGAATTTTTGAAATTGATTTGAAGTTGATTAAGTTAATTAATACATAATTATGCAAATAATTATACAAATAATTAAAACTTAAAGAGAAAATTATCCTAAATATGTACAAAATTAGTTTATAATATATAAACAATATTTTATATAAAGAACAATTTTTTATGATTTTTTGATTGGTTATAATAATTAGAAAGCAAATATATAAATATATACTAATTAATTATGCAAAATATTGAAATTATGAAGAAAAATAAAATATTTTTATTTCAGAAAATAAAACATTATTTTAGAAGCTTAAAAATATTTTTTGTGTATTTTTTGGATTTTTAAAACTATTTTTAATTAATTTAACAAGAAATTAAAATAAAATAGAAAATTAAAAAGATAATGATCAAGTGTGGAAATTAAATAAAGTCCATGGTGTGCATGCATAATCTGGTGCGTTGGATTGAGAGTTAATGAGATCAGATGGCCCAGATATTGAGGCACGTGGTAAAAGTTACACCTGCAAAGCACAGAATCAGAGACAAATTTAAAAAACACGCGCGCGCGTTTTGTCCAATGAGGTGAAGACACCTCATCGTCTTCAACCTCTCGCCAGCACCTTTAACAGCGTTTTTGTAATAAAAGCGCTGTAATAGATACCTCCTAAACCTGCAAAATAGCGAATAGGATCAAACACGAATATAAATTTGGCGCGACATGCCCATTCGATTCGTCTAGTCCATACGAATTCAATGGTACCACTTAGAACCTGTAATTTTGCTTATTTCAGAAAGCCCTAATTTGGAGAGTATGAACCCTAAAATGGTAACTTCGTATATAAGCGACCAAACCTTAATTAAATGTCCAGAAACGATCTACACACCACACTAAGTTCAAATACATGTCTACATCTTGCTAGATATGCGTGTGTTATGAGATATAAGTTAGTTTTAGTTTGAACAAACCGTGGCCTAGGTAGCTCGATTTATGAGGTTTCAAGACTTGGAAATGATTGAGATATGTTCAATGATGCTTGAGGAAGGTATTAGAATGTTTAGTTTGTATGGAAAGTGACTGGAATTCAAAATTCGAATTTGAGATTTCTTTGAAAAGTTTAAGTGATTACAAGTGTGTTACAAGCAGAATTCTGGCTATGATTTCGTGTGTTTTTGTTTGTGAAGTGTTATAGCCTTTATATAGACTATGTTGTGCTTAGAATTGAAGCCAAGAAGCCTTTAGTTGCCTTTGTGGAATTCTTGATTTTTTTATATTAAAAACCTTTGAATTGTTGACCAAGTCTTCTTCTCTTCAATGCTCTTGCCTTGTACTTCAATCTTCTGCAGAAAATTGAAGATTCCTTTGATGACTCATGCTTAGATTGTAAGCTATCCATTATCCTTCCATTTTTCCTTTTTATTTAATCTTAAAATAAGATAAAATCAAGCAAAAAATGGATAATAATGGTGTGGGCCTTGTCTTGGTCGTGGGAGGCCCATAATAACATGGCAAACATGTTTGAACCATGAAAACTTGGCCCCATTTGGAAAAAATGCATTTTTGAGCAATGTTGTTTTTATGCATTTTCCAAAATTTAGCCAACTTCAACAAGGTGTAAATCCCTCAATTTTTGTCATATGAAGGAGTTCTTTCACTTTTTGGAAACCTCAAAGAGTCCTCTAACCAATGTCTTTGGTCTCATGTCAAAATGATTTTTGATGCTCCCCTTGTGTGTCCTTTTGAAAAAAGTGTCTTTTTGTTGACTTTGAAAATGACCTGTAATGTCTTTAGTCATATTTTTCAAATGGTACAAAACACTGAGAATTGTACTGCCAGCAGTTTGGCTGTCAACTGACTGTTCAAGTATTGATGTAGCAGTTAGAGTGAAAAATCAACAGTCAAAGTTAATTTTCTTTTTTTGTTGTTTTTGTTTTTGTTTTATGTGAAAAATGAAAGTTTATTTACATGACTTGTTAAAAAACACAGACATAATAAATAACTAATATTTACTGTACGCGGGCAAAATTACCGATAATAACCCTGAAAATCATTTAATGCACAGAAAAATGAATATTTGACTAGCAGAAAACACATAAAATATTATCTGAGTAATTAAGCAATATTATGACAAATAGTACAACATTTAATACTGACAGTACAAATATTACATACTATATTGAACAGTACGACGAATAAACGGTACATTTAAGAAATAAGAAATACGGCAAATTTTAAGAATGACGATTGATAACCCATGCTACAAATAGTAACATGTAGATGATTGGGAGCATAAGCATCCCAGGTCCACAGTGTTCCGGGCTATGTAGACAGAAGAAAGACATGATCACCGTAGCAATGGTGATGACCATAGGAAAACACGTTTCCCACCGCTTCGCCATTTTGTCGGGGAAGAAGAAAGGATGGATTTTGAAGTAGAAATTTGAGAGATGAATTAGAATTTGATGTGAGAATTTTATGAAAAAATGTGAGGTATTTATAGAATGGAAAGAAGGATAGAGACGTCGGGGAAGAAGAAAGGATGGATTATGAAGTAGAAATTTGAGAGGTGAATTAGAATTTGATGTGAGATTTTTATGAAAAAATGAGAGGTATTTATAGAATGGAAAGAAGGATAGAGACGTTGGGGAATGATGTGATTCCGTACAAAAGGAAAATTTGAGTGGAAATAAGATTTGAAAGAAAGTGTATGATAGTGTTGGGAAAAAGAGAGATGTAGAGAATAAAGTTAGGATTTGATTTTTTGAAAAAGAGATTTGAAAAGATTTTTGAAAATAATGGAATATAGTACAAAAATTAGTGGGAAACAAAAGATAATAATAATCTACTTGTTACCAGTACAGTCTGAGTTTCCTGATTCTGCGCCTGCAAAAAGATTTAACTCTGTACCAATTGTGTCAGTACTATTTATCTGTATATAAATAAATAGCATGTGTGAAGTAATAAACTGTATTTGGCGTTTGCGTAAGAATAAATTCAACTGCAAGCCAAATTACTGTATAAGAAAAATTCTAAAAACTAAGTATTTCATATGTCAGGAATTTGTTGAAATAAAAATCCATGATTATATGAGACTCTTAATTTTCAGATTGGAGTTTTCTTGAAAAAAGATGCGGGCAAATTTTGGGGTATAACATTCGCTTTCAAATAGCTATGTTTTTCTTCACACACACTCACATAACTAACATGCAGATTCACATACACTCTGGATCCAGTCAACAACGATTCTGCTATTGCCCGTCATGACTTTGAAAGTCCGATCTATCAAACTGAGGACGAAAGTGAGGAAGATTGTGAAGTGCCAAGAGAAATTGCAAGGCTGCTAGAACAAGAAGACAAGGCCATACAGCCTCACGAGGAGCCAATTGAGGTCATCAACTTGGGCAGCAACGAAGAAAAGAAAGAAGTCAAAATAGGGGCTGATTTAGAACACAGCATCAAGCAAAGACTGATTCAAATGCTGCGAGACTACGTCGAGATATTGGCCTGGTCCTATGAAGATATGCCAGGCCTTGACACGGACATTGTAGTTCATCGCCTGCCAATCAAAGAAGGTAGCACTCCAGTCAAACAGAAACTACGAAGGAGTAGGCCTGATATGTCAAAAAAGATCAAAGACGAGGTTGAAAAACAGTTCAATGACGGATTCCTAAAAATTGTAAGTTATCCTCCTTGGATAGCTAACATCGTGCCTGTACCTAAAAAAGACGGGAAAGTCAGAATGTGCATGGACTACAGAGATCTGAACCGGGCAAGCCCCAAAGATGATTTCCCTTTACCACACATCGATGTACTGGTTGACAATACCGCACAATGCAAGGTATTCTCCTTTATGGACGGATTCTCAGGGTACAATCAAATCAAGATGGCACCCGAAGACATGGAAAAAACAACCTTCACAACACCCTGGGGAACCTTTTGTTACAAAGTAATACCCTTTGGTCTGAAAAACGCAGGAGCAACCTATCAACGTGCAATGGTAGCGCTATTTCATGATATGATTCATCAAGAAATAGAGGTGTATGTCGATGACATGATTGCAAAATCCAACACCGAGGAAGAACATCTGGGTCATTTACACAAGTTGTTTGACAGACTCAAGAAATACAAGTTGCGACTGAACCCAAATAAGTGTACCTTTGGAGTAAGATCCGGCAAACTCTTAGATTTCATCGTCAGCAGCAAAGGTATTGAGGTTGATCCCGCCAAGGTTAAAGCCATTCAAGAAATGCCTATACCTCGTACCGAGAAACAAGTCAGAGGATTCTTGGGACGTCTAAATTACATCGCCCGATTTATTGCCCACATGACTACTACTTGTGTGCCGATCTTCAAACTGTTAAAGAAAGATCAAGTGGAAAGGTGGAATGACAAATGCCAGTTAGCCTTTGACAAAATCAAAGAATATCTCCAAAAACCTCCAATCTTGTTGCCACCTGTGGAAGGCAGACCTCTGATAATGTACCTAACTGTGTTAGAAGACTCAATGGGGTGTGTACTAGGACAACATGACGAATCCGGCCGAAAGGAGCACGCAATCTACTATCTTAGCAAAAAGTTTACCGATTGTGAAACAAGATACTCACTACTCGAAAAAACTTGTCGTGCCTTAGCTTGGGCGGCTCGCTGACTAAGACAGTACATGCTAAATCACACCACTTTCCTAATCTCCAAGATGGATCCCATCAAATACGTGTTCGAAAAACCTGCTCTCTCTGGAAGAATAGCGAGATGGCAAATGATCTTAAGAATATGACATTCAATACACTTCACAAAAAGCAATCAAAGGAAGTGTGGTAGCTGATCATCTGGCTCATCAAGCAGTGGATGATTATCAAGCATTGAACTTTGACTTCCCAGACGAAGACATTATGCTAGTCAATGACTACAAACAACCAGGACCAAAAGAAGGACCCGAGCCAAGATCCCGGTGGACTATGGTTTTTGACGGAGCTTCTAATGCACTTGGCAATGGCATCGGAGCTGTGATCATTTCCCCTGCAGGAGGTTATACACCATTCACTGCCATATTATGCTTCAACTGCACTAACAATATAGTCGAATACGAAGCATGTATTCTGGGTCTTAAAGCTGCAATCGATCTATGAATCAAATTCCTGGAGGTCTACGGAGACTCTGCCTTGGTAATCTACCAAGTCAAAGAGGAATGGGACATGAAGCACCCGAATCTAATTCCTTACAAAGAATATATGCTGAGTCTGATTCCTTACTTCGAAGAAATCACTTTTGAACACATCCCACGCGAGGAAAATCAACTAGCTGATGCCTTAGCTACCATGTCGTCCATGTTCAAAATCAGGTGGGACAACGAGGCGCCGATGATCACCATTTACAGACAAGATGAACCATCCTATTGCAATGAGATCAATGCCGAAGGAACAGAAGAAAAACCATGGTTCCATGAAGTAAAAAGATATCTCGAAGCTCAGGAGTACCCTGAAGGGGCATCCATTAACGACAGAAAGTTTCTAAGGAGATTTGCTGCCAAATTCTTTCTAAGCAATGGAACCTTATACAAACGCAACCATAACTCGACTTTACTTCGCTGTGTAAACAAGAAGGAAGCAGAACAGATCATGGAAGAAATACACAATGGTGCCTTCGGTACTCATTCCAGTGGACATACAATGGCTAAAAAGATCCTGAGAGCAGGTTATTACTGGTCTACCATGGAAACAGACTGCCATCATCACTCCCGAACATGTCACAAATGCCAGATATACGCTGACAAAGTACATGTACCTCCATTTCCATTAAGCGTCCTGACGACTCCTTGGCCTTTTGCAATGTGGGGTATTGATATGATTGGAGAAATCAAACCTACTGCCTCCAACGGACATCGCTTTATCCTGGTCGCTATTGACTACTTCACAAAGTGGGTAGAAGCAGCTTCATTTGCTTCTGTTACCAAGAATGTGGTGGCCCGGTTCATCAAATACAATCTCATTTGTCGGTACGGCATCCCTGAACGTATTATCACGGAAAATGGCACAAATCTAAACAACAGAATGATTACTGAACTTTGCACACAGTTCAAGATACATCATAATTCTTCTCCATATCGACCAAAGATGAACGGCGCGGTGGAAGCTGCCAACAAGAACATCAAGAAAATCATACAAAAAATGACAGTAACCTACAAAGACTGGCATGAGATGTTACCTTTTGCTCTTCATGGTTATCGCACATCTGCGCGTACTTCAACAGGGGCAACTCCATTCTCCTTAGTCTATGGTATGGAGGCAGTTCTTCCAATTGAAATTCAGATTCCTTCCCTAAGGATTATTAAAGAAGCCAATCTAGACGAAGACGATTGGATTCAAACACGGTTGGACCAGATAAACTTGATTGATGAGAAAAGGCTCGCAGCTATTTGTCATGGTCAGCTATACCAAAAGCGTATGATCAAAGCCTTCAACAAAAAAGTCAAAAGTCAAGCATACCAAACTGGTGGCTTGGTTGTCAAACGCATCATCTTACCACAAGGTGATCCCAGAGGCAAATGGACTCCCACCTACGAGGGACCATTCATAATCAAGAAAATATTCTCCGGCGGCGCCATGTTGCTTACCACCATGGATGGTGAGGATTTCCCACACCCTGTGAATGCTGACATAGTCAAAAAATACTTCGCTTAAAAAGAAAAAAAACAGCTCGCTAAGTTGAAAACCTGAAAGGGCAATTTAGGCAAAAAATGAGCGTCTCGGTGGATTAAAAACCCGAAAGGGAGGTCCAGGAAAAAATTAGAGACTAAACAAATACTATCCCGGTAGGCTGAAAACCTGAAAGGGCAGCCTAGGCAAAAGTTAGGGAATGAAGCATACAACTATGTTCCGTTCAGCTGCCTACTCACCATCAAGATTCAACACCTCAAAGACACCGATCAGTCCAATCACTTTCTTCCAACAAGTGAGGGATGAGATGCTCGAAGACAGATTGGCAATAGCAGAATTGAAACTTGACTGGATTGTTTTCACATAGCTATTGATCTTTATAAATATTTTCCAAAGCTTTCTGACAATTTCCTACTTCTAGGAATGTTGTCTCCCTGTGCGAATCAGCCTATCATGGCTCTTTTTCAAAAATCAATGCAGCTTAGGCTCAAAATCACTATTTTCACTTTTTCTGTTTTAAATACGTAAACGTCCCAATGATAATTCTGAATGAACATGTGCATTTGAATATGATTGATGTTTACCAGGAAAAACAGGAATAGCATTCAGGAAATGTCCCAATTATCTGGACATCATTCCATCAGAAGAAAATCCCCAAGAGAAACACATTTCTCAGCAAATTCCTCAAAAAGATTTTCTCTTCAAAAGAAGTCTTATTCCCCAGCAGGGTTGTTCCAGATTATTATCTTCAGAAGGTGTGATCCCCGCACCCGGACTTGGTCAGATAATGCATCGGAGGATTATGCATCTTCCTCATTCTCATTTGAAAGGGCATCAGAACTTCCAGCTACCTTTCATTCCCAAGTGATAGTCAAAGATCCTTCAACAGAGTACCATGGTTCTCAAAGAATTTCCCCAGCCGAGGGTACTCAAACAAGACAAAAGATCATCAACAATCACAATATAGTCATATCCAGATGACTGACGAAAATTTATTTTCCCAAATAGAAGCTTGACATCATACATCATACATCACACATTCACAATCATATTCATACATCACACATTCATATTCACATTCATACATCATATTCATACATCATGCATCCTGCGCATATTCATACGCATATTCATACACAACATAACATACCTATTTCTCTTTTAGCTCACATTACATGCATCATAAACATTGCATATCACTAACTTGATTTTTTCAGGTAGACAAATATCTTCAACAAATATATTCTCAATCACATGCAGTGATCACCTGAATTCCATGAACGGTTCTCTCAGATATAATCAAGCCGAAGATTCATTCTGATCACTTATCAACTCAAAAACAAACATTGCAGATCTAAAGTTGATACCTCAGACGGTTCAAGAACGATCTAACATTGCAGATCTAAAGTTGATACCTCAGACGGTTCCAGAACGATCTAATATTGCAGATCTAAAGTTGATACCTCAGACGGTTCCAGAACGATCTAGCATCACAGATCTAAAGTTGATACCTCAGACGGTTCCAGAACGATCTAGCATCACAGATCTAAAGTTGATACCTCAGACGGTTCCAGAACGATCTAACATTGCAGATCTAAAGTTGATACCTCAGACGGTTCCAGAACGATCTAACATTGCAGATCTAAAGTTGATACCTCAGACGGTTCTAGAACGATCTAACATTGCAGATCTAAAGTTGATACCTCAGACGGTTCCAGAACAAACTAACATTGCAGATCTAAAGTTGATACCTCAGACGGTTCCTGAACGATCTAACATTGAAGATCTAAAGTCGATACCTCAGACGGTTCCAGAATGATCTAACATTGCAGATCTAAAGTTGATACCTCAGACGGTTCCAGAACGATCTAACATTAAAGATCTAAAGTTGATACCTCAGACGGTTCCAGAACGATCTAACATTGCAGATCTAAAGTTGATACCTCAGACGGTTCCAGAACGATCTAACATTGAAGATCTAAAGTCGATACCTCAGACGGTTCAAGAATGATCTAACATCAAAGATCTAAAGCTGGTACCTCAGACGGTTCCACAATGATCAACTTTCAAAATCTAAACCTAAAGCGGTAACCTTGGACGGTTCCGAAACAGTCAACACAAAGACTTTCAAATCCTTCATCAAGATATAATCAATGAATTCATTCTGATGAACAAACCCTCAACACATTTTCCAGGTGGCATCTGAAAGCCCATCTCAGGTAATGTTTCAATCTGCCAACAATATTTCGCAGACGACATTCAAATGCAACTTCCAACATCTCTTCTGATCAAGGTAAGTGCAAATTTTCAGGGCATCTAAATATTCAATCATCTTCTACCTTCAGATTTCAGACAATCTCTTCAGGTTTAAGAAGATTGAATAGGGGCAACTGTTATACCCCAAAATTTGCCCGCATCTTTTTTCAAGAAAACTCCAATCTAAAAATTAAGAGTCTCATATAATCATGGATTTTTATTTCAACAAATATCCTGACATATGAAATACTTAGTTTTTAGAATTTTTCTTATACAGTAATTTGGCTTACAGTTGAATTTATTCTTACGCAAACGCCAAATACTGTTTATTACTTCACACATGCTATTTATTTATTTACAGATAAATAGTACTGACACAATTTGTACAGAGTTAAATCTTTTTGCAAGCGCATAAACAGGAAACTCAGACTGTACTGGTAACAAGTAGATTATTATTATCTTTTGTTTCCCACTAATTTTTGTACTATATTCCATTATTTTCAAAAATCTTTTCAAATCTCTTTTTCAAAAATCAAGTCCTAACTTTATTCTCTACATCTCTCTTTTTCCCAACACTATCATACACTTTCTTTCAAATCTTATTTCCACTCAAATTTTCCTTTTGTACGGAATCACATCATTCCCCAACGTCTCTATCCTTCTTTCCATTCTATAAATACCTCTCATTTTTTCATAAAAATTTCACATCAAATTCTAATTCATCTCTCAAATTTCTACTTCATAATCCATCCTTTCTTCTTCCCCGACAAAATGGCGAAGCGGTGGGAAACGTGTTTTCTTATGGTCATCACCATTGCTACGGTGATCATGTCTTTCTTCTGTCTACATAGCCCGGAACACTGTGGACCTGGGATGCTTATGCTCCCAATCATCTACATGTTACTATTTGTAGCTTGGGTTATCAATCGTCATTCTTAAAATTTGCCGTATTTCTTATTTCTTAAATGTACCGTTTATTCGTCGTACTGTTCAATATAGTATGTAATATTTGTACTGTCAGTATTAAATGTTGTACTATTTGTCATAATATTGCTTAATTACTCAGATAATATTTTGTGTGTTTTCTGCCAGTCAAATATTCATTTTTCTGTGCATTAAATGATTTTCAGGGTTATTATCGGTAATTTTGCTCGCGTACAGTAAATATTAGTTATTTATTATGTCTGTGTTTTTTTAACAAGTCATGTAAATAAACTTTCATTTTTCACATAAAACAAAAACAAAAACAACAAAAAAAGAAAATTAACTTTGACTGTTGATTTTTCACTCTAACTGCTACGTCAATACCTGAACAGTCAATTGACAGCCAAACTGCTGGCAGTACAATTCTCAGTGTTTTGTACCATCAATCAAATCAATCTTTTGCAATTCAAAATTCCAAGATTTTTGTTCTAGAAGTCTTCTGAATATCACGCGATTAGCAGAGACTCAACACTGCACAAAAATCAGGTACGCTTAACTGTCTCCTACACAAACAGTCCCTGACTAGGGTTTTCTTGTTTTTAAAGGAGAAACAAGTTTTTGAGACCTCAAATGGATTTCATGCACATCCATATATCTCAAAGTACCATCATACAAATTTTCAAACTTCAATTCACTCAGACGCACCGTCAGCAGCTCAAACAGTCAACAGACGACCCGTTTGACCAAAAAGTCAACAGACAGTCAAAAATGAAATTTTTTGTCAAAGTCCATATTTTGTCAAAGGATTCATAATTTGATCATTGGATGATCATAATTCATCAAGGAAAGATCAAAAATCAACAAAACCCTAAGATTCAAAATTAGGGTTTTTGCCTGAAAAGTCAACTCAACTTTGACTGGTCATAACTCTCTCATCCTTCATCCAAAAAATTCAAACCAAAGCTCATTTTGAAGGAACTTCAATTATATTTCAAATGCAATTGATCCCATGGTCATTGCATTCACCATTTGAAAAATATGATCAAAGACATTACAGGCCATTTTCAAAGTAACAAAAAGACACTTTTTTCAAAAGGACACACAAGGAGCATCAAAAATCATTTTGACATGAGACCAAAGACATTGGTTAGAGGACTCTTTGAGGTTTCCAAAAAGTGCAAGATCTCCTTCATATGACAAAAATTGAGGGATTTACACCTTGTTGAAGTTGGCTAAATTTGGGAAAATGCATGAAATCAACATTGCTCAAAAATGTATTTTTTCCAAATGGGGCCAAGTTTTCATGGTTCAAACATCATTTCCATAATATAATGGGCCTCCCACGACCAAGACAAAGCCCACATCATTTTTATCCATTTTTGATTTAGTTTTATCACATATAAGATTAAATTTAAAAAGGAAAATGGAAGGATAATATGTAGCTTATTTTCCAAGCATGACTCATCAAGGAATCTTCAATTTTCTGCAGCCAAATGAAGTACAAGGAAAGAGAAGTAAAGAAGAGCAAGACTTGGTCAAGTTTTCAAAGATTTTTAATATTTAAAAATCAAAGTTTCAACAAAGCTCATCAATGCTTTTAGCTTAGTTTTTAAGCACTCCATGGCTTATAAATAGGCTAGCATACTTCATCAATGTAAGACACACACGAAATAGAGCAAAGATATTGCAAAAACTCACTTCATATTTCAAAAATAATCAAAGAAACTTCAAAATTCGTATTTTAATTTGCAGCTAGTTTCAAAGCAAACTAAGTCCATAAATCACTTCCTGGAACTTATTTGAGCAAGTTCAGATCCATAACCAAGTTCATAGGGGCCTGAAACTCGAGTTCTTTCACTCTCCGATTTGGTAACTTTCATTGATTTCAAATCCTCACTTTATGCGTTGTTAACATGTCTCATGGTTATGGTTGAGTTTATACTGATCATTATATCAGGTTTGAACCCTAGCATGAGAGTTCTAACGTCCAGAATGTAAGGTGCCATTGTCAACCGTGAGTTTATGTTTCTCTTCGAATCTCTTAACACAAGCACTTTCAGTCCAAACTAACCTCACCATTGGATTCCCAGACCTCGATTTAGGGGGGTAGGGTCTTCATTTGGTGTTTAAACTAACTATTTTGCAGGTTTTGAAAACCACCTCGCCGGAGAAGACAACCGGAAAACACTATTCCGACGGTCAGCAAGGCTAGGGCAGGGTTGACTGCACGCGTGGCTTCCTCCCTCGCTCCTATTGGCTGGTCAATAAGTCTGTGGCACGCGTGGCAAAACGTTATAACATGATTGGTTCTGGTTTAAAACGTGGACCCCACATAACTTAAATTCAGAAAAAAAAATAAAAGAAACAAGTGGACTGGGCTTGTACGAAATGCTTTCTACACCCCTGGTTTCTGGCCCAAAAGCATCTCTTGAACTAAACTCAGTTTTTTTCAGATTCACTTAATACACCCCCCTGCATATTTTAATTAATAATCTCTATACTTTGCATTTTAATTAAAATCAACAAATCACAAAACACCAAAAATATTTTATTTTTTTAGTTTTAACCTGATAAAATATTTATTTATTTTTAGACATAAAAATATTAATATTTTTATTTAAATTAGGGCTATTTTGCATAATTAATTAGTTTATATTGATATATTTGCTTTTTAATTATTTCAACCAATCAAAAAATCATAAAAAAATTGTTCTTTATATTAAATATTGTTTATATATTATAAGCTAATTGTGTACATATTTTGAATAATTTTCTCTTTAAGTTCTAATTATTTGTGAACTTATTTGCATAATTATGTGTTAATTAACTTAATCAATTTTAAATCAATTTCAAAAATCCAAAAAAATTAGTTTTGTTTTAAAATTAATTAGCAAAAGTTATGTACATATTTTGAACTTAATTTTTAGGTTTGAAATTTATTTTCATCTTTTTCTTCATTTTAATTTAATTAATCATGCATTAATTATAATTAAAATCAATCATAAAAAAATCCAAAAACATGCCTTTTATTTTTCTTGCAATTTAAATTCCTAGATAAATGTATAGGATGTCAAATTCATGTAAATAGGCTAGTTTACATTTCCTGCACAATCGATGTAATAGCGTAGATTTATTTTCCGCACTTTACATTTCCGCAATTTAATTTCCAGCAAATATAAACTGCGTGTATGCCAAAGATAAAATTGAACCGTTAGATCACTAACTTCAAAAGATAAAATATCTGAATTCAAACACAATCACACTTGCACCTCCTAAGGTAATCCCTTCTCATTCTTTTCAAAATCAAAGTCAAAATTCTACTGTTTCGAGTACAAAATCGAACCTTTTGTTTGTATCCGGTGAAAGGATAGATTTTTAAAGGAAATAGGATAAAGACCTTACAACTCAGGGTAGACCTCCTAGTTTGCTTGCTCAAATCAAAACAAACAAAATTCTCATACACTGTTGTTTTTCAAAACAAAACTTTCCAAAGAGACAATATTTTGAATACATCCAAACACGGATCATTACAAAGTTAACGTTCTTTTCAAAACATCTTTCGAAAGATAAACAAACATTTTGTATACGTCCGCACAAGGATCATTACAAATTCAATTTACAAACGTATTTGAAACCACATATCAGCATTCTAAAGCAATTGAAAAGTAATCGAAAAACAAGTGAGCTAAGCAAACTTAAGAGCCCATGGATAACCATGGATACAAAGGGTGCTAACACCTTCCCTTTGTATAACCTACCCCCTTACCCAGAATTTCTTAAAGGTCTTTTTTCTGTTTCTTTTATAAACCTTTCCTTAATTGGATAAAATAAAAGGTCGGTGGCGACTCTGTGAATATTCAAAAATGCGAAAGCATAAGCGATAAAAAAGAGTCAGTTCACGTATCTCTCCCGCTCAGAGGTATGGCCCGAAAAACGGAGGTCCACAAACGCATTTGGGCAGACGGGACGCGTCCCGGAACGCGTTTGGGCAGACGGGACGCGTGTGGGGACGCGTTTGGGCAGACAGGCATTTTCCTTTGTATTTCTAGCTTCTGGGACGCGTGTGGGAACGCGTTTGGGCAAATGGGACACGTCTGGGCAGCAGATGGCACTTTTCACTTCCAAACGCGTGTGGGGACGCGTTTTGGCAGCAAATTGCATTTTTCTTCTTCCACACGCGTCTGGGAACGCGTTTTGCCAGTTTATTCACTTTTCTTCAATTTTTCACTTTTCCACCTCGATTTCTCCCATTTCATTTACCTGAGCCTACAAACACTATAACACACAACCAAAGCATAAAATGACGAATAACAAAAGAAAACACTAAATAAAATAACTTAAAGATAACTAAAAACAACGGTAAAAATACGTGTGAAAACCACTGATCAAACTCCCCCAAACTTAAACCGTTGCTTGACCTCAAGCAATATTTACAAGAGTTAATGACCTTCAAGGCACACCGGCATTCATATGTGAGATATCCAATTGTATTGATCAAGAAATAGTTGGTTCGACATTCACATGACGCGACGAGTTTCTGCGACCACTTTAAACCTTAAGCTCCCCTTTCAAATACCTCTCCAACTATGTTTTGCACTTAAGTCTCTTTCCGATTTTTCTCCTCTTTCATTCGGACAATCACATTAAGGCACTGCATTTCTTATAATGATCATCACATGCATGAGACGAATCAAGGCTTTTTATTTTCTTTTTCTGGCACCAAATGAGCAGCATTTGCTACTTTTCAAACACCGATGAAATTTTCAAACTTCGCAGTTATATATTGTCCTTTTGGACGACGTTTGGGGATCAACCTCCTTTGGGCTGAATAACTGGGTGAGGGTTACCCAACTTAGCGAGTCGGTTGCCTTTTACCGCCTTTTCATCATTTTGTGCCAACTTTATATCCCTTTTTTTTTCTCAATCAATCATCATGCATGTGAATCTGAATTATGCCAGACTGTATCAATAAACTACTCGAGGAGTACTTCTCAGGATACAGGTACTATGGTGCAAATCTACACGTTGAACTCGTATTTCTTTTAGGGAACCAAGGGTGTTTAAACAAACCTCTTCTTGTCACATTATTCCGAACTTCCTGTCCTCAAACAATCCTCCCTTCATCTCTATATACTATTCCCGATCGCTCTTTAAGATCAAAACTTCTTCAAAAATAAAAATTTCGGTCAAAATTTGGGACAAATATGATTCTGTAGGTCTTACACATATTATAGAAGCAATATAAATTACAAATCAAGGAGTAAAACCTCCCCCAAACTTGAACGAAACATTGGCCTCAATGTTTTAGAACAAGCCCGAGAGAGGTGACTCACAGAGAGTAATGCACTCCAAAGCTTCCACTTGAAATGCCCCTTTTATTTCCTGAAATAAAATAAACAAGAAGACAAAGTAATTATTAAAACCGTGGGTTGCCTCCCACGAAACGCTTCGTTTAACGTCGCATGGCTCGACGGTCCATCACCCTTTATTATGGAGGGTATTTTCTATTCCACACCTGGTTGCTTTTCACCTCCTCAACCAAGAACTCATGAAGATGAAAGGCATGGACAACTTTTCTCTTCAATTCACTTTCCACATTCTTCTTGACTTTCTTAACCTTCTTAGGACTTTTGATAGCTCCAGGAGTTGCTTCTACCCGAGATGCTATGCTTGAAACTTTTTCTTGGAGATGTTTAGGCTTTTTGTCTTTTTCATCACTTTCTGTCATACCACCAGAAGTTTGATCATTTACAACCGCCCTATGTTTCTTAACTCCTAACATCTTCAAGGTTACTTCTTCATCAAAAGATCTCAGCGTTAGTGTCCCTTTTTCAATGTCAAAGTTGCAGCGGCCTGTCGACAAAAATGGCCTCCCAAGAAGTATAGGAGTTTCTTCGTCTTCCGGAATGTCCATGATGTGGAAATCAACAGGGAATACAAACTTATCAACTTCCACTAGTACATCTTCAGCTACCCCATATGATTTCTTAACGGTGTGATCGGCGAACCTTAATTGTGTCTTACTTTCACTAATCTTTTCCAATTCAAGCTTTTTGAAAATGGACAAAGGCATTAAACTCACACTAGAACCAGAATCACGGAGTACCTTTTTAAATGTTATATTCTTGATAGTGCATGGTATTGCCACCGCTCCAGGGTCCTTCCTCTTTATTGGGATCTTTCTTGCTGACGAGACTATTCCACACTTCTCAGTTGCAATTTTTGATTCCCCTTCCACTGATCTCTTCTTTGACATTACCTCCTTCAGAAATTTCTTATACAATGGCATGTGCTCAAGTGCTTCGAAGAAGGGTAAATTCACCTCTAGCCTTTTGAACAACGCAGTAAACTTCTTAAAGTCTTTCTCTTTTGAGTTCTTCTTTGTCACTCTGGAAGGGAAAGGTAGTTTGATCACCGGTTCAGCATCTTTCTTATTTTTTTCTTCAACTGGTTTAACCGGTGGTATCACAACTTCTGGTTCTTTCGGATTTTCTCTTATTTCCAAATCCACCTCTATTACCATAGGGTCATCTATTTCCTCTTTTTCTTTTTCAGATTCAGCCACTCTTTTGCTCCTTGTTGTAACTGCATTAATCTTCTCTTGGTCTTTCGGATTTTTCACAGTTGAACTCGGAAAGTTACCTTGTGCCTGTAGAGTGAGGTGTTGTGCTATTTGACCCACCTGAACTTCTAAATTTTTTATTGAAGCTGTGGTATTCCTATGGTTGTTTCTTGTCTCTTCTTGAAACTGAGAGCATTGTCCAGCCTATCGCTCGATAGCTACTTCCCACTCTGCTTTCTGAGGGCCTTGTTGTTGTTGTTGATCTTTCCAAGCGAAGTTGGGATGATTCTTCCACCCAGGATTATAGGTGTTAGAATAAGGATTATTTTGCCTCAAGAATTTTATTTCTTCAATTTGCTTAGGAGTAGCAACACAACAAACAGTTTGATGAGGACCATTGCAAATTTCACAGATTACAGGTTGAGCTTGTTGCACTTGAGCCACCTGTTGTGTACCTATATTCATAGCCTTCAATCTTTTTTCAACTTCAGTCGCTATTGCATCTTCGACCCGAATTTTGTTGGTTTCTAACTTCAGATCAATTAGTCCGTCAGGTTTGCTCGAACACCTATCATACAACTCCAAATGCTCATTTGCAGCTATTGCTTCAATGATTTTTGTGATGCCGGAGGCTGTTGTGAAATTTGTTGAGCCTCCAGCTGCTGTATCAATCAACTGCTTTGTTTTCATTTTGAGCCCATTGACAAATACTTGCATCTGTTCAGTCTTGTCCATATTATGAGTGGGACATGCTACTATTCTTTTGAATCTTTTGTAAGCATCTCCTAAGGGCTCACCCTCCTTCTGCTTGAAGTTCAAAATATCATACCTCTTTCTTATAAAGACCGAGGCTGGGAAGTACTCATTCAAGAAAGCCTTCTCCATCTCTTCCCATGATGTGATACTGCCTGCTGGAAGAGAATAGAACCACTCTTCTGCTTCTTCGGCTAATGTGAACGGGAACATTCTCAGCTTCTTCGCTTCTTCTGTATGCCCTTCAATTTTTAGAGTTGTGCTCATGGTCAAAAATCTCTGTAGGTGCTTGTTTGCATCTTCATTAACCTTTCCAGTGAAAGGTTTTCTTTCCAGCTGATTTATTGTGCTCGGATGCAATTGAAAATTTGCTGCATTTACCGGTTGGTTGACTATTGTGAGTCTAACACCCGGTGTGTTCGCAGCACCATAATCTCCGAGAAGTCTCTCAGGTGGAGGTGGATTCTCGCCCATAATTTCTTCTTCACTTTCGGAATCTGAACTTGAATGAACTGTAACAATTTCTTCCTCAGATCCCAGTTTAGCCAACCGAGCTTGTCTACGCCTTGCGTGCAAAGTTCTTTCAATTTCTGCGTCAAAAAGAAATTCAGCTGAGGCCTTACCTCGCATACACAGATTAGACAAATATTAGAATTAGGAAAAATAAATAGCGCAGAAAATAAAATTTTAGTCGCAGAGCAACAAAATTTTAATTGAAATAAATCTAAAACTCAATTATCTTCGGCAGTCCCCGGCAACGGCGCCAAAAACTTGATCGATAAAATAGCAAGTGTACTATTTTGCCTTTGTAGTAATAAAGGGAAAATTCCCCGAATATCGAATCTCAAGGACTGCTTGACGATATAGAGTTTTTTCGTATTTCAATTAAACAAAAGTTCAAACGGGGTTTTGATTTGTTTTGCAAATAAAATAAATTTAGAATAATAAAACGATGAACAGAGATGAGTAGAATACTAGGGGTGGGGAATGATTTGATCATGCAACAAATATAACTATATCTTGCAACAATGGTTTGCCTAATTGATTATCAGTTCTTAAGGTTTATTATTCCCAAGTCCTCAGGTGATAATTCTTTAATCCCTCAACCTAATCATTATGTCCATAGAAATTACGGCTGACATTAAGCTTTCCAATATCAAGAATATTCTGATTATTAAAGGGTATTCCTAGTCCTAGGTAATATCTACTAAAATATGTTCTCAGACAGATCATGAACAACAGCTGGTCCGGCTTAATTGTATCACACAAAATCAATTTCCGTTTGTCCGACAGAAAAAGCATTATAACAGTAAGAGAACAGATCAATATAGATCAAACCAAATTATCATTGCAAAAATATAAATTTATTCATCACAGATCAAAATCAGGGGCATCCCCTAGCATTAGGGGGTTTAGCTACTCATAATAAAAACAGAAAATATAGTGTTAATTGTAGACATTACAGATAAATGAAGGAAATCCAATCTTCAATGGCAAAAGCTCATAGAGTTCTTCAATCCTTGCATCAAATCTGAGTTCTCCAGCCTTTCACAGTGTATTTTCGCACCCAGAACTGTCCAACCCTTGTCCAAACGCAATCTCCTTCTTTTATTATTGTCATTCTGGGCTTTTCAGCAAAACATGCCCAAAAATCACGTGCAAACGCGTGTGGGAACGCGTTTGGGCAGACGGGACGCGTCCCAGAACGCGTTTGGGCAGATGGGACACGTGTGGGGACGCGTTTGGGCAGACAGGCATTTTCCTTTGTATTTCTGGCTTCTGGGACGCGTGTGGGAACACGTTTGGGCAGACGGGACGCATCCCGGAACGCGTTTGGGCAGACGGGACGCGTGTGGGGACGCGTTTGGGCAGACAGGCATTTTCCTTTGTATTTCTGGCTTCTAGGACGCGTGTGGGAACGCGTTTGGGCAAATGGGACGCGTCCCGGGACGGGTCTGGGCAGCAGATGGCACTTTTCACTTCCAAACGCGTGTGGGGATGCGTTTTGGCAGCAAATTGCATTTTTCTTCTTCCACACGCGTCTGGGAACGCGTTTTGCCAATTTATTCACTTTTCTTCAATTTTTCACTTTTCCACCTCGATTTCTCCCATTTCATTTACCTGAGCCTACAAACACTATAACACACAACCAAAGCATAAAACGACGAATAACAAAAGAAAACACTAAATAAAATAACTTAAATATAACTAAAAACAACGGTAAAAATACGTGTGAAAACCACTGATCACTATGGTTCTTCTTGATGGTATAGTAAATTGGGGTTACATTTGACTACAAAAGTACTTGAATCCCTCTCCTTCAACTGTGATAAATGGTTTCTCATCTAAAATAATAAAATAAGCCAACCCCTTTATACAACCTAACAGATCAAACCTAGAACTTGGGGGAACCAACCCAACTCTTGAATTGTTGAACATTTCAATACGGTTTGGGTAGGGTCAGTTGACAAGTTCAACGGATACTTAGGACATGTTTTCATATGAATATTTAAGTTTAATATTCTATGTTTCTTAGAGTCACACATGTACATGTTATAACAATACTTAAATGTCGTGGTAGCAGGATCACTATTAGGAATATGGTTAAAGTGGTCCCATACCTCATACCTCTTTCTAATAGCATTTGCATTAGCTCTTCTTTTCTTCCGGCCAATAAGAGGATCCTTTATGGTTGGTTCAATAGGTGTTGCACTGTTGGAGTGTCTTTCTCCATAACTGAAACAATAAGTAATATATTTTAAAGATTAACAAAGAGAAAACAAAACAAATATGGAGAATACAATAAAACAAGCTAACAAAACAAACTGAAATACTCATGCTGAAGACATAATACACCAGAGAAATTGATAGTTTTATCAACAAACAAGAAGATAAACACAAATAGATGTTTCATTAAAAAATATAGTTACAAACATAAGCTCCCTAAAGTCTTGAAAAATGGAAAAGTTTTAGCTTCCAATCTAAGCAAACCAAAATCACCATTGAAGATGTGCAGTGAACAAGGAATTGAAAGAGAGAGAGAAGGAACGAAACTCGCATTGAATCGAATGAGTGAAAGTTAGTTACAAAAGTGGTTATAAAGTCTAACCATAAAACTAACTAACTACTCATGAGGACGTGATCACATGTGATAGCACCTAAGCTACTACTGTGTACCCTCATTCTCATCATGCAACGTAGAAGTAGCATCTTCATGCAACATAGAGTTATCGTGTGAATATGCTAATACCCTCCCGCAAGCTTGAGGGTGGTAAATGTCAACCAAACCAAGATTGGTGAGACACTCAATGAAGGGACGTGGACCAAGGGCCTTAGTGAAAACATCAGCTGCCTGGTCACGAGAAGGAGCAGGAAGAAGACGTATAACACCAGCTTGAATCTTTTCTCGTACCAGGTGACAATTAATATCTAAGTGCTTGGTTCGTTCATGGAAGACATGATTAGCAGAGATGTGAATTTCACTCTGGTTGTCGCAATATAGGAATGGGAGTCTGGAGGGGTATTGTTGAAGATCATGTAGGATAAAGCACATCCATTGAAGCTCCCGTGTAGCTGTTGTCAATGCACGATATTCAGCTTCAGCTGAAGAGAAGCTAACAGTGATTTGTTTCTTAGATTTCTAAGAAACTAATGATTTGCCAATGAAGAAGCAGTACCCGAAAATGGAACGTCTTGTATCAATACATCCACCCCAATCTGCATCACTAAAACCTAGGATCTGCAGGTCAGAGGAAGCAGATAAAAAATGCCACGAGCTGGGGATCGTTTCAAGTATCTAAGTACACGAAGAACAGCTCTATAATGCGCATCTGAGGATGCACTCATAAACGGGCTCAATTGTTGTGTAGCAAAAGCAATATCAGGCCTTGTGGTAGTAAGATAGATTAACCTACCAACCAAACTTCGATATACTGTAACATCAGACAAAGGGGAACCATTGTCTTGGGAAATACGAATGGAGGCATCTAGGGGAGTGGAAACTGGGTTGCAACCAGTGAGACCTGCCTCTTGAAGCAATTCAAGAAAATACTTTCTTTGGCAAAGGGTGATACCCTTGGAGGATCTAGGAACTTCAAGACCAAGGAAGAACTTTAGTTGCCCGAGATCTTTGATATGGAATGTGTTGTGTAGAGCTTTCTTAAGATCTTCAAAAACACTCAAGGATGTACCAACAAGAATAATGTCATCCACATAAACTAGCAAAGCTGTGAAAGATGTGGAAGTGGACTAAATAAAAAGAGTGTGATCAGCTTAAGCATGTACGAAACCATGAGATTTAAGGAAAGTGGTCAACTTCTCAAACCATTTCCTACTAGCTTGTTTTAAGCCATAGAGAGATTTAGTGAGCCTGCAAACTTGTCCTAACATAAGAGCACTAACACCCTGAGGAACCTTCATATAGACTGTTTCATTAAGATCACCATGGAGAAAGGCATTGTTTACATCTAATTGATGTAAATGCCAGCCATGGATAGCAGCCAGAGCTAACAAAACTCGAACTGTGGACAACTTGGCAACGGGAGAAAAAGTTTCAAAATAGTCCAAACCCTCCGTTTGGTTGAAACCTTGTGCCACGAGACGTGCCTTAAATCTTTCTATCGAACCATCTGCATGGCGTTTGATTTTGTAAACCCATTTACTCCCTATCAGGGAACAATTAGGAGGAGGATTCACAAACTCCCAGGTATGATTGTTGTTGAAAGCATCTATCGCATTCTGCATTGCCTGAATCCACCTAGGGTCACTAGAAGCAGCCTTGTAACTTGTTGGTTCAGATTTAGAGGAAAGAGCCATTATATAAGCTCGATGGGCAGATGACAAGTTGGATAGAGACATGCAGTCCTCAATAGGATAGTGATAGGATGAAACATTTGAATGAAAAATTTAATCCTTTAAATGAGAAGGAGCTTGGGAAATGCGAGAGGATTTCCTAATTTGCATGGCATTAGATGAGTCAGGGTCTTGCAAGGTAGAATCAGAAGATACCTCAGTAGCAGCATCACTTGACTCATGGAGAGATAGAGCACCAACATTAGGAGAAGATTGATTAGATTCAGACTCCTCAGTAGTGTCAATTGAAACATGAGAGTCAGGAAATGCTTCAGGTGTAGTAGGAGTGGAACTATCAACTTTAATTTGATCAATGTATAGAGATGGAAAGGGATGTGAACTATTATTTCCTAATAGAGGAAATGTCATATCAAAGAACTTCACATTCCTAGAAACAAAGACATCATGATTGGTTATGTCCAAAAAAATAAACCCTTTCATACCTGCCTTGAAGCCCAAGAAAACACACTTTCTAGCTCTCGAGTCAAACTTGTGTCTGTTCGTAGTAAGAGTGGATGCATAGCTTAAACAACCAAATACTCTTAGAACACTCAGATCAGGGAATGAACCATACATTTCCTCATAAGAGGACTTGTTGTGAAAGACTTTAGTTGGAATCCTATTCAGCAAATAAACTGCATGAAGAACAGCATAAGACCAATATTCTTTAGGCAAGCCTGATTGAAACATAAGTGCTCTGCTTATGTTAAGGATGTGCCGATGCCTCCTCTCAACTCTTCCATTCTGCTGAGGATTATAGACACAACTCCTTTGATGAATTATCCCCTTGGAGGCATAAAAAGTAGGCATTAGCATTTCAGTACCATTATCACTCCTAACAGTTTTGATTTTCTTAGAAAATTGTGTTTCAACCATTGCTATAAATTCAGCAATCTTGGAACCAACTTCAGTTTTGGATTTCATCATAACAACCTATACATGTCTGCTATGGTCATCCAAGATAGTCAAAAAATATTTAAAGCCATGAATAGAAACTGTATTGAATGGACCCCATACATCTATGTGAATGAGATCAAACACATTACAAGCATTATTAGCACTTATAGGAAAGGGTAATCGTTTTTGCCTAGCTTGTTGACAAACATCACAAGCCTTATGAACACTATTAGGAATATAATTGTACATAGAGCTTAGACACTGCATTCTATCATGAGATAAATGCCCTAGTCTTAAGTGCCACAAAATGGCTGGAGCAGCTTTATCTGATTCCTTATAGGTGAAGACACTTGAAATAAATCCTGGCTTACATGTTGTACAAGCTCCTTCCAAGTAGTACAGTCCATCAATCTCCCTAGCTGAACCAATCTTCTTCAATTGCTTCTTTTCCTGTATCACACACTTGTCAGTTTCAAACACCAAAGAGAATTCTTGCTCTCTACACAATTTTGAAACTACAAAGTTTCAAACACCAAAGAGAATTCTTGCTCTCTACACAATTTTGAAACTGCAATTAGGTTAACTTCAAACTGAGGTAAATACAACACTCCTTAAAGAATGAGCTCATTAGAGATTTTCACATCTCCACATATAGAAGTAGATATAAAGTTACCATTAGGTAGATTAACCAAAATGGTATGAACATTATCATACTTCAAGAACCAATTTAGATTATGGCATATATAATGTGTAGCTCCTGTGTCTAGAATCCAGTTAACACTATGATTATGATTCGCATTAAAGCTAACAACATAACAGTTACCTCCCTTGGCAAGATTAACTGAGCCTGAATTCTTCTCAAGTAGCACCATCAAATTGTGATATTGTTCCTTTGTTATAGTCATGCTTCCACTATCACTAGATATACCAACTGTGGATTTGCCTTCAGCTTTGTCAGCTTGACTTTGATTAGAACTAGCTCCAACTTGATTAGCATAGGATGTGCTACCACGACCAAGATTAGGTGGATAGCCATGCTTTTTGTAGAAGTTATCCACTATGTGACGAGGTTTGCCACAATGCGTACACATCTTTGTATTGCCTCTCCCTCTACCAGCATTGCCATACCCTATGCCTCTTCCACCTTGTTTTCCTTCTACAGCATTGAACATTCTTGATCCATCTTCAGCAGCATTAAGAGAAGAAAAAACAGTTCCACATATCTTTCTCTCCTGCTATAGCACCATTGAAAACACTTTGTTAATAGGAGGTAGAGGATCCATAAGCAATACATGTGAGACAACTCCATGGTATTCTTCATTCAAACCAATTAGAAATTGCATAATTCTATCTTCTGCCCTTAAAGATCTACTATTTCTCATAGCCAAACAAGCACAAGTCACACGACAAGTGCAACTTGGAACATGTCTATACTGATCCAACTCTTCCCACAAGCTCCTCAATTTAGTGAAGTAATCTGAAATTTTCTTGTTACCTTGCTTCAAGTTTGAAATCTCTTGATACCACTGTGCTACACGGATCTTTTCACCTTTCATGAAACAATCTTTAATATCATTCCATATATCCTCAACATTATCAATGAATACTACACTTTGAGCAATTGAAGGTGTTATTGAGTTTATGATCCAAGTGTGCACAAGATTGTTGCATCGTTGCCATGCTACAAAATTGAGATCATCTTTACCTGGTATTTCGATAGTACCATCAACAAACTGAAATTTGTTCTTCATAGCTAAAGCTCGTCTCATCTTCATGGACCATGCATGGTAGTTATCACCTAACAATAGCGGTGCAACGCAAACCGTTGACGAATTATCTGAAGGATGAACGTAATATGGATCTAACGGATCCAGAACTTGATTATTATTCCTCGTCATGATAACACAACAAGAATATCAAAGCAAAATCGAGAAACGAAGAAGCTTAACACAAAAGAAACAGAAGAAAGGCTTAACATATAAGCTTCAAGAAAAACGCATCAATGGCGTATTCGATTAATGCAAGAAAGATGAAAGAGAACGCAACGGAAACAGAGCACGATCTACCTGCTCTGATACCATCTAAGCAAACCAAAATCACCATTGAAGATTTGCAATGAACAAGGAACTGAAAGAGAGAGAGAAGGAACGAAACTCGCATTGAATCGAATGAGTGAAAGTTAGTTACAAAAGTGGTTATAAAGTCTAACCATAAAACTAACTAACTAATCATGAGGAGGTGATCACATGTGATAACACCTAAGCTACTACTGTGTACCCTCATTCTCATCATGCAACATAGAAGTAGCATCTTCATGCAACGTAGAGTTATCGTGTGAATCTGCTAATATCCAACATATTCCAAATAAAGAAAAGTAAGCTTTGTCAATACAAGAAAAATGTCTTCACTTGTGGGGAAGTTTACTATTTAAAAAAATATATCAAACTAATTTACTACCACATGCATTTCTACATGTTGGACAACATCATTGAAATAAGATCCTTGAAATAACAAGAGGTTTACAAAGTAAGATGGATACAAGAGGCTTACAAAGTAAGATTCTAAAAATATCAAGATTAAAACTTTATGTATTGACTAGGACCTTAATTAATCAACTACCCATCTTTTAAACCAACAGAAGAAACATAATACATAACTTAATACATAACAACGATGAACAACCACATAAACCAAAACTGCAAGTTCAAAAATCAAGTTATATTTCAAGTTCATCTTAAGAGAGAGATTAAGTCCAATAAATCTCAAGAACTGTATTTTTATACTCATGCAGAAGGACCAAATAATAACTTCATGTCATATACTACAATAATATAATTGTGGAAGTAGTCAACCATACATAAGAACTAAACTTAGCGTTATTTTCCAAATTTTCATCTCCTTGCATTTCTCCAAGTCCTTGCATATCTTCAAAGCAAAACCCTTTCAGATATTTCCAGCTCCTAGCATTCTACAAGTCCTTTCAAAAATTGAAACAAAAAAAACTACATCAATCAAAACTATGGTGATGAGATATGACCATGAGAGAGAGCAAAGAGTGAGTGAGAGAGAGAGAGAGAGAGAAAACAGTGAGTGGGAGAGAGATCAAGACTTACCACTAAGAGATAGACGGTGAGAGATGACGACGACGATGATGATAATGGTTGCTTGGAGCTTGGAAGGATGATATGATGATGGTGAACGGTGAACGATGAAGGACCCTGGAGGCGGGGTAGTGAGTAAGTGGGGAAGCTCTAACAAAAACTTAACCCTAATCTAATTCTGAACCCTTTTGAATATCACTTTTTGTCTTGGGCCAAGTTGGTTCTGATTAGTATTTAGGTCCAAATTATGAATTTACTGACATTTTCGATCGGGTCCGGATTCCAACGGGTCCCAAATTCACCCCTGAATCTGACTGTATTCATCCAACAATGTCCAATTAATTGCCACACACATACCCGCAGTCCGAATTTAACCGATCCGTGGAAGCAAACACAATTGATTTCGGTCAGGTTTCTTCGGATGGTCTCCGATTGTCCACTGATAACACGAAAATGTATTATATATTTGGCTTAATTTACATAGATTATTTCCCTATTTTATATTATTTATGTTGCTTTATGTTTGTATTATGCCAATATTTTTGTTATGTTTCAGGTATTTAACATTTCTAGGCTTGCGTGAGAAAATGAACAAAAAGGAGGTAAAATGAAGAGAAAAAGGATACAAAATATAAAACACAAGAGAATGAGGTGAAAGAATGAAGAAAAATGGAAGAAACAAGGCCCAAAGCGCAAAGACCCAAGCAGAGCCCGAGAAGCACATAAGTAAGGAGGGAGACGCTCGTCACACCCCTTTTCTTCGCTCGTCAATGCCCCCTATAACGGCCGTCATTTATTCAAAAGTGTGTGACATTAGTCACACACTGAAGCACGCTCGTCACACCCCTATTTTCTAGCCTTCCTTATTTCTCTCAGTGAACTAAGTCCGAGAACGAAGCTACTAAATTTCCTCCTATATTTTCTCATCCCAATTGAACTCGAGTAATATAAATACTTAGCATTTATCAGAAAAAAGGCTATCTTCTTCTCAGTCAAATTTACATTTTTATTTCCTAGTTTCAGTTATACTTTTCCCAATCATTTTGGCAATAGTTTTCTACACAGGAAACCTGTTTCCCCCTTAGTTTGTTTCTCAGCTTCTAGAATTTTGTTTAGTTTTATCAATCAATTTAATTTCTGCAACCTATTTGTTGTTCCGGATCAAAGAAAAGCCTACTAGTATGTGGATGAGTGCTTTTGGTACTAGAATAATACCGATTTCTGGTGTTGGAAAATGTGTGATACTAGATGATGAACTGCAAAATTGGACATACAAACAACAATTACATGCCTCTGTATGTGAACATCGGTAAGCTTGGAAAGCAATAAGAAATAATTAGTAGTGAACATTGATAAACTTGGAAAGCTATTACTGTGTGTATTTGAACATCGGCAATACACCGTGCTCTGTTGCTTTTTCTTACCTATACATTTCTTAAGTATACTAGTAGTTTCATAAGAAATAATAGCAGTGAAAAAATAATGTATTTTATCTATTGTCTGTTTGATAAGCAGTAAGAAAATAAAAATTAAATTATAGGTGAAATGTTGTTTGGGTTTGTTCATAAACAATATGAGGGTATGTCTTACTACTTTATTTACTTATGACTTTTCATGCAGGAGAAATTGGAAACTAGTGCAGCTAATGGTGTTTGAACTTTGAACGGAAGTTTGGATTTCAAATTAATGTGCTAGTGCAACTAGTGTTTTTTTGTTTAGTGCTGAATTTTTAATGTTTTAAATATGATGGAACTTAAGTTTGAAAATTTAGTTCTTTAAGGAAGCACATATGTAAAAACCCATACATAATTAACTAGTATATTATGCATGAAACATTAAAATTTGATATTGAGTACATACAAAAGCCAAAGTTACAAGATGATCCATATAAAATACAGTATGAAATTCTAATTAATATTATAAAATATGTCTCTTCAATGGATCTACACAGCAGAAATGAGATCTAACAAGGTTTTCGAGTCATCACCACTTTTGTTCTTCAATTTAAACCTGCTACCAATCAGACGCTTCTAAACTGCACCTGAAAAATATAAGATGATTGGGGTGAGATTACTAAATCTCAGTGAGTCCTCCTATCATATGGGTTCACTCGGTTCTACAGGGTACATACATCACAAACCGAACCCACCATTGATCTGGGGTTTATCCTCACAACCAGGTGCAAACACACGACACGGATACAATCCACATTGGAAGTTCTTTAACTAACCAATAGGATCACAAAAAAACATGAGTACATGTTTCCTCCAGAATAGGTCTTCCGAGTTTACCTACCTGCCTCCTGTCGGACGCGACCCTCGAGGTCAGGTCTTCTAGGTTTACCTGCCTTTCTACTCTCGGAAGTTGTCCTCAATTACACAAACAAGTATGCAGACCCATACCCATGTACGGGGAATCCAAAAGCACGTTAATACCACCACTAGGTTCAAAGAACACCCTCGTTAGGTTACCCAAGTCTATCCGTCAAGAGACCTGCACAAGCATGCAACAAGGATGATTAGAAGGGGTCGCACAAGCCTATAAGGAAGCGAGAAGAACTTTGCCGAGGAGGCTTCGTCGTCCCATTAATCATCATATCCCAAGGGTGTTAACACCAAGTACAAAATGCCATCAAGACACATGAGCCCCATCTAGACGTGAGTTACCGATTATGCATTAGCCTACATTGCCACATAACCCCGCCATACCGAGAACACAAATGTGTTAACCCCAAGTGAGTAAAATGGCTCAAGACCCTCACAAGCACAATGCAACAGTAGCTTGGGTATGACCCCTTGGATCGCACGATCGAGGCTATCCCATTGATCACTAAGCCCGGGACGACTCATTGATCATAAATCCCGAGTCATAAAACAACCTAGTAGCTGATCCACTTCGATTCAAGCTTACGCACCAATATCAAGCGAAAAGTCACACAATGCAATCAATCCCGAATTGTTTAACCAAAACAACGGGCATCAGTAATTATTCATGTTCCATCACATTTCGCATTCATATAAGCATAAAGGAACAAACAAGAGTAAATGCACTAACACATTTAAAGTTATGAATGATTCGAAATTATGAATAACCAAAAGGAATACTGAAATCTAATGCTTAAACGCACTGCACACCATCGATAGATACATATAATGAAACAGGGAGGAGTCCAGTTCCGACATTCGAGAACTGAATGCACTCAAGGGGATAAAACAGAGTTTCTGTTTTGAACAGCAGCCGCTAAACGACCATTGTCCGCATAGCGGGCTCGCGATAAATTGCTTTTGTAAACACCATCTGCTAAGTGACCTTCGGTCCGCTTAGCGGGCTAATAATTTATCAGAAAAATGCATAACACATCAATTCTTTTATGAGGTGTTCATACCCCTCAAATCCACCTGCATGCAACAAAATAAGGCACATACAACTAACATATAATCAAAATAAATAACAATTTATCATATACACATTGTTAGCATCATGGATTGAACAATTTCTCTCAGATCCCTAAACCCCAATATTTTAACCCTTAGATGCAAATCCCCTAAGTCTCTATCTAAGGAATCACCTTGGATTAATAGAGGTAAGGATGATGATCATGCTGCCTTTGAACTCTTCTCTTGGTCAAAACTTCACCTCTTTCATCACCAAACCCGTAACTACACTTATGCACACATTCAACATGAATATCCAATATTGAAACTAGTTTATCTCCACAAATAAACAAGCTAAAAGGACGAAATAATATACCAAATAAAAAAGAATTTTGTGTAGAATCCGAATCTTCAAGAATTAACTGATTTAGAGTTGTGAGCAGAAAGTTATGGCACTTTTAGGGAAGGATGTCCATGGAATAAGAAAATGGAATTAGATATATGAGTTCTTCTTTTCTCTTCCATGCCTCTAGCTCACTCTCCCTCTCTTACATAAATTGTGTTTTGGAAATGTAAGCCTCTACCAACTACCTTAATGCCATACAAAAGAAGATTGATGTCCAAGTTGCCCTTTAACTAAGCGATATTTACAAACTTGCCACTTAGTTGGTTTCGAACCAAATTCTTTGATTCTAATCATGCCACTATTTCCTATTAGAAACTCTTAGTATAAATACATTCTTTGCACTCAATAGGTTTTAGGTCCCACTTATCCTTTATTCTCATACTCAGGAAAATAGGGATGTTACATTCTTCCCCCCTTAAATAGTAGTCGTCCTCGAATTCCTTCTAATCACCATGACAGCAACATCTTCGTATCTTGTCCCTTGGGTAGATCTTACAATTCCGTCCGAAAGTCGTCCATCTAAAGACACCGCCCACCGAACACTGGTGTTCCACTGTTCTTGATCAGAAACCCTAATAATTCGCCCATGTCGGATATTCGCCGCTCAATTTGTAATGTGCTCACCCTTGTTTAACACACATTACTGATTCACTCAGCTCCTTGCATTACTTCTCATTCAAGAGTTCCTTCTACAATATCTCTTCATACGAGTCCATACAATGTCGCCCAGATGATTTCCAAATTCCCTGGTCTTAACTTCAAACTCCCTGATGCTCATGCCGACTCATCCCAAGTTTATCTTTACTCATGCAACTGAGTTTTCTTACTCCAATCCCCGCTTCAATCTTATCTGTAACAACCATCACTACAACTATGGTTCGAATCTTCATGCACGCTCAAGTGTACCAGACATAGCCATATAGAGCCTACATCGAATGAAATCTTTCAATTGTATTTAGCATTCCCGCGGCCATGATGTGTCATACCCCAAAATTTTCCCACCAAAATATGCTTCATTTAGGGTATATGAGCCAAAACATTACATGTCCTTTTTGAAAGTCAACCAAAAGCAGGTTTTTGTCAAAGCCCATATCATCAAGATAAAATCTCCAAATGGAAATCATGTTCCAAAGTGGCTTGTAGAGGATATCTAGAGATATTTGAGAGAGTTATGACTTGCTATAGTTGAGCAATTTTGATGAAAATGCATGAAGGCCAAAGTGGCAAATTTTAAGTTTTTGACTAAATTGGCCGAAGTTTTGGGTTTTAAATATGTTCATGAAGTAACTAAGAGCCCACCACGCCATCCCTTTATTATTAGCATTATTATTTATTTTTATTTTGAATTATATTCATTTTAATTCAAAATTTAATGAAGAAATAATGATAAATATAAAAGATATGGCTTATAAATCATGTGAGATTGATTGAGAAAGATTGAATCAAATTGGAACCAAAATAGCAAGTTTTCATTCAAAATTTCAATCAAATTTTCTCACTATAAAAATATTTGATTGACTTGATTCTTTCCAAATTTATAAACCTAAAAAATTACTCTCATATATATATATATATATATATATATATATATATATATATATATATATATATATATATATATATATATATATATATATATATATATATATATATTCAACTCATTCATAGGCTAAAGGGACGAAAATTGGCCAAGAACATTAGGGTTTTAAAGTTGAAAAAAATTCAAGAAAGGAGGACAAGTTGCACTCTTCGTTCCAAGTCAATTCACAAGCAAGAAGGAACTACATTAAATCCCTGAAGGTCCTAGGACCACGTCCCATTCATCATTGAAGCCTGAGACGTCGTGAACCACCCTCTTCAAACTTACAATTTACATTTGTTTTCTTGAAACCTCAAACTCTTAATTCATGCAATTTAAATGATTTATAAGCATACATTCATATTCATGTTGATTTTTAAAGTTGTTTAGAGCCATTGTTTCAAAGCTTTGACATATAAATCACAGATCACCATTGCTAGGGCTTCAAGCTCATGAAGCTTTGGATCCTATGATGCAACAACTTTCAGGCCATGATAACCATACCGCGAGATTCACATACCTCTAATTAAGTGATTTTGGTGGCCCTGGATTTTAGTTTTGTTCGTTTTGCAGGTGTTGAGGTTCACAGCCATGGATGATGTAGAACTCGTAGTAAATTTCGCAGGAAAACTTGAAGTAGTTTCCGTTGGAATTTCCGCAGGAAAAAGGTTGAAGATGAAGACTAGATGGCTGACCTTTTGACCAGCGTGCGTGGAAATTCTGGGACCTCTCATTCGCTGGTCAAATAACTGACCCTTCTCTCTCTCCCATCGATTGGTTGCACGCGAATCTATGTGGGCCCAACGCTGACTTAAATTTTGAACTTTCCATTAGTGTGCATATTTCATATTTATTTTATTCCATGCATCTGAATGGAAGTTGAAACAATTTGGTAATCCCCAAGTCCTGGTTTCGAACCCAGGAAATGTATCTAATTTTTTTTCAAGTTATTTACTCCCAGATCCAGTGCATTACTCCCACGCGTGACCATGGTGTACCACTGTCTACCAGCCAATGGATTCACACGAAGCAAGATCTAAAGGACAAAAAATGCAGGCATACCATGGACTCTCATCAACGCACCACACTAGATAATTGCACCAGGTTCTTTTGCTTTTTATATATTTATTAATTAAGTTTTATTTTTCTTTTCTTTTCTTTTATTTTAAAAAAAAAACAAAAACAAAACCTTTCTTATTTATCTATTTTTTTAGGACTAGTTTGTTTAATTAATTAGGATAAATATTTAGATAACATATTCAGGTTTGTCATTAGGTTTTTAGCCTAAGGTTTTTAAACTTTAATTTTTGCCTTGTCACCTTAATATCTCGATTATTGTTAAACATTGAATTTCTTTTATGCACAATTCTATCCTCATCTCATACTCTAGTATATGTCGCATGCCTTTAATTTGTTCGGTTATTTATTTTTCTGCCATTTAAATTCTAGAAAATGTGTATAGGCTTGCAAGGTTTTTTTGTAACAGTTTAGCTTTATTTCCTGCCTTTATTTTCCGAACATTATAACTGTTGATACTTTAACTGTGTGGTTAGTAAGAATAGGGAGTGACAACAATTTAATGAATTTAGTTTGCCTAATACAAGATAAAAATATCCGAACTAAATCACGTGATTGTTGCACACACTCACCTTTAGTGTAATCCCTCTTATTGCTGCCTTTCGATTAAAAAATAGTCAAGTCCATCGATTACGAGTATACCTTAGCAATGTTTCCCTCAGTTCATTATCATCATCAAAGATCATAAGTCCCTCTGATGTTGCCTACAAATGTATATGATCTTGTCCCTCGAGGTTGCCTATGATAAAATGGTGATTGTCCCTTTCGAATCTAAGGTATCCTCATTGGTTGCCTAAATTGACTATCATACTCTTCCCTGGGACTTCCTACCCTCTTCATGGTATGGATATCCTTATGGCGAATGATAATTCTCGACGACCCTTTTCACATCCAATGAAAAGACTACCTTCCCTTCTTATGGTATGGATATCCCTTTCAAACGAAAAATCTTAAAGAACAGAAAGAAATTAAACTTAGGGTAGGTGCTTTTAACTGCTTACTCACCATTCAAACTGAAATTACTTTTCACACCCCTTTTTCAAATCAATTCAAAGAGGCTACACTTATTTACAAGCTAAAGTTCTTATTCAAAACTTTTCAATTCACACATGACACTCTTTCAAACAATTCAAACAAACAAGTGAGCTAAGCAATTAAGAGCCCGTGGATAACCATGGATACAAAGGGTGCTTACACCTTCCCTTTGTATAACCTACCCCCCGAACTCAATATCTTTCAAAGGTCTTTCCTGTTCTTTTTGCCTTTCCAACATATTTAAAAAGGCAGTTCTCCCACCGTATTACATGATGCTCTGTCTAACCCTTAATACCTACAAGCCCAGCTGGTGATCTACGAACATCGGATTACATGTCAACCACAAAGTCTCTTCCCATGCTATCCCGTTAATAACACCACTTGAGATTATGGTGGATCCTCGAGAGAGGCTGAGATGAATGAAACGCTACATCAACGATTTTATCTTAGGAGATACTTCCATCCCAAAATAAAACCTACCAGTAGTCCCCTACCAGTAGTCCATCTATTCTTACCCCAGACTTATCTGGTCCTTCCTTTATCCATTGTGCTACTCTGATCTCGATCAATCACACACTTCTTGAAATCCTCTGAGTCACGTTAGATCCACATTCCACTTAGTCCCATTACTATACAACAATCCCTTATTTGTAGCCGTTCAATTACAACATATTCTAGTGCTTTACATACATCCATCATCAACTACTCCTCAAGGTCGCGTACTCCCCAGAACCAAGTCTCTACTTACTCTACCATTCTGGGTTAGATCCATTCAACATAACTTAGTAACATGCTTTGGTTCTGTGACATCGAAAGCTGAATACTCACTGACTTATAAATTCGTCTTTCGTTAATGATTCCCATATTGCATAACTGCTATAACTTCTCTTTCAACAAATCTGGTTGCTTAATCGATACAACGATCCCTTCACAAATGTACTGCAGCTTACGATATCTATGTCAGTTTTACATCACTTCTTCCCAACCAACAACTTCATTCTCTTAGCGTGGTATCATCTCTGATAACTCGTGCGTCTTATTGATATAACAATCCTCCCACAGTCACACTCCATTCACATAGTCCTCTAATGCCTCTTTCACGTCTGAATCTGACACTAAACTTACTTCCTTAGTTGCATCCCTCAATGCAGAGCTTCTAGCGGTCAGAGTGTCGCTACAATGCAAGAAATCACACAACGCACTTGAACATCTCTCTTATAGACTTCTTAGCACTTCTCAAATCAAATATCTGTGCTTTTCCAAGATTAATATTCCTTCACTCGGAGTATTTACAGACACTCTACCAGATATGTCACACATTGAGCCGGTCCAAGATACACTTCGCCTATTCTGTCGTTGGTCGCCAATGTTACAGGATAGCAACTCAACATGCTAACTAGGATATCATGGTCACACATAAGTCCCACCCTGGACATACGTTCATAAATTCCCACTTAACACTTCACGAAACAAGAACATCTGTAAGGTATAATCTAACACTAACTCGCACGAAAACGATCACTTAGAGTCTCCATAAGTGTAGTATCGGATCTTGATCTATCTCACCATCGCATGTATAGTTATTCCTCTACTATCAAGCGCAAAATATGGATCCTTATCCCACATACCTTATGAGAATCTAGATCTGCGTCTCACGAGCACCAAATCATAATTCTACCACACATGTCGAAAAAAGGATGACTCACGCATCTTGTGTATGATAGTGATACTGTGGCATTATACCCGTCTTGTAGTACCAAAATGGTGGTCCAACTCCAAAGTCATGTGTCTAGGTAACCTACATAAGTTGCTTATAACAATCTCCACACGTATCCTATAGTCACAACTGACAGGTGTCTGAACAGGTCTCCAATGGGTCGTGTTCCTCGAATCCTTCCAATCACACTCCCTAGGATGCTAAAACCTGAGAGTGCCACTCATCAAGATTTACTTATTCATAAGACAATAAGCCATGCACGAAGTTAAGATTCCAGCTTGGATTGTTATGCCATGCGCGTACTCATTCTTCCCACGCATGCATAAGAGATTATAAGGATAATCCAATTCAAATAGGTATACTATGTGTCATACCCCAAAATTTTCAACACTTTTTAGTGACAAAATTTTTCGAAATTATTTTCAAAATTGGATTTTTATAAAATCTTGGGTTCATTTACATTGACATCCTGAATTTTATAAATATTCAATTTAAAATATATTTTAAAAATATAGTAGTTTACTCTTAAATTACTTATATTTTAATAAATAGAAATGTTGGTTGATGCTTCATACATTTTCAATTGGATTTTTATTTCAAATAAATAACATAGCACAATTGGTAAGAATAAAGATTTGTAAACAGAAGGTCACGGGTACGAATCCCACTTGGTGCATTTCTATATTTTATTTAACTATTTTTTTATCTTTTTTGCACCTGGACGCACCTGGACACAAGTACGTCCAAGTTCTTAATCTTGGTCATCAAGGAAGGGCCTTTGGGTTGGATCATTTCCTTTTTAGAAGTAGTTTTAACCTAATTCTCAGTCTATAAATAGGCACTCTCTACTCTCTCTTTTCATCAACAATCACCCACAATTTCTCACTTCTTACAACACACAACCTCCCATACACTTTTCAAACCTTGATTTTTTTTACACTTGTTGATCAATATTTTTATATTTGGCCGATAATTTGTATATGAGGCCCTCCATTTATTTTCTTAATTTTAATTGATTTATTCTGATGATTCTGTATACAGTTTTCGACTAACAGTTTCCTATATTTTTCGCATAGTATATGTATATATATATAAAGTACGAATTAGTGGGTTTTTTAAAGACATTCATATTGTTTTTATTTATTCACGTTGTCATACCCCAAAATTTGCCATATTGCTATTACGTTTTATTAATTGGGACGTAGTACAAATTCTACAAGGGGTGTATATCAAACTAGTGGGCTTGACATCTTGATTGGCATGCCCATTTTAAAAGAGTAACCATGCTCTAAATTTTCCAATTCAAAAGATAGGGGTATACATTAAATAAAAGTGTGTATTTAATTGGGCTTATTATTCATAAAATATGAGGCCTAACTTCAAAATTCAAATTTTTTTTAAAACTTGAGTTTATAAACTTCATTGGTTTATTTACAATGTTTGTGTTTTTGTACTTATTTGTTTAAAAATATAATAATCTATTTTTAAATTAATTATATATTTTTAAATAATAAATATTAGCTCGTCTTTTATATGCTTTCAATTGGGTTTTTATTTCAAATAAATAACATAGCACAATTGGCAAGAAATAAGGCTTGCAAATAAGAAGTCACGTGTTCGAATCCCACAAGTGACATTTTCACACTTTTTCTCCTATTTTTTTTACTAATTTTCAAAATGGGTTGTTGGGCTTTTGGATATGGGTTATTTCCTTTTATGGATTTTAACCTAATTTCTAACTCTATAAAAAGGGGTCTTAGCAACCCTAAAAAAGGATCTTTTCCCCTTTCACAAAAACACGTACAATTTACAACAATTCACAAACACATTTTTTTCTACGCTTTTTTTTTTTTAATTTTTATTCCTCCCTCTGAGGGTTTGTCTTAGGGTTGTCTTGAACAACCCTAATTCGTCGTTGTCGATTAACTGACAACGGCCGACAAACCCTTTCCCCTTTTCAAACTCAATCTCAAATTCAAACCTTTTTGGCCGATGATTAATCTATGAGGCCTCCCTTTATTAAAACCTTTGGCCAGTGATGATAGCTGAGGTCTTCCTTTATAAAAACGTTTTTTTAACTTTAAATCTTTTGGCCAATGATGATACTCTGAGGTCATCATTTTATTTTTTCCATATTTGGTTTACCCATGGTCATTGTTGTCTCGATCAGACATTGACCTTACCAAAACCTTTGAGGTTTTTCCATTTTGCTATACATGGTCTTTGGCCTATAGTCATTGTTGTCACGATCTGACAATGACTCTATTAAAACCTTTGAGGTTTTACCCAGTTGGCCAAAGGCATATTTTTAATTTATTAATTACCAATTATCAATTTTTTTTATAAAACCTAAACCTAAAGGCTAAATGGGTCCCCTTGAATACAAGGGAGGAAAAGGGTGCCTAACACCTTCCCTTTGCCTAATTAACCTACTTACCCAAAATCTCATTTTGTAAAGGTTTCCCTTTTTCCTTTAAATAAAGGGTGGCGGCTCTAATTTTTAGGCAGGTTGCTACACACGTGTATATAAGGTTTTTATAAGCAAATTCCTGATGATATATATACAATTACACAAAACCTTCAAACCGTAAACCATCTCCAGACACGATTCATAATCAACCTGCAAACTCACTTTTCATATTACATAAAAAAACAGCACCAGGCTTGACAATTTACACAACAACAATAATCATTGTTATAATTTACAACTACTCAAATAATGGTAGCAAGGCTTCAAAATATCAAATTGAATTTTCCTTTATAACTATGTTGTTTGTCTTTGTTTGTTACAGAAAAATAAAGATAGCATTTCAAGAAAGCACAAGTTAAAACAATGCAAGTTAAAAAATGTATGTTGCTGTGGTTTTTGTTTTATATAGAAAAAAAGAGAGATTGGCTCCCGATCGTGAACGCCTATGCCGCCATGATGAAGCACGCCAATTCAGCATCACCACGGAACCAACAAGCTTCATACGTTAGACCCACGTACAGAAGAAGAAAAAATCGCAACAACACCACCGCAAATCACTCTTAACGTCATCAGTGAATTGCAAACATAAGGACAACTTTAGGGCGTTTCAACGATAGCTATAGATGATCATCTTCAACGCGATAACTTTTCAGAATCAGATTTCCCAAGCAGAAACGTGTCGAGACATTCCAATTCTCCACCGAGCCTGCATCATCTTAAACTCATTCATGAAGAAAGGAGAAGGAGATTAGGGTTTCAATAATATGAAGGGTTAGGAGGCTATTCTTCCAGCTAAACTTGCATCACAACTAAACCTATAGTAAATATGTTATATTTACAATAATTTTTCATTAATATCTTAATAACTAGTAACAAACCCGTGCATTCGCACGGGTTCTGGTACGGGATGCATATTTGTTTCAAATATATATTTTTAATAAAAAAGTATCTGATTATCCGTGAAAAAAATAATAATTTAAGGTATAATTAATAAACAAATAATTTGATTAGTAACTTCATGTCCCGTTAATAATCAATATTTTGATCAATAACTTCATGTTCCCGTGTTTAAATATTTGTTTGATCAATAACTTCATGTCCCTGTTGTAACACCCGTATAATTTTAATATTAATTTAATTGGAATATTAAATTAACAATTAGAATTATTAAGGATTTTGTGAAAATAATGAATAAATAATGGTTTATGGAATTTGGGCCATATGAAGAAATAGTAAAAGAAAGGGGGTGATTTAATAATCCTTTTTACTAATTTTATTATTATTTTCATAAAACATTTGGATTTGGGAAACAAAGAAAGAACGTGAAAGAACAGAAGTTGGGAACGAGGAACGTGAAGGAGAACTGTAGAGGGAGAGACCAAGAACCAAGAAATTTGTCTAAGTTAAGGGGGGACTCTCCTTTTAATCTCTATTATTGTGTTATGGGTAATAGTGTGGATTGGGGATATTGTTTGGATTCAATAGGTTCTATATTCTGGATTTTACAATTTGTGTTCATCATTTGATTTGAAATCTTGACATGTTAATCCCTAAATACTGAATAGATTTAAGTTATGATGAGTAAAATCGAATATAGAGTCATATGCTATTGATGTTGGATGAATTCTATGCTGTTTAGAAGGTAGAAATTCTGGTTTGAGACCCAAATTGCAGGTTGAAACGAATGGATTCGCGATGAAGATGAATGGGTAAGTTGCAGGTTTTTGGAACTGCTGTCCATTCACGTATGGTACGCGTATGATACGCGTATGGGGGGTGTGGTACGCGTATGATACGCTCCCCATGGTACATCAAAATGTTCCCTTCTGCTGGTACGCGTATGGCCTGGTGTGGGTACGCGTATGCCTTGCTAGTACGCGTATGGATATGTTTTGTGTGAAAAATTGGATCTGTTCATACGCGTATGATACGCGTATAATGTCTGGCAGATACGCGTATGGCAGGCTGATACGCGTATGCATGTGTTTGTGTGGAAAAAATGGACCTGTCCATACGCGTATGGTGCGTGTGTTGTGAAATTTTATCTCTGCTGGTACGCGTATGGTACGCGTATGGCCAGCGTGACTTGCAGATTTTGCTGTTTTGTGATTTTTGAAGGTTAATGGTGTGTAAATTTTGAACTGACGAATCTGTATGATTTATTGTTATATGATTTTTATTGAATGATGCAATTGTATACATATATGAACATACTTGTTAATGATGATGATAATGAATGATGATGTATGAGTATAGATGATGCTACTCATGGTGAGATGATGATGTTGGTATGTTATATATATATATATATATATATATATATATATATATGTGTGTGTGTGTGTGTTTGCATGCATTCGTAATCATTGGATGAGGGTTGTATCCTAATGATGAGGGGATACAGTGAAGGGCAAGATTCCCATTGTGTGGAATTTGTGCTGGCGGGGCTGTATCTGGATGATGATAGATCGGTCGGTGGATTTTTCCACTGGTGATGTTTGGTACCACATGCATAGCGTCAGTTTCATACATGTGCATGATTTGTTCTATAACATGACTATATATGTTATGTGATGACTTGTCTATTCATCTGTGGATGTGTAATGATGGTTTAACTGAATATGAAACTATTGGGTGAATGATATATCTATGATATGTTATTATTTATGATGCAATAACATTGGTTAACTGTGATGAGACTCACCCTTACTTGTTGTCATTTCAGATTGAGGATAGCGGCGCGACTTGGTGAGGATTAGCTCATAAGTCGGTTTTTAGCTGTAGTGTCGGTGTCATGCTCTGGTAGATGTAACACTGGGAACGCGTTGTTTTGGAGTTTTGATTATAACTCTTTTGTTTGTAGTTTTGAGTCTGATACATTAATGATGAATGTTGGCTTGATAATTCAATTCCACTGTGTAAACATGATTTCATTTAATGAGTTATAATTTTGGATGTTTCAGTGAATGCATGACATGTGCCGAACATGTGTATTCTTTATTTTATGAATTGTGACACCTCTTGCATGTTACTCTGATTAATATTTGTTTAAATGTCGCGGGTTATTAGAGGGGTGTTACAGTGTACCTTTAAAGATATTTTGATCAGTAACTTCATGTCCCGTTACTAATCAATATTTTGATCAATAACTTCATGTCCCGTTAATAATCAATATATTGATCAATAACTTTATGTTCTCATGTACAAAAAGGTTTAGTAAAACATAATCTTATTTTTGCATCTTATTTTATACACTAAAACTAATTTAAAAAATATTTTTAATTTCATTTTAAAAGCATAAATTTTTATATATTATTTTCTTTTTAAAAACCAAAATTGTAAAAAATATTTATTAAAAATGATTTGTTATAAAATCATTTACTTAAATGAAAACGTTGACTAAGTTTATTCTGTCACAAAAGTTATTGGCCTTAATATCACTTACTACCAAACTCATTAAATGAATATTATGATAGTGAACGATAATTTTTTTTAAAAATAATCATTAATCGTAGAAGATAAAGTAAGTCGTGTTAAGTATTAAAACAAAACATTTTAATATGCAATATATTACATTTTATTTTTATTACTAACAATTTTTAAATTTAATGAAATATTAATTATATTTTAGAAATATCATTCTTAATTATTTTGTTAAAGGGAGATAAATTAATGTAATTAATATAATATTACAATCACACTAATAAAGAATATTTACATTTTAGTCTAGTATAAAAAAATAGATAAGTGAAATGAAATATAATAATTTTAGTTATCAACCATTATTTTGAAAAATATGAAATTTAAAGTAACTCAAAGATTTAATGTGAGATTATTTTATTGATATAAAGAGATATGCTTTGATATTGTCATTGTTGCTGATATATGAACTTTTACACGTATTTCAACCCTTTTTCAAATTGTTACATCAATTGTGTAGAATTAAAATAAACAATTATTATTAAAACATTAACAACAAAGTTGTAGATAATATTTTTTAAAGTTTAATACAATAATAAAAGAATGATCTACAACACATCTTCTCTTCAATTAATCTACAATCTGAAAAAATAAAAAAGAATAAAAGGTCATAAATAATTTAAACCTAAAAAAAATTAAAAATTAACACAGATAAAAAAATAGTCTAGTCGGTCACCTTCATTTTTCTCTTCCGGTAAAAAAATCCCTATAATTTAAATCTTTTAAACCTCTCTAATATAAAAATAGAAAAAAAAGACATCAGATTAACTCCACTTTAATGTGAATCTTTTTCAAATAAAAAATAATGTGAACCTCTAAAGAATATGATATACATAGGAATTAAATGTGGTTTAAATATAATACTTAAAAATTTCGAAACATCAAACAAACTAACTAATGTATTTAATAAAAGTCAATTTATTATATAATAAATATTGAAATAGTGAAAAATATGTTATTTTATATAACATTTCTGTTATTGAAATATAAATTTTCTCTATTTCTTTCTAATTATTTTTTTATTAAAAAACAAAATATTCAAATAATTATCAATTTTAGAGTTTAACGCAAAAATATTATTATTTTATAAATAACACTCTTAATTATTTGTTAGAAAGAAAGAAATTAATGTACTTTAGTTATAAATTTATTAAAAAAGATAATTAATGTCATAAAGAGTAATAAAAATTATTAATAGTGTAATAACAACTTTATGGTATAAATCGAAGAAAATGATAGTAACGCAAATTGATTATAATTTTGTTTATTTTTTATTTATTTATTTATTTATTTTAATTTTTTATTATTCAATTTTTTAATATTAATTTTTATAATTATAACCTGATATAAATTACATAAATTGTATATTTATTGTATTTATATGTAAGGTGATTATGTGTTGATTTTTCAAACAAAATAATTATGATGTAAAGTTAAAAAATACTCAAGATATTATTGGTTGGTGCAAAATATTTTTAGTCCTTATAATAATATTTTTATGCAAGTTGAAAGGGTTGGACCAACTTTCTAATATCACCAATTTGCATCTCCAATGGTAGTATTTTCTAGTGTAATTTCTTTATCAGAAAATAAAATATTGAATAATATGAGTATTTTTTTATGCCTATACTATTTTCTGTTAGTTAGTTAAATGAACCAACCTGCATCATTCATAAATTTTAATTCATAAAATATGATTTGAAGTGCAAACTGTGTAACAAGTAGAAATTCTAAAGACTATATTAAAAATTTAACACACATAAGCTCTGCTAGGGTTTCTTTGGAATATGAGTGACTCATTTTCGGTGACGCCTCCGGCGTCGCCTCTGGATCCATCTAAAGTTGGTGATGGAGGAACAAGTGGTAATGTAGGTTTGGGTACACATAATCAACAGAAAACTACCAATATCTCTTACAGAAATATTGTAACTGGAGGAGATGCTGCTTCATTGGTGGATATGAATGAAGATGAGGAAGAGATCCATGCAGATGGAGAATGGGATGCTGATATAGAAGATATGCTGAATGGGATCAAAGTGAAAGAGGTCAAAGTTGGAGGGTATGATTGTCCTCAAATAACTCTGTCTAAGTTTGAGGAGAACCGGATTCAAAGGCCATGGAGAAGGGGAGTTATTGTGAAGCTGCTAGGAAGAAGAATAGGATATAAGGCATTGGAAAATCGTCTGAAGCAGATGTGGGTAAAGAAAGGCATCATCAATATCATAGATCTTGGTCATGAATACTACTTGGTTACATTCACCCATGAAGATGATAAAAATGAAGCTCTATTGGATGGGCCGTGGTTTATTTATGATCACTATCTTACAGTCAAGGAGTGGACACCAAATTTTCATCTTGAAAGTGAAGCCATTGTTAATGTAGCAGTGTGGATACGAATTGCAAATCTACCAATCGAGTACTATGATCTAAAGCTACTCCATGTGATTGGTAATTTAGCAGGACAAACCGTAAAAGTGGATAAGAATACGCATCAACGAGAGAGGGGGAAATATGCCAGAATCTGTGTGGAAGTGAATATTTCTAAACCTCTATTGGCTATTTTTTCCATTAGAAATAGAAACTACAAGATTGAGTACGAGGGATTGCACATGTTATGTTTACGATGTGGGAAATTTGGACATTACAAAGAAGGATGTTCGATTAGAGATAATAATGGAGGCAGTATGGCACGAGGAGATAAAGAGAAAGGACCTACTATTCATATGAGAAAGGAGAATGGCTTGGTTGGATCTACAGAAGAAGGTGTTAAGAATGATGGTCCATGACAGGTTGTGCAGAAGAAGAAATTGGGGAGGAAACCGCCAGAGTTGAAGAAAAAACAAACGCCGGTCAACAATTGGAGCGGCAAAACCGGTTCAAGGTTTGTTTCACTTTTGGGTGACGTGGCAAAATCCAGTGGACCCAAGAAGGTTAGTGCTGATTCCCAGGCGGTGCATTTGGAAACAAATGATGAGGCTTTGATTGGATGCAATTTAATAGGGGACAAAAAGAATGATATGCCTTTATTAGGTATAGCTGGAGTGGGGGATAAAGGAAATGATGAGGAGTTGATCTTGTCGTTGAATAGAATGGAAGTTAATGATGACGTAATTAATGTGGTAAGTGAACATAAAAGTGTAAATACAGTTGGAAAAAAAAGACGTTTAATAAAAAGTTGGAAAAAATAGAAAAAAAGAAACAACTTGAAAATAGTTGAAGAGGCAAAAAAGATAATACATTAGCAACACATGGCAACAAGGGTTTCACATGGAAGCATACAGAGGCAATGAAAAAGACAATTGAAGGGATCTTTGTAAAAGACAAAAACTTGCAGTTTATTGAAAATAATAGTGCCACCATGCAACGTGAATTCTTAACCCAGAACTATGTCAAAGATGGCATTACTGAAGACAAGAGAGAGAAAGGACCAGTTGATAAAACTCAAAATTTACAAGGGGGTGGACAAAAGGATGAAGTCAATAACACAAATATAGTTCATTTAGTTCGACCGCCAGGAAAAAAGTTTGTGTATGGAGAGTGCACACTTGAAGATATACAAGATCCAGAGATGAGTGCTGGTATGGATACGTCTATGCACACTATGGAGGTCTTGGAAAAGAAACAGAATAGCCAAGGAATAGAAGAAGAAATGGTGGATGAAACACCTGAAGGGTGTTGATAACTAGAAAGGGATGTCGTCCATATCACTATAGCTTGGTAATTATGATTGACAACTTAAACATAATAGTTTGGAATTGCAGAGGAGCAGCAGACAAGGATTTCTTTAGGTTTTGTAAATATTATACAGATATATACAAACCAGAGGTCATTGTTCTTATGGAAACGAGAAGTGAGCCGATAAAGTTGCAAACTCCGTTAAAGAAATTGGGTTTTCAACAATTCATATCGGTTAATAACAATGGTTATGAAGGAGGGATACTAGTAGCCAGTAAAGACGACAACATGCAGCTGGTTCTGATTAATAAGAGTGATAAGTTTATTCATATGCAAGGCACTGATAAGCATGGGAATGACTGGCGATTTACTGTGATTTATGTGAGACCTAACCCTAGCATCAGAAAAGACTTGTGGGAGAATATGAGGAGTATTGCTATTGATATGGATAGACCTTGGCTTGTCGCTGGTGGTTTCAATGATATAGCCTCTGCGAATGAGAAAAAAGGTGGAGGTCAAGTGTCAGCTCAAAAATGTCAGATTTTTAGAGATAACATGGAGGCTTGTAAACTGGTGGATCTTGGAGCTCATGGGCCTAAATTCACTTGGCGGGGCCCTATCTATCATGGTGGTCAGAGAGTCTATGAAAGACTGGATCGTGCTATATGCAATGAGGAATGGAGACTGTTATTTGAGGAAGCCCAGACTAGAGTTTTAACGAGAGTGGAATTCTCGGACCATCATCCAATCATGACATCCTTTAGAAGTTGTAATCATGATAGAGCTGCTAAGCCGTTTAGGTTTGAGATCTCATGGATGATTGAAAATAAGTATATTGATAGACTCAAAGGACATTGGAACAATAAGGAGGATTTGGTGTCTAACCTTAAAAGAATTGAACATGATGCAACAGATTGGAAGAAGTTTTCTATTCAGCATGTGCAACGGGCCAAGAAAGGTTTGATGACACGTTTGAATGGTATTCAAAGGAACATCCACCTCAGGCAGAATAATAGAGGTCTTCTTAAGCTAGAAAAGAAGTTGCAAGAAGAACTCAAAACAATTCTGCGACAAGAGGAACTCATGTGGTTTCAGAGGTCAAGAACTAAATGGTTGGTTGATGGAGATCGAAACACAAAATACTATCACCTGCAAACAGTAAAGATAAGGAGAAAGAATAAAATCCTCATGTTAAAGGATGAGAGTGGCAATTGGATTGAAGATAATGCTTAGATCAAAGCCTTAGTCAATAACTTTTATAAGGACCTCTTCGCTACAGGCACAACATACAACATATGGCGACAAACGAGCATTACGTATCCGGGAATTGAAGACGAGGATCTTTGGCAGCTGGATGCTAATATTAGTAATGATGAAATTAGAAGAGCTATGTTCGAGATGCAACCTTGGAAAGCTCCGGGTCCTGACGGTTTTCCTGCTGGCTTTTATCAAAAATCCTGGGGAATTGTTGGTGCGGCTGTTTGTGAATGTGTGACTAGAATGTGGGAGAAACCAAGTGAAATTATGCATGTGAATAAAACTGACATATGCTTAATTCCCAAAGTTGATAATCCTAGCCTGGTATCCCAATTTAGACCAATATCACTTTGCAATACTATCTATAAGACCCTTAGCAAGATTGTAGTTGGGAGATTAAGACAACACATGAATACTTGGATCTCTCCTTACCAAACAAGCTTTTTGCCAGGGAGAGTTATCCACGAAAACATAATTGTAGCTAGAGAAGTTATGCATACTATGGAGAAAATGAAAGGTAGGAAAGGTGCCTTTGCTATTAAGGTAGACCTATCAAAAGTGTATGATCGAATAAGCTGGGAATTCATATGGAGGACATTACAAGAGATTAGAATACCTGAAAAATTGATGGCTGTCATTATGCATTCGGTTACTAGCATTGAGACGAATGTTAATTAGAACGGATCCAAAAATAAGTACTTTCGTCCTCAAAGAGGCATTCGCCAAGGGGATCCTATTTCCCCATATCTGTTTGTGTTATGTATGGATAAATTATCCCACCTTATTGAAGAGGAGGTTCGGAGCTGAAAGTGGAAAGGTGTTAAGCTAGGGAAGAACGGTTTAAAAATCTCTCATCTAATGTTCACTGATGATTTTCTAATCTTCGGGGAAGCCACAGAAAGTCAGATGAATTGTGTCATGCAAACCTTGGAGGAATTTTGCTGCATGACTGGGCAAGAAATAAGTATGGAAAAAACCAGTATAATGTTTTCAAAGAATGCCAGTAGGCATATGCAAAGGAAACTTCAACAATTGTCAATGTTGAAGGAAACAAAGAATTTCGGGCGATACCTCGGAGTTCCTCTTAGTGGGAAGAAACTTAGAAAACAAGATTTCCAATACACTGTGGACCGAGTTGCTGCAAAGTTGAATGGCTAGAAGAAAAATACCTTGGCTCTTGCTGGGCGAATAACTCTTGCCAAGAGTATTATAGAAGCTATACCATTGTATCCGGTGATGACAAACAAACTTCCAAAGTCTGTTATTGATGCGATCCATGGCTTGCAAAGAAGCTTTGTTTGGGGAGATACGGAGGATAGGCGGTGGATTCATGCTATTGGTTGGGATAAGGTTACAACGCCCAAACAGCTGGGGGTGTGGGTTTACGTGACCTTAACACTCTTAATGAAGCTTGCCTAATGAAACTAGGCTGGAAGATGTATTACAATTCAGAGGAACTTTGGTGCTCTATATTAAAAAATAAGTATCGGATTCTGGATCGAGAACATTGTGTGAAGATTAGGGCGAATGATTCCAGTCTGTGGAAAGATATTGCAAGAACTATTCCCAATCAGAAAACTACAGGCAAATGGATTATAGGAGACGACAAAAGTATCAAGGCCTGGGAAGATAATTGGCTTGGTCACGAATTCGTCTTGAGCAATTATGATGTTACAATTCCAAATGACCTGAAAAGAGCTTATGTGTGTGAATTGATTACTGAAGATGGAGATTGGAATTTCCAAATTCTTGAAAGTTGGCTGCCAGCGTTATGGATTGACAAGCTGAAATCTTGCTTGCCCCCGATTATGGGACAGGATGCTGACGTTTTTGCTTTTGCAGGTACGGGTGACAATGCATTCTCGGTTAAAGACATGTTTAACGAACTCGAAGGTTATAACTCTAAAGGATATTGATGGAGATTGGAGCAGGATTTGGAAAGCTCAGGTTCCTGAGAGATGCAAGACCTTTTTGTGGCTTCTTAAGCATAACAGATTGCTTACCAACCTCAGCAAGAATACGAAGGGATTGGATAGTGCAGGGTGTAACTAATGTGGCGCTGCGTGTGAGTCTAGCTTGCATGCGCTTCGTGACTGCCATGCATGCGTGAATGTTTGGCAAAGTTTAGTCCCTAGTGAACTAATGCTGGATTTCTTCTCGGTAGACTTGGCACAGTGGATACATTTGAATCTCAATCACATGAGCAATAACAACAAAGATTGGAGGAATACTTGGATTGTTTCGTGCCATTCTTTATGGACCTGGCGAAATAAGGAAGAGAATGATGATAATTATGCAAGGCCTATTGATTCTATCAATCATATATTAAAACGGCGTGATGAATATATTCAGGCCATGACCCTGTACAAAAGCATCAAAGCAGAGGGATGTGGATATACATGTGTGGGATGGAAGCCGCCAACAAGAGGAATGCTCAAACTTAATACTGATGGTGCAAGTAGGAATGATGGAATTGCAGGTTGTGGTGGTGTAATCAGAGATGAAATGGGGAAGTGGAGAGGAGGTTTTTCAAAATATATAGGGAGAAGTAGTGCAGTCTTAGCAGAAATGTGGGGAGTGCATGAAGGTGTTAAACTCATAAATAGGTTGGGTTATAAGAAAGTGGAGATCAATATTGACTCCATGGAAGTAGTGGAAGCGCTTGAGCAAGGAGTAGTGGGTCATGTGGATTGTGTTGCTATCCTTAGGAAGATTGTGCAGCAGCTAAAGTGTATGGATACGGTTATTATATCACACATCTTTAAGAGTGCTAATGCGTCCGCTGATTGCTTGGCAAAGAATGGATGCATTGATAAGAGATATAATCAATTTGACAGGGCTCCTGATTTTCTTGTTAACTTTTTAGACCTTGATGCTAATGGGATTGCTATTCCCGCTGTAACTGAGTAGTTGTTATTTTCTTTGAGCTTTTGCCCTCTTTAATATCAAAAAAAAAAAAGAAATTCTAAAGACTGGCCAAACTCATTCATGAAGAAATGAGAAGGAGATTAGGGTTACAATATTATGAAGGGTTATGAGGTTGTTCTTCCAGCTAAACCTGCATCACAACTAAACCTATAGTAAATATGTTATATTTACAATAATTGTTCATTAATATCTTAGTAACTATTATTATCACCATTCAATAAGTTATAATATCGCAATAAAAAGTGGTATTAAAAGAAAATAAATTATGAAGTTGAAGTTGAAAATAAGTGTTTATAAATAAAGTTATATTTTTTGGTAATATTTATAATTTTTTAACTTTAAAAAAAATTAAACTAGATCGTTTGATATTGTAATACCCTACCAATATGTGTCTAGAATCATATTAGAAGAATACTAATAACTGGTATTGAGTACATACAAAAGTTAGGAATAATTACATAAGATGTATACGTTTCAAAATCATCTTGAAGATGGATACAATGAATATATCTACACAATGATAATAATACACATCGTAAGAAAATATCAGGTACGGTCTTCACGGCGTATGATCAACTACTCTTGATCCAAGCATCTAGCAAAACTCGATCTTGCACGGTACCTGAAAAATAATAAGATGAATGGGATGATATTACTAAATCTCAGTGAGTTCCCCTATCTTATGGGTCCTCTTGACTCTATAGGTACATACATAAACTACAAATCCATCTTAGATCCTAAGGTTTCCTCACTATCCAGTACATGAAAGCCTGTTAACTCGTAGCACCACGGTTGAGTGCCCACTGACCACCCGATTAGATACTCTGAGAATATATCATATATTCATATATAAGGTACATGTTTCCTCCAGAAAAGGTCTTCCGGGTTTACCAGCCAGCCTTCTATTGGGAGGTAGCCTCATGGCCTGGTTTTCCGGGTTTACCAGCCAACCTTCTATTGGGAGGTAGCCTCATGGCCTGGTTTTTCGATTTCACCTGCCTATCTGCTCTCGAAACAAGACCCCAAATCATACCTTTTCAATCTACATGGTAAGTAACTCATATGACTATAGATAACCATGGAATCTACATTGAATTGCATCGCACGATTCAACTCCTCCAATATCCCAAGACCCGAATCTCACATAGAAATTCACCCTCAAAGAGATGACAAAAAGGAGAAGGTGTGATCTACATCTCCGGGAGTTCATCCCCAAAGAATAGCTCCTGAACTACGGAGCACGACCCATTCTTGAATTACTTCACAAGAAATAGTCAATATATATATGTAACATTCCTACTCGCAGTTACTATCCTGATGTCTATTCTCTAATCCCTCGTCTCATACTTACTACACCATCAGATTGTAGGATTTTGAAAGTAGCCGCTTGATAGGAAAATGAATGGTAGGCTAGCGTATGTTCATATATCTTGATCTAGGTATCCTAAGATTCACCTTACCAGATCCCCATTTTGTTAACCGACATACACGAGTTACACCATGTAGTAAGACCTCCTCGCCTTTGGGTTCACATGGTTAGCTTCACAAGCTATAAGACCTCACTATATTTGGTTTACGTGGCTAGCTTTTATTTTCCACCACCTCTCATTCCATGATTCCTACAACCTATTTGAAGGAACACTCGGGCACAAAGGCCTTTAGAATGATTAACAAATGATTTATCCAAAAACTTTAAAATGGATTTGATTAGTACTTAAGAGTATGATAAGTTTTTGGAAGCTCAAGCATCTCGTAGCTCTTTCCGTTAGCTTTCTAATGCCTTCGACGGAGCCCAATTACGAGTTACGGAACTCCAGTTATGGTCAAAACGGTAAAGGGATGATTTTCTACCAGGTGCAGTCGATTTTCACTAGTGTGCAATCGATTGCTCACTGAACCAGAAGCGCAGAAAGTTAATTTTTCACAGTGAGATCGATTGCTCACTAAACCAGAGGCAAAAATGACAATTTTACTGCATAAGATCAGTTCTAACACACTCTAATCCATTCCAATCCGAACCCTAGCATGTAAAATCAATTCAATACATGTCTTATCACTTCAAGAACACATACTCCATCATTAATCAAGCATGCAACAACAATTTCTCATTCTAACCCTTGTTCCCAAACATGCAATTGATCACAAAACCCCAATTCCTACCCAAGTTCTAACTATGGAACTCACCTTGAGATAAGATTATGAAATCCAATCTTAGAAGAAGATGATGATGAAGACTAATTATGACTTGAGAGATGAAGGAGATGATGATGCACTTGATCATGGTTCTTCTTCCAAAATCACCCAACTCCTCATACATGCATACATGGAGAATGAATTTGATGCCTCTTCTTCCTTTCCCTTCCTTTCACGTTTCCTCTCTATCTTTCCCCCAAAATTATGATTTTGCTAAGGCAAGAATGAGTCATTTTCACCAAACAAGTCTTTAAGTTCCTATTTAAGGAGTGTAATTACCACATTACCCTTCAACCATGTCATATTTATCAAGGTGCCATCTAATCCAATTTTAACCAACTTCTTAATATCCCTACTAGTCTTTGCATATTTGCCATAAAGTCCCTTACACTTTATTCTCATGCTTAGGGAAATAGGGATGTTACATTCTCCCTCCCTTAAATAGAATTCTCCCTCGAATTCCTTTCAATCATCAGGAAAACAAGCTTCTCACATCTTCTTTTGACAAGACTGTGAATGCCTTCTATGTTCCTCCTTTGGATAACCGTACGACTCCGTAGAAATATATCCCATCCAAGAAAACACAACTCTTTGATACACTTGCGTCCTAACGTATCTCTACTGGTCACCTTAGCCGTTACATAAACATGCCTATTCTGATACGCCTTTTGGTACGCTTAGGGACATATCCTTCCAAGGTTAGCAACCCTTACTTTTCGCACTGAGTCTTATAGTTATATACACCAATTCCCATCACTTGGATAGGTCACTCATCGACTCCAATCTGCGTCTACCCAATAACCTCTTACTCATGTACGCCATTGGTTTCCCCACGTCTTTTCCCTTGGTTCCTTGACTTGCCTCCAATCTAAGAAATCCCTGCTACAACTTCCATATCTAGCAATTATATTCCAGATTCAATACTACACGAATACATATGGAGTCACACAAGTGTTTACTAAGTCCTTGGGTCTTGACTTCTAATTCCCAAATTCTTAGGAGAATTGGTTCCAAGTTCACCTTTATTGTACAATAACAAGTTTCCCACTTCGATCCTCCCTTCGATCTTGGTTGGAACAACTGACACTAGAATCTACAAGAGTACAAATTCTACAACCATCCATCTTTGTAGCTAACTACTTCACACTAGGTCTTGCTAATGAAGAGCGAGCTCTAATGGTTGACCTGCAAAGTCGCTCAAATTCTCCACATACCCTAACAAGTTTACTAGACATAGTCGCAATAAGATTATGTCAAGTAAAATTCTCTACTTACTTCCAGAATTTCCAATGTTTACACTACTCCACCCAATATTCACAAGCTAGCCCACAAAACTTCTGATTATTCCTCGACCACAACGTCCTTCTATATTAGTCCATCGATAGGTTTCTGTAGATTATGGTGGATCCTTAAGAGTCTGCGATGAATGGACACATTACTTTATCAAGTCCATCTTCGGAAGGTATCCCCATCCGTACCTACTATCGGCATTACTTATTCTTCCTTATCTGTTGTGCTACTCTGATCTCAACCAGCCACACACTTCACAAAACCCTCTAAGCCATACTGTGTCCATAAACCCCTTGGCTTCATTACTCTGTTACGCTCACTCTCTTGGTAGCAAAAACTCCTTCTCGGTATTCGTCCAATTACGATACGTGCTAGATGTTTGAATAAAGTTTGGTCCTAATCATATGTTAATGTTTTGATGATAACAAGCAAATAAATTTTGTATAAGCAAATATGGTACTCTAATTATATGTTTCTAATTTCAGAAGATGTACCATTACAAGCATGATCAGAACTTAACGAATACGCAAAGCTGGGGATATTCAAAACAACTTCTGATATATCTCCAAACAGCTGCAAGGCATATCTACATAGAAGATGCAAAACTGACGAAGATCAGAAGATAAAGAAAGATGATCAGAAGATGAAAACATGATCAGAAGATGAATCTAAATGCAGAATACAAGATTCATAAAAAACAGAAGAAGAAACAATGTCGTTACAAACATAATCATTAGCAAAACGGTTGCAACACTCCAAAGAACAATTCCCAAGGCCAGTTATAAGAAGCTATCCACATGCAAAATCCTCGGAGAGAGAAAAGCAAGAAGAACACTCAAAGCATTCAATGATGCATGTAAATGTAGAAGATAACGGTAAAAAATTCTCAAGCTATATAAAGTCATGATCATTTTGAAGCAAACAACATATCATCACACACAAAAACACAACAACTATGATAAATTATCTAGTGTGAAGAAAACTCACGGAAGAAAAATCTCATATGTTTTTAAGTCTGATTTCATTTATTGTATTTAATTTTTGTGAAATATCACGTAAGTGATTACAACTATCTAGAAGAAATATATATACACAGTGTAACTGAATTCTTGAGAGACCATTTAGGTCATAAGTCTCAAAGGAATCTAGGACTAGTAGATTCTTAGAAGTTTGGTTAGTCACAACAGTATGGCTGTGCAGGGAAGTTAGTCACTAGCATTTTGGCTCATGCATTGTATTATGAGTCACGACAGTGGGTCATGAAGGTGTAATCAGGTCTGATTATAGTGGATTAAGTCCTCGCTTGAGAGAGAAAAATCGTCGGGTGGTGGGTGGACTGGAAGTAACCTTATTGAGAAGGTAAACCAGGATAAAAGTCCTTTGTGTGTTTTTGTAGATGTTTTCATGTTGGCTGCATTTATGGTAAAACGTACCTGGGTATTTAATGTCTTGACTGATGTCGTGACATGATTTATATTGTGTTATGCAGGTTGCATTTGTGTTTAACTAATACAAGTTCTGTTAGTGAATGTCATGACAAATGTCATGACATCCTTGTCTGACAGCAAGGGCTGTTATATTGTATTAATGTGTTTCCTGATTTCTCTCAATCTACAATTTAGGAAACCTTTTATTGTGAGCTGAATATTTCATCTAGAAGATTTTGCTAACAACATATTTTGTAACAACCAGATGGCGTGTAAATTAAGTTAACTTGGTTAACCCTAATTTATTTCTAAAAAAGCCCAATGCTCAAGAGCTGCATATAAGAAGACTGCAATCCTAATTTGGAACGCACAAAGAGTATTATTAATTATGAAGAACCGTAGTTCTGTAGCTGTCTCTTGTACTCCAAGCAATTGTCTTTTCATGATTGTATTGGAATAGGTGTTGTTTGTTAATTGTCACTCTAAGCTTTTAAGCACGAGTGTGTGTCTCTTGATTGAAGCTTTTAAGCAGATCAAAGTGTGTTTTTGAAGTGTGTTTTCTCTCTGAATTTGTTTAATGTTTGTTTGTAATCACTGTTGTGATCGAGGGGGAGTGAGCGGAGATACTCAGGTCTAGGAATAGATTGGAATTTTATTGGGTAGATTTTAAATGAGGAGTTTTAAACAGGGGAGTTTAACTCCGAATTAATTCTTCTTATATTGGATTCCCTCCCTGGCTTGGTAGCCCCTAGAGTAGGTTGTTTGAACCGAACTGGGTAAACAATTCTGTGTGTTCTTTATCATTTTTATGCGTTTCTGTTTTAACTATTTGTGCTGTGTAATTGTGTATGTTATAACATCCATTACGACATCAAGCATGAGTTACTAGAATTTTCAATCGGCATCAGAGCAGACACCTTGCCTGTTTACATCTGAGTGAGATCTAGGGACATCAAAATTTTGGTACTATGGAGAAGGAATTTCTAGTGTTTAGGAATAGACCACCCATTCTGTATGGCTCTAACTATGACTACTGGAAACCTCGTATGGTGGCTGTCATAAAATATATGGACAACAAGGCCTGGAGAGATGTGGAAAGTGGATGGAAACATCCTGAGAAAGTTTTGGAAGATGTAACCACTGTTCTAATTCCTGAAGCACAATGGAACAAAACTGAAGAAGAACTAGCTCTGGGCAATTCCAAGGCCCTAAATGCCTTGTTCAATGGAATTGATAAGAACATATTCAGGCTTGTGCAACACTATGAACTAGCTAAAGAGGTTTGGGATATTCTCAAAACATCTCATGAAGACACATCCAAGGTAAAGATGTCTAAACTTCAAATTCTTACCACTAAGTTTGAAAATCTCAAGATGAAAGAGAATGAAACCATTTATGAATTTTAGATGAATGTCCTTGAGATTACAAATAACTTAGGAGCCTTAGGAGAAAAAAAAGTCTGAAGAGAAACTGGTAAGAAAGATCCTCAAATCACTGCCTAAGAGATTTGATATGAAGGTGACTGCCATAGAAGAAGCCCAAGACATCAGCAACATGAAGCTAGACGAACTCATTGATTATCTAAAAACCTTTCAGTTAAGTATTTGTGAGTCTGTTGAAAAGAAGAACAAAAGCATAGCTTTTGTTTCCGACACAGAAGATAATTCAAGAGGAAGCAATGGTGGAAGTGATGAAAATATATCAGAAGCCATAGCCATGCTTGGAAAACAATTCAACAGGTTGATTAAAAGGGTTGATCAGAAGTCCAGACCCAATGTTAAGAACACTTCCAATGACATCAACAAGACCTATGATCCTAGCAGAAGATTCAAAGCTGAAGAGAAGCCCAATCAAGGAAAAAGGGGTTCAGTGTCATGGATGTGAAGTATATAGACACATTAGAGCTGAATGTCCTACCTACCTCAAGGAGCAAAAGAAAGGATTGTCTATCACTTGGTTCGATGAAGACTCTGAGTCTGAAGAAGAAACTGTAAAACATGTCATAGTTCCAACAAGAGTCTATGCCTCTGATGATGATTCCAGTGATGACGAGCTAACCTTTGATGAACTTGCAGCCTCATACAAGAAGTTGTGTATCAAGAATGCTAAAGTCTGCAAACAAGTGGAGGAACAAGAGATAATCATAAGAGAGCTAGAAACTGAGAAGAATAGACATCTTGCAACCATAGATTCTCTCAGTAGTAAGGTAAGCATGTTGAACTACAAGCTTGATCAAATGACCAAATCCTTCAAAATGCTGAATAATGGAACTGATACTCTAGAGGAAATTCTGGAGTCTGGACAAAGAACATGAGATATGTTTGGGGTCGGATTTATGGCTAAAGAGGAATTCACCTATGGGTTCAGGAGATCAAAGCCTGAAACTTGTGTAACTAACCAAATGTCAGCACCAATGTCACAACATCAAGGAAACATAAGAAGGAACCACTCAAAGAAGAAATTCTAAAGATGGAGGGGTCATCAATGTGGAAGATTTGGTCACATAAAGCCATTTTGTTTTAGATTAGTTGGATACCCAAACCAAACTCATCAAGTCAAACCTGAATATGATACCTGTAACAGAAAGCAACAGTGGGTGGCTAAGAATGTTGCTCTAGTAGCACACACTTCTCTAAGAATGCCTGCCCAAAAAGATTGGTACCTTGACAGTGGTTGCTCAAATCATATGACTGGGAGAATGAACTCACTAGTAGACCTCAAACTGGAGGGAAACAACTATGTGACTCTTGGTGATGGAGAAAAAAGAGAAGTCAAAGGTATTGGCAAGACAGAAGGTATCATACCCCAAAATTTGCCCTCATATATTTGTCGACGTCATTTTATTTCAAAAAGAATGACATAGCACAGTTGGTAAGGATTTGAGCATAAGAGGTGCAAGAGTGAGAGGTCCTGGATTCAAATCTCCCTTCTGACATTTTTCCCTTTTATTTGTTTCTAATTGTAGTTCTAATTTTATTTTAATTATATTCAAAAATCACAAAAAAATAAGTTTTTTTTAATCATTTAATTTTAATTTTCGTATTATTTAATTAAGCATTTTAAAAAATATTTATTTTTTACTTTTCTCCATTTTTATGCATTTTATAGCTCAAAAATCAAAAAAAGAAAGTTTTAATTTGGTTTGTTGATATTTCTAGCTTTTTTGCATGTCTTAATGATCAAATAAATCAATTAGAAAAATATTTGAGTGTGATTTGTTAAATATGAGAAAAATCATAATCAACTAATTTACTATTTGAATTTTTATTTTATCAATTAAGATTAGATTTATTTTTTTTTTCCGAATACTTTAACCTAATTTCTAACTTTATAAAAAGGGATTAACAACACTCACAGGGGGAGAATTCATCACTAATCCTTACTCTCACGTTAGCCTCTCACCCTCACGTACCATTCTAACATTTTTTTCCCAAATCCTTATTCACAAACCTCACAATTTTTCCACTATATTACACTCATTGCAGCCTTGCATAACTCTCATGTACAACAACTAATCCTCACCTACACTGTACGGAACGCACAAAACTTTTCCACCCGCCAATCTATGTTCTCCTTCAATTGCCAGGACCTGTGTCAAAAAAATTCTAACAAACCAAAGTTCACATAGCCATGTAAATCATCAACTCAATCACAACCTTTGCAACTCACAAAGCCAAACCTCTCAATCAATCTCCAACAAATTATCATAAATAAATTCATAGATCAAATACTAACAGCTAACAAAATTCTCTTATGTTTTGTTTTCTCTTTTCTGATATTTTTGCAGCCACTGCCCTTGCCGATAAACAACAACAATATCAAGTAGAAACAACAAAGTGGTGAATCATAAGGAAAAAGAAGTGGAGTTTCAAATCCGTTCCGGAATGGCACGAGAGCTACCTGGTGTTCACACACATCACCTTAAGAAGCCCTGCGATCTCACCACCGCCACCACAGATCGCACAACAACACAACATCCGCCACAACAACAACACCGCTGTTCATTCACTTTCAGGAGATTCCTCCGTCGACACCACCAGCACCTCCGTCAGTTCAGCCACTCCACTCTACGCATGGCCAAATCTCAATCGGAGCCAAAACACCACCGTTCGCTGCTGCCAACTGACCGACGCACCTCCGAAGACCACCGCGAATACAAGCTTCTCATGCTTCCGATCTGAACTCCGACGCAAAGACTTCCACCGGACGGTGATTCCGCCATACACGCACTGCATCTATACCGTCAAGTTCTAGTTCGTACACCTTTTTCTTGTTTCACTCATTATACTGGTTGCCAAGACTTTTTGTTGTTCTTTATACTGGTTGCCAAGATTTGTCGTTGCTCAAAGTGGTGGAGAAACTTGTTTGATTTGGAGATTTGAAAATAGAGAGAAGAATGATTGAAACAAGTAGTTTTTCTTTTCAATTTTGAAATTAAGGTACAATAGGACTCTTTCTTTTCTAATCTCTTTCTTTGATTTTAATTTTAATTCTATTTCAATTTTTATTTTACCATTATTTCCTTCTAGTTAATTCTTTTTTATTATTTTAATTTATTTTTTTGTCTTAGTTATGTATTGGGCTATTAGAATGCATTAAGCCCATAACTTTGTAAATCTTTGTATCTTAGCCTTTAGACTTAAAAATACAAAAAAAATATTAGTGTTATTTTTCATATTAAAAATATCAAAAATATTTTAATTAGTCATTTTTTTTTGAGTTTCATATGCTATTTGTAATTAATATTTGTTAGTACTTTTGTCATCTATTCATGCATTGCTTTATATATTGGGACTAACATTTTTTATATTGCGAGGTACATTCGAGCCGTTTAACTATTCTCGTGGATATTCACAAATTCATCCTCTATCTCTTCCACTAGACCTCGCTAATTCCAGATCTAAAGGACCAGAACGCACTGCTCCACCATAGACCTCCAGACCTCCACCATACTGAACCAGGTGCTGTTTCCTCTATTTTTAATTTTATTCTCCTTTTTTTGTTTTTTGTTAACAATTTAATTAATTAGGATTAGCATAATAACTAATTTAATTTTTTATCTTAAAATTAATTAATTAATTTAAATCAGGTTAAATAATTAGGTTAATTAATTTAATAATTAATTTTAGGTTTGCTAGCCTTAATTTCAAAAACTTTCTTTTTTTATCTACCTTTTTTAATTTCCTTTTCGATCATTCGAGTTTATCCTGTCTTATTTTTGTGGTTTGCCCTTGTGACTTGTAATAGTTAATTAGGCTTTATTTTTGCGCTCAGTTCTTCACTATAATGTATCTGCCCCAAAGCCTTGTAATAGCTTAGGTTTTTCTGCCTTTATTTTTCTGCCCTACAGGTGTTTATTGTAATAGCGTATGAATTTTAATTCTGCCTTTATTTTTAACTGCGTGGTTACTAACCTAGGGAGTGGTAACCTGTAAAATGAATTAGGCCACTAATTACAAGATAAAATATCCAAACTGAATCACTTAATTGTGGCACACACACCTCTAGGGTAACCTCTCTTGTTGCCTTGTTGCCTGTTGTCTTTAATTATGATTCTGAAATAGTCAAGTCCCTCGGTTCCGAGGATACCTAAGCAAAATAAATGTTGCCCTCAGTTCATTATCATCATCAATTTTATCCCTCGAGATTGCCTTGTAAATGATGATTGTCCCCATTGCTTAGGTATCCTCGCATGTTGCCTAAATTAACTATTATATCATTCCCTAAGACTACTTGCCCTCTTTATGGCAAAGACAGTCTTGTGGCGAACGATAACTCGATGACCCTTCAAAATCCAATAAAAGGGACTTCCTACCCTCTTATGGTATGGATAGCCCTGAAAAGCTAAAAGAGCCAATTTTAAAACTTAGGGTAGTTGCTACTAATTGCTTGCTCTAAAATTCAAATTACTTTTCACACCTCTTTTTCAAAACGATTTCCAAAAGGCTACACTTATTTACAAGCTAAAGTCCTTATTTAAAAATCTTTTCTAAACACACACGACACTTCAAACATTTCAAACAATTCAAAAGTGAGCTACGCAATTAAGAGCCCATGGATAACCATGGATACAAAGGGTGCTTACACCTTTCCTTTGTATAACTTACCCCCGAACTCAAAGTCTTTTAAAAAGGTTTTTTCCTGTTCTTTTTGCCTTTCTATAAATTGGATAAAATAAAATTTGATGGCGACTCTTGCTATCCGCAACATTTCAAAAAGTCAGTTCTCCCACCGTATTACAGAAGGTCAGGGGGTTCCTAATCTAAATAATGTCTTACTTGTGCAAGGACTGGCTGCAAATCTTATAAGCATCAGCCAACTATGTGATGAAGGATTCTATGTCAGGTTCACTAAAGAAGAGTGTATTGTTACGAATGAAGAAAATGAAGAAATCGTGAAGGGATTTAGGTCTAAAGATAATTGCTACCTATGGAAGGCTAACAACCCAAACTACATCTCTGACTACTCCATGATCAGAGAGGAAATAAAAGTTGACTGTCAAGAATCTGATGAATCTGATGTATCTGATGAAGAATCATATGGTGGAGAGCTCACCATCAGTAAACTAGCTGTTGGCTTTATTGAGACATGTCTAATGAATTAGAAACTGAGTACAAAAGTACGGGAGTAAAGGAGTATCAATAGATTCCTGCTAGAAGAAAGAGTAAGCCTCGTGATAGACATTGCTGTAACACCCCATATTTTCTAATTTTAATTTAATTGGAAATTAAATTATTATTTAGAATTATTTGGTATTTTGTTGAATTATTGGAGAATTATGGATTAAGGACCATTGGGTCAGATGGTGAGATTAGTAGTATGGGGGTGCTAAGTGAGTAAGCCCATTACTAATTATTTTATGGTTTCATAAAATAAAGGAAATAAGGAAAAAGAGTCAGAACGTGAAAAATGAGAAGTGGAAGAGAAGAGCTGAGGAACGTAAAGAGGAACCAAAGAGGAAGAGGACCAAAGATCAAGAATTTGGCTAAGGTAAGGGGGACTCTTCCAATTACCATCTCTTATTGTAATTATGGATGATAGTGCATGTTTGGTTGTGTTGTTGAGTCAATTTGATCATGTGTCAGAGTTAGGTTTTGGGATAATTTTAATAGAAGTGAATAATTGATGAATACCTCTGTGAATTCTATATAGAATTGTATGTTAATTGATGTTTGTGTTGTGAGTATTGTATCAGTTGTTGTGTTGCTGTGTTCTTCCATGAACACTGAATCTGAGTTATGGGTTTCTAATAATTGGATAGAAAGTTAGGTTTTAATGTGTAAAACTGACATAGGATAATAGATTGATGAAATTGGATGAATACCATATATTAATGTGTGAAAAAATGGTGTTTTAAACTTAAAATCATAGCCTGTTATGAGTGAAAACGAGTGGAAAACAGACTGGTGCGAAATTGCATATTTTTGGAGGAATACTGGTGAAATGCGTATGAGAATTGGTGATACGCGTATGGGATGAGGCCATACGCGTATGGGTGTGTTCATACTCGTATGGAATTTCTCAGTGTAAAATTAATTCTGTTGATTCACGTATGGGATGGCTGATACGCGTATGAGTTTAGGCCATACGCGTATGGGAGGTGCCATACTCGTATGGCTTTTGTGTGTAAAAATTCTGTTTTGTGATTTTCTTCGAAAGTTCAATGATGCGTAACTTTTGATCCGTAACTCTGTTTTTAGGGCCGTTTCGAGTATGATGAACCTTACGAGATAACCTATGAGTTTAAATGATAAAATGAGGTGTAGATTTCAATTAATTTTGAATTATGAATTATTTCTTGATGAATGATGTATTGTACCTATATATGATGAGATATGACAATACATGCTATGTTTTAAACATGATTCGTATGATGATCTTGTTTGATTGTGCAATGGAACTCGTGAGATATTTCATGTGATGATATGAGTATGATTTGAATACTTTGTTCGTTTGATGGATGATATATTGTTGACATATGTGATGAGATGTGACAATATAAGACGTGTTTGAAAACATGATTATGTGATGATTGTTGAGAATTGTACAATGATGATTGAATTGTTTTGGAAGATGTGAATACATGTATATTCTTACTTTTGATGATGATGATTAGTGTAATACATGTATGTTCTGTAATGATGTTGATGATGATTGATTTGTGATGAATGATGTTAATGTATATATGAACATGCTTAATAATGATGATGATGATGATGATGATGAAATGAGTATAGATGATGCTACTCATAGAATGGTGATGATGAAAGTATGTTATATATATGTTTGCATGCATTCATAAACATTGATGAGGGCTGAATCCTAGATGATGAGAGGATTCAGTGAATGGCAGAATTCCCATTGTGTGGAATTTGTGCTGGCAGGGCCGTATCTGGATGATGATAGATCGGTCGATGGATGATTTCCACTGGTGATGTTTGGTACCACATGCATAGAGTCAGTTGCATTCATATGCATGAATTTGATAACGTGACTGAATGTATTTCATTGTTATGATTGGTATTGTGTGTTTTGTGTGATGATGGATTATCTGAATATAGAATGGATTGGGTGAATAATATAACTATTGATGTGTTGTTATTTATAATGCAATAATATTTGTTAATTGCGAATGAGACTCACCCTTACACTATATTTTTCAGATTGAGGATAGCGGCTCCGACTCGGTGAGGATTAGCTCATGAGTCGATATGTTGTTTAGCGTCGGGTCATGCTCTGATAGGTGTAACACTGGGGGAAACGTTGTTTTTGATTTTATGATAATAACTCATTTTTTTGTTTAATTTATTTGAGGATTAATACATCGATGATGTGATGTAATTTGACGATGTTATTCCGCTGTGTCAACATGATATATTATGAATTATGAGTTATAATGAAATGTTCCTTAGTGAATGCATGGCATATGACCGATGTTGTTTATTTTATTTATAGATTGTGACGCCCTTGTGCATGTTACTCTGATTTATTTAATTAATTGCCGCGGGGTTTAGAAGGGTGTTACAATAGTGGTATCAGAGCAGGTCGGTCCGTCCGGCCAATTGTTGAGTCAGTTGAGTTGCACGACAGTTGAATACTGTCGGCATATTATCCCTTGGTACGCGACATGTGAGTGAATCACTGTCGGTACTTGGTTGTTTGTTGCAAAAGTTGGTTTGAAACAAGTGGGGTAGAAGCTCCGCTTCTCGGTTATGTTTCATTTGTAAGATGATTGATTCAGTAGGCTGTTGTTGGCAACAGTGCAAGCGTTGTTGGAGGTTGTTGTTTCCCGAATTGAAGGTGACTTGGAATTAGGACTTGGCTGGTAATTAAGTTTGAGCATCTTATGGGAGGATGATTATATGCAATTGATGATTATTTGTAGGAGAGGAAAATTAGAAAGTTGCAATGTATCAGCTCTGCTGAGGGGCTGCGAAGTTGTCAATTGAGTAGCCTTGCGTCTCGGAAGAGGTTCAGCTGCAAGTTTGCAAAGAGGATTGTTGTCGTAATGTTTCTGAAATCGCACTTCGGCGATGAGATGTGTTACTCAAGTTATAAGAATGTTTGGAAGTGAAGAGATATGATAAGGGGCTGTTTGGAATGTGATCGAGTTGAAGAGAATGAGTTTTGGAGTGATATTTTCGTAAGCAAAACGCAGAAAAATTGCTAAATGGTTTCAGAACTTTGAAAATTCATAATTGGAGTTCTGGACATCCGATTTGAGTTCCGTTTGAAGCATCGGAAAGCTAACGAGATGAACTATGTTATAAAAATGGTTGCAGCAGCTGTAACATAATTAATGGTGACAGGATGATGTTGGAAAGAGGTGAAGTTACAGTTACTCTTGTTCTTAGAACTAGACTTATTGGTACTGCACGGGATGTCAGTGTCAGTTTTGGACGGATTGATGGACTAATTAGAAATCAGTTGAGAAGTAATTTTAAGAATTTAATATACCATTTGAAGAGTTTTGGGAATACCGTATAGAGCGTCGCTGCATGATGTCGATGTTGCATTTTGGATGACGTTGGAAAATTCATATCTTGAGTTCCAAGTGTCAGATTAATGTGCCGTTTGAACCTAAGAAGAGGAGAGATTATGTTCTACTTTATGGGAGAGTTATAAATATAGTAGAATGATCCTATGAGGAGAGATTCCGAAGTCGGTTAAGGAAGCGTAAAACTTGTTGAATAGGAATGCCTACTACTGCGATTGTTTGAAACGAAATTGAGTAGAACATGTTGTTGATGAATAAGTTGATGAGATGTTCGGTAATAAAGATGATTTGAGTGCCGATGGATTTTAGCGTGGAGGGAATTAGTAGTAAAGGTGGAAAAAATTTTAGAATGGTTGAAGTCGTATTTATGATGCCAAAGTAAACGATATATATAAAAGAAGAATTGTAGAAGATTTCTAACACCTATTGATGTGAGGAAGACTTTGTTGAGATTCCGAGTGGAATGATATTTGGACGTGAAAGATGTCATGGGATTTAGAGTCAAACCACGAGTTATGAATATTGTCGCAGTCTTTTGCCAAGATGAGGATTTTGATTTGGAACGAGATGGATAGTAATGTACGAGTATATTAGTGATTGTAAAGTTGGAAGTACTTAGCAAGTGTGTGACGCTAAGTGACTATGAAGTGGATTGTGTAAAATGTTTGGATGTGGGCGTCTCACCGACAAGATCCAATGAGAGGGAAGTGTGCGAGTTTTGAAGACTCAAAGTGAATTGTTGATAATGAGTTTGAATGCAAACTCTGAAAGGGAAACTATTATGTAGTAACAATGGTTTATGCTTAAATATGGTTGTTAACTATCTATTGACAAATTTAGGACTTGATCACCCTAAATCTCTTGTTGGTAGTAAATGGAATCATATAAATGGGATGAACTTGTTTTGTTACCTTAATGGTATAAGTTGTGATGGATATTAAACTGTGAGAATAATCACTCACCATGTTGTGTGAACTTATGAAGAAGTGAATATGAAAGAGTGCAATATATTGGATGATGATTTAAGACGGGTAATCAGAGTCGCGCAACAAAAGTCTGATGTGGAGTAGTGTATTGAGTACTACTCGTGGGTAGTGAGGAATTAATATGTCGGAAGCCTACATAAAGAATATGTATTGATCTATATGTTGGATTTATAATCTAGTGGATGTAGGGACGCCGTGCCGGAGGATTGGAACTCTTTTGAATAATTACCGAGATGATGAATATGTTATTATTGTTGTACGTAGTTAACGAGTATGTATTCGGTGAAGTTAAGACAATGAGTTGATACCATATGACGCTATAATAATTTTGTGTTGTTGTAAGATGTTACTGTAGATTCCAGATATAATAAGGGATTATACTCTAAGAAGGATGAGGTTGATTTAATTCTTAGAGAAGAACGAAACTCAATTTGAGTTATTCTGTAAGAAATGGTGTATTGAGGTTGATGAGTGTGATTATAATAACTTGTGTGTACTCGTTCTGATGGTTGGAATGTTTAAATAGAGGAAGTAAATCAGGACTTTGGTTTTTTTAGTGCGGGTAAGTATTGTTAGGCGGTAGATTAGTACCATGTATGATAAAGAAGGATTCTTGAACGAATGAGTAAAGAGAGTTGGAATTGGATAAAACTAAGAAATCTAATTGGCAATGATGATTGTAATGAGTAATCAAAATAGTGCAGCAAAAGTGGAATGTAACGTGTTGGATAATTGCTGGTATGACTTGAGAGGAGTCAGATAGTTGAAATTCAATGGTATAGGAATGTTATTATCGAGTTTTTTGAAGGAAGCAGTTGGTGAAAAGTGTAAGTATTATTTCATCGCTCAGATGGAAAAGTGTGTCTAAGGTTGGTACATTCGGTAGATGGAATGCTTTACTGCAGTGTTGATCAGGTGTGGTCATACCATGGCTGTGTAATTATATTACTCAGTTAGTGGGTGTATTGTATGGGTTGTACCTCAATGTTCCATTGTTGTCAATCTTTTGGAGATATAACAAGTGGTACACCTTTGGATGGTCAAATGTGACGTAAGAGTTGAGACTTGAATGTATGAAACATGTTTTCTGTTGGTAACATCAGATGGATTTTGATGATCGACTGATGGGAATGTTACCTAGGAGCTAGAGAGATAGACGAAGGACTCCTATCTGGAACTTTTCACTGGAAGTATGTTTTCAAGGACGAAAACTCTTTTAGTGGGGGAAGTTGTAACACCCCATATTTTCTAATTTTAATTTAATCAGAAATTAAATTATTATTTAGAATTATTTGGTATTTTGTTGAATTATTGGAGAATTATGGATTAAGGACCATTGGGTCAGATGGTGAGATTAGTAGTATGGGGGTGCTAAGTGAGTAAGCCCATTACTAATTATTCTATGGTTTCATAAAATAAAGGAAATAAGGAAAAAGAGTCAGAACGTGAAAAATGAGAAGTGGAAGAGAAGAGCTGAGGAACGTAAAGAGGAACCAAAGAGGAAGAGGACCAAAGATCAAGAATTTGGCTAAGGTAAGGGGGACTCTGCCATTTACCATCTCTTATTGTAATTATGGATGATAGTGCATGTTTGGTTGTGTTGTTGAGTCAATTAGATCATATGTCAGAGTTAGGTTTTGGGATAATTTTAATAGAAGTGAATAATTGATGAATACCTCTCTGAATTCTATATAGAATTGTATGTTAATTGATGTTTGTGTTGTGGGTATTGTATCAGTTGTTTTGTTGCTGTGTTCTTCCATGAACACTGAATCTGAGTTATTGGTTTCTAATAATTGGATAGAAAGTTAGGTTTTAATGTGTAAAACTGACATAGGATAATAGATTGATGAAATTGGATGAATACCATATGTTAATGTGTGAAAAAATGGTGTTTTAGACTTAAAATCGTAGCCTGTTATGAGTGAAAACAAGTGGAAATGGACTGGTGCGAAATTGCATATTTTTGGAGAAATACTGGTGAAATGCGTATGAGAATTGGTGATACGCGTATGGGATGAGGCCATACGCGTATGGGTGTGTTCATACTTGTATGGAAATTCTCAGTGTAAAACTAGTTCTGTTGATTCGCGTATGGGATGGCTGATACGCGTATGGGTTTGGGTCATACGCGTATGGGAGTTTCCATACTCGTATGGCTTCTGTGTGTAAAAATTTTGTTTTGTGATTTTCTTCGAAAGTTCAATGATGCGTAACTTCTGATCTGTAACTCCGTTTTTAGTGCCGTTTCGAGTATGATGAACCTTATGAGATAACCTATGAGTTTAAATGATAAAATGAGGTGTAACTTTCAATTAATTTTGAATTATGAATTATTTCTTGATGAATGATGTATTGTACGTATATATGATGAGATATGACAATACATGCTATGTTTTAAACATGATTCGTATGATGATCTTGTTTGATTGTGTAACGGAACGCATGAGATATTTCATGTGATGATGTGAGTATGATTTGAATACTTTGTTCGTTTGATGGATGATATATTGTTGACACATGTGATGAGATGTGACAATATAAGACGTGTTTGAAAACATGATTATGTGATGATTGTTGAGAATGGTACAATGATGATTGAATTGTTTTGGAAGATGTGAATACATGTATATTCTTACTTTTGATGATGATTAGTGTAATACATGTATGTTCTGTAATGATGGTGATGATGATTGATTTGTGATGAATGATGTTAATGTATATATGAACATGCTTAATAATGATGATGATGATGATGATGATGATGAAATGAGTATAGATGATGCTACTCATATAATGGTGATGATGAAAGTATGTTATATATATGTTTGCATGCATTCATAAACATTGATGAGGGCTGAATCCTAGATGATGAGAGGATTCAGTGAATGGCAGAATTCCCATTGTGTGGAATTTGTGCTGGCAGGGCCGTATCTGGATGATGATAGATCGGTCGGTGGATGATTTCCACTGGTGATGTTTGGTACCACATGCATAGAGTCAGTTGCATTCATATGCATGAATTTGATAACGTGACTGAATGTATTTCATTGTTATGATTGGTATTGTGTGTTTTGTGTGATGATGGATTATCTGAATATAGAATGGATTGGGTGAATAATATAACTATTGATGTGTTGTTATTTATAATGCAATAATATTTGTTAATTGCGAATGAGACTCACCCTTACACTATATTTTTCAGATTGAGGATAGCGGCTCCGACTCGGTGAGGATTAGCTCATGAGTCGATATGTTGTTTAGCGTCGGGTCATGCTCTGATAGGTGTAACACTGGGGGAAACGTTGTTTTTGATTTTATGATAATAACTCATTTTTTTGTTTAATTTATTTGAGGATTAATACATCGATGATGTGATGTAATTTGACGATGTTATTCCGCTGTGTCAACATGATATATTATGAATTATGAGTTATAATGAAATGTTCCTTAGTGAATGCATGACATATGACCGATGTTGTTTATTTTATTTATAGATTGTGACGCCCTTGTGCATGTTACTCTGATTTATTTAATTAATTGCCGCGGGGTTTAGAAGGGTGTTACAATTGCTGACCGGGAAAGAAATCTAGAAGAGACACGATTCAGCATTCAAGCACCCAAGAAGACAAATGCTCTGAAAAAAACTGAACTAATTCTCTCAGAAGAGTATAAGTGGCACCACAGTTGACCTGTCGTCAAAGTGTGTTGATGAGTCGAGTATGAGCAATGATTCTGAAAGTCTATCTGAATGTAATGTCATAGAGAATGTTGTAACATCCTCCAAAGACATTGTGAAGGTAAAGGGAATGTTAGGTATTTACCACCAAATCAAATTATAGGAATTAACATATTTGGGGGAATACATTTTGGGCTTTTTAAATATCCATGATTTGAAACTTCCCTCACTCAGTCTATATTTAAAGCTCCCTCACACTTCTATTCTTCTACAAACGGCAAACAACCCTGTTGGTCCTTCTTGCTATTTATTAAGGTTGAATTGTTTTGATTCTTCTGACAAGCATGACACAAATTATGTTTTGAAGAGTTTCAGAATTTCACAGTAATCGTGTGATGCATCTCCAAAGAAAGTCTCTCCCTATCTAACTCGGAAAAACCAGATGAGTCCTCTAACCCTAATAGGGTTCTGAATGTTGTTCCTTTAATGATGATTAGCAGTGGTGATGTAAATTCCACAAAGCCTAGGACGACACAGGCAAGACGGCCTAAGGAGGATATTCAAAATAAGAGCACCAAACCTTCTTCGTCTAATACCAGAGAGGAAATTAATAAAGAAGGAATCAAATATGTCCATATCTCTATTGCTGAGATTGTTAAACGCATTTTGGAAGAAAATCATCAGGTGCCTGGGATATCTGTCCCACTTCAAACCATACTTCCAGATCCTCTCAAGAACATCAGTGAGGATAAAGTTGCTCACTCTTCCGATCATGACCTAACTGAAGGGGAGATCAATAAGGATGGACAAGGAGGTGTTGAGAATACCAATGTCACTGAGGATGACAATGACATCGAAGCTTCTAAAGACAATGAGCATAACAAGAACAACGCTGAAACAACTACCTATGTGGTGGACATAGATTAGTATTCCGATAATGAAATGCTTGCCTCATTGAATCCATGTGTAGCCAACATGATAATGACTAGAAGAAAAGGCAAAGCTGTTTCCCAAAGTTCCCCTGACAATAAAGAAGAAGTTAAGAGTCCTGTCAAAGACTATGTCAAGAAGAAGAGTACTTCTGCTAGTCCTATCAAGAGAAGAGCTATGACTAAGAGTGTAGAGGTTGGTCCCTCAAAGTCCTGGAGCCAGGTTGTTCCAAAGAAAAGGAAGGAGAGGGACATTGTTGAATTTGAGTCTGATGTTGAAGTGGATTTCCCTGACATTCCATCAAGGAAGAAGTTTACAACCAGCTGTCATACCCCAAAATTTGCCCTCCTCTATTCATCTTCAATGGCTCTAGGTTCAAAGGACCATTCAAGTCACTTTCTCTTAATCGAGGGTCTCAAAGCTAGGGTTTGCACTTTATTAAAGGATTTTGAATTTCTAAGGCCTCAAATGGATATCAAGATGTCTCATATGTCTCAATGTATCTCCATGACAATTATTAAGCATTAATCCCAAGGATTTCCCACTCAATGGCTCAGATGACCAATAATCGACTTTGATGACCTTAAAGTCAACTATAGTCAAAATACAGTCAAACTTCAAGATTTTTGGTCACCATCAAGTATGTGAGGTCATATCCATCATTTGATCAAAGGTTGATCATGATCCATTAATAAAAAATCAGAGATGAACAAATGCAAAGGTTCAAATTAGGGTTTTTCATAGGAAAAGTCAACTCAACTTTGACTGGCCATAACTTCTACATGGAGTATCAGAAATTCCTCACTCAAAGCCTATTCTGAAGGAAATTTGATTCTCTACAACTTTGTCTGTCACAAGCCTAGGCCAGAAAGCCATCATTTGAGAGAGATAGTCCAATACATTATAGGTCCTCCACAAAGGTCAACAAAAACAACTTTTGGGTCGAAGCTCATAATTTGAGCATGTAAGCTTCAATTGAGATGAAAATAAAAAGGTCATTTAGATGACTCTTTTAGCTTTCTAAAAAGTCCTAGAATGCATTCATATGATTAAAATTGAGAGAGATGCGCATGGTTGAAGTTAGGCAATTTTCAAGATATGCATGAAACCCTAATTGCTCAAAACTTGTTTTTTTTAACTCATGGGCCTAGTGTTTTGATTCAAACTTATTTCTAAGTATCCAAGAGTCTCTAAAGCCCAAAGGAATGCCATTCCTTTATTTATTTTTATTATTCTTGAATTAATCCAATTTAATTCAATTTTAATAAAAAAATAAAATGCAAAACAAAGTCACTAGGTGCAAGGTTTGTTATTTAGCATTCTTAGGATTCAATATATTCATGTAAGGCTAGAAAATTCGAAATATTTGATTAGTAGGAGATTTGATGCAAAAATAGGAAGTTTTCATATAAATTTTCAATCAATAATCAACTCTCTCATGACCAAGAAACCAAGCCCATAATAAACCCTAGGACCCTCATATATATTCTAACAATAATTGGGAAGAGGGAGGGGACGGAAAGCTGGTCTCAAAACCCTACTAAAAAAAACTCTCTCAAAATTTCAAAAGAAAGCAAGACTAGGGCATAAGTGAAAAGTGAGTTTCAATAGTATTTAGTCCAAACTAACTGCCTCATTCTATTACCCAAGTGTTAAAGAGTAAATGCACGTTAATATTTGATTCAGATAGCATGTGAATCGCTCATACTAAGCATGAGAGGTTTACCTATATTCTTGAATTCTCGTATCTTTGTAATTATCGTATTTCAATCGGTTCTAATGCGTTGTTTAAGTTTGTGAAGAGATTCTGAGATGATTCAAGTCTTTATATCAAAGGTTCCACGTGAGGGTAAGAACATGCCATGGTTAGGGTTTGATGGAACTTCACATTCGGTTTCGTATTTACAGCCATCTTTAGATCAAAAGAACTTCATATTCGTGATCAGTAGGAAAATACACGTCTTTTTGGGCTTTCACTTGCTCCCATTGACATCGTTTACATAGGATTTAATTTTCGAAGGTTTTCCTGCAACTAAATCCGCAGGAAAATCCATAGTTGTTTCTGCAGGTAATGAGAAGAAGATGATGACAGGGCATGTGGGGACACGAACGCATGCGTGGGGCTATATAATTCGCTGGTCAACTCCCGAGTCTCTCTCCAGACGCATGGGGTAGCATGAATGGTTGGTCAAAAGTCAACGCCACTCTTCCCTAGCGTGCCGTTTCACTTGGGAGGACGGCACGCTAGACCCTTCACGCGAAATTTGGAAGGAGAATACGCCCGTGGTGGGATGACTTTTATTTCAGCTCTTCCTACGATATCACACGAACTTTCTTATTTGTCCTACGAGTAGGAAAGGGAAAAAAAGATCTCAACTAAACCCTAGGAGTTTGCTAAGTGTGGGGATTTCACCTAGACTAGAAATTCTGGAGTCCGAGGGGTCGGTTATACATAGGGAAGTGTTTAAACACCCTACATATCTGTAGTACTCTACAGGAACCTTCTCTGTGTCATTGTGATTGTGTTTGCTGCTAATGATTGGGAAAGTTTCTCCTTTGTGTTAGGAGAAGGAATTGAATTGATTTGAAAAAGACAGACAGACAGACAAACTGACTATTTTTGGTATTTTATTAGCTCGCTGAGATTCCTTGTGAACCTCATGCCTACATATCCCTAGTGGAAGTCAGAGCTTAATGTAGTTCGGGGAACTAACTAGGGAAATTAATTGTTTTTGGTGCCTTGCTTGAAGCTCAAGGTTAAAGCTTGGAATTAAATCTCTGTTTACAGTAAAGAGACATGAAATCATCTTTACAGAGAGGTATTTGTACTATTCTACCACAAACATTGAAAGGAGTGACAGAATAACTGGATTCATTTCATTCAAGAGGGGGACCTTACTTGTGTGTGCAAGTATGCCAGTCAGATGCCTCTTAAATGAAAGAAAAATGCTCATCCAAATTAGGGAAAGTGTACAAGTCTGGGGATGTGCCAGAGCATGTATTTCAGAGTCCTAAATGGGAGACTTTGAATGTAATTGAAATTGAAATGTTTGTTTGTTTGAATGTGGTAGAGTAGTAAAAATATCTCTCTATAGAAATAAGCTATGTCTATCTACTGTATAAAAGATTTGACTTTAGCTAACTTGTATGAGGCCCAAGCTTGAGGCTTTTTGATTGATTTATTATTATTGACTCTGGGAGATGACTCCACTGGGGATTAATTACAGGGGTATTTTAGTGTTCTGTACAAAGCCCAGAATTGTGGCTGACTCTATTTATGGAGACTCTATTTGTGTGCCTTGTACAAAGCCCAAGGTTGTGGCTAACTGCTGAGGATAACTGAATTTTTGAGACTATGAATGACTCTATTTTGTGTGCCTTGTACAAAGCCCAAGGTTGTGGCTGACTCTAGCTAGGGAAAACATTATTTTCTGCCTTGTACAAAGCCCAAGGTTGTGGCAGACTCTTTTTTAAATGAATTGAGTATGGATGACTCTATGGGAAAAGATCCTAGGTGTTAGGAATCTTTGACACATGAAAGTATGGTTTATCTGCCTTATACAAAGCCCAAGGTTGTGGCTACTGAGTGATGAAGAACTCACTGGGGAGACTCTATTATCTGCCTTGTACAATGCCCAAGGTTGAGGCTGACTCGTGACAGGGGAGTTTTATTGTTTGGTGCCTTGTATGAAGCCCAAGGTTGAGGCTAACTGTTTTTGTTGATTTTGACTCTACTGAGGAGATTTTATTTATTAAAAGACTGTTTTTCTTTGGAAGCTAACCCTTTCCAGGGATTTTGACTCAGCTGGAGAAATTATTTGGTAAAAGACTGACTTTATCATGTTTTTGGAGGCTGACCCTTTCCAGGGGTTTTGACTCTTTTGGGGAAGTTATCTCCTAAGAGAAATGAATCTTTGGTTTTTGACATTTTTTATTAATTGACTTTGGAGGCTAACCCTTTCCAGGGGTTTTTATTGACATGAAAGAATGTGTGGAAGCTAACCCTTTCCAGGGAATTTTATTGAAGTGATGGATTATGTTGGAGGCTGACCCTTTCCAGGGATTTATTAACATGAAGGAATGTGTGGAAGCTAACCCTTTCCAGGGAATTTTATTAAAGTGAAAGAATATGTTGGAGGCTGACCCTTTCCAGGGAATTGGCAGAAAGATTATCTAGTAGAGACTTCTTGTTTAAAGCCCAAGATGAAGGCTGACACATACTGAGGATAAGCAAATATGGATCCTAGACTCTGCTAAAGAAGATTGATGAAGATAAGGGTGACAGAGACTGTCCATGTCTCTCATTCCAAAAGGTGTACTCAATGTAAAATTGAGACAAACTTAGCTTGTTTAAAGGCTGGTTTAAATTGGAAGAAACTCACCAGGGTAGGCTAAAAGGTGACTAAAGACCTGTTCCTATGTTTATAAGAAACCTGATGGGTCCTTGTATACAAGCTCAAGAGGAATCTGGAAATGCTTTTAAGAAGCCTGTGGGTCCTTGTACAAAGCCCAAGCGGAGGCTAATCGAGGGTCCTTGTTATAGCACAAGAGAAAGCTATGTAGTTTTGAACTTATTTTGGCTCTAAGCAAATGGGTAAGAGGTTTCACCGAGAATAATTCCTCTTTGGGTGGATGTGTCCTATTATTTGGATTCTAAGGTTTTTACCAAGATGTTTCACCGGGAATAATTCATCTTGGGGGTTTGAACTACAGATCTCTAATTAGGAAAGAGCCTTCACCGGGAAGACACTCTCAATCCTAGGTCATATTCCTATAATATATATATAGTTTAACTGTCCTAAGGTTTATACTCAAACGTAGTTCTAAACTAATATATATATATGCACAGTTTATATTTGACAGTAATTTAAATAAAGACTGTAAATTGAAAGCTTGTAAAGCCTAACCTGGATGGAGTGGAGGCCTTTGAAGAAGTATGTACAGAGCCTCAACAATGTTTTTGTTGTTTTGTTGATAACAGTTGAATATTTATGATAAACAGTTAATGGTTTTTGAAAACAGAAGAAGTGAAGATGGACAAAGGTCACATAGGTATCTGAAGAGTTTCACCGGGAATAATGCCCTTCAAATACCAGAAGAGTGTTTTGAAAACAGAAAGAAGATTTTGAAAATACAGTTTTGAAAACAAGCTAAGAAGAGAAGGTGTTTGGGACTTACACTCTATTAGAGGCCCAGTACTTTACAGTACTGGTGTAAAAGAAATTTGAAAATGATTTGGAATGATACAAGGTTTTGTTGTTTGAAAACCCTAATCATTTGATTTATTCGGAGATTGAAAACAGTTTTGAAAATTGACAAAAATCAACTTAATTAAGGTAAAGATGAAGATCTATGCCTAATTAAGACCTAAACAATTAGGGTTTTATCATAACCTTATTTACAAAAATGATTAGGTTAAAACAAAGTGAATATATACATTTAAAGTATTTAAGAAAACACTTAAAACATACTATTTTAAACCTAATTAAAACACATGAAATAAATAATATTTTTATGATTTTTTTTATTATTCACAAAATAGATATATTAAATGACAAGTGTGTGAAAAATGAAGTGAAAATGATTTAATTTGATAGGTGAATTATTTATGTGAAGTTGTGAAGAAAATAAAAGAAATTATGTGTTAAAAAATAGTTTTTGGCCCTTGGAGGATTTGAACTCACGCCCTTGAAGTCACCAGCCCAAAACAACACCACTGAGCCAACGCGCGCTTGGTGTCAAAGGAATGACTCCAATGCAATACATATGTTATTCAAGTGCATAGAACAAAAAAAGAAAATAAAATCAAAAGGTCTGGGGCGAGGGGGATTCGAACCCCAGACCTTGGGCACGCGCAACACACAAACACTCTTTACCACTGGGCTATCACGTTTTAGTCGTTTATGAAACAACTTCCATTCAACATAAAATAAACTTTGGCCCCAGATTTAAATTTTTGCGCGCCATGGCCATAGTCATCTTCTTCCTCGAGCTCAAGGATTTTCAAAATCCTAACTCTCTGGTTTCTCAACTAAATGACATGATGTAAACATCAATCTTGTTCTAGATTTCCTCACGAATCCAGATATGTAACTAACATTTATTTATATGAACTATAGCTACCTAATTTCTCAGAAAACTCTAAGAACACATGAACCCTATATTTGAAATTAAATGACAAACAAGATGAATAAATGCAAGATGATAGAGGGTTTTTAGTCCTCTGATGATGCTAAACAAGATAGAATCGAGCTTTATCTCAAAGAGTGCTTAAATTAAAGAGGTGAGGTTCAGAAACTTACCTCTGAAAATGGAGGTCGTGAGGATGATTGAGAGCACCTGGGCTTGAATGAATGATCTCAATAGCTTCCTTGAGACTCAATGATGCTAACTGAATGCTTATTGGAGCTTGAATCCTCCTGAATTGCTCTATGGACCTCCCTCGATTTGAGCTTCAAGTAGACATGGAGGTTGTTGGATTTGGAGTTACAGACGAGCTGCAGCCATCTGGTTAGCTTCACTATGACCTAAGGAGTGTGCCTGGATGATTGGCTTGGCTTGAAACCTCCTGAATTACTCTATGGACCTCCAACTGCAACAGCTCCAAGTGAGAGGTGAAGATGATGATTCTTCACTTACAGAAGTGTTTCAGAGGTCTGGATCACCTCTAAATGACTTCCCTAATGTGTTTGAATACTTAATTCCAAAGGAAGAGCTTTGGTTTGAAGAATCCGAGTCTTCTTGCCAAAGAACCTTTGAAAACCTTAAGTATGAAGAAAGAAGAGAGAAAGCAAGAATTTTGTTGCTTTGGTGTGGTTTCTGAATGAGAAAGAGGCCTCTATTTATAGGCAATTGGTTCAGAGCAATTGATCATAGTAAGCTTGCTTAGTGTAGTGAGTTTGGTTTCTTAGCCATGAAGAAATTCAAAGAATATTCCAAGTGCAATGATGAGCTCTTTGATACCACTCCCTAGCCATCGGTTTTGCTTGATCTTAGGGGACCAAATGGCTGCAGAAATGAGCTCCAATTGGTTGGGAGAAGATTCCTTTGATGAATCACCAAATTGTCATAAATTCAAAAATGCAATCATTACATAATCACATGCCTTTGTTTTTGGGAATCTTCTCTAATCCTTATGCAATGATGGAAATTGATGTATGGTATGGTTTCAGATGCATTAGAGGTCGTGTAGCATCACTTAGTGAAGCAAAATGCACAAAATTGCAAAGTTTCAAATTGTACATGACCTATAATTTTACTTCATGAGGCCAACTTTGAACAAGCATAACTCCTAGCTCAAATTGAATTTGGAGAAGGTTAAACACAGTTTGGAAAGCCCTAAACATCTACTTCAAATCATTAGTTTGGAGTTTCTTCAGAATCCTTTGGCAAATTTGTGAAAAATGAGGCCAAAGTTGGAAGAAAACTAGGTTAAAACACTTAGAAAAATTTCTAAGTGTTTATGACCTAAAACTCCAAAATTTCCAAAACTCTTAAATGATTGATCTTTTGAAAAAAGTTCCTTTGTAAGATGTTGTTTTATTTTGCAAGATCTACAACTTTCATGTTGGAAGTTTTTTGAGTTGTGTAGGTGAAATTTTGAGTTCTCACCATGCCTTAAAAAACCCTAATTCCCGACTTTTTGCTCCTTGATGAATTTCTTTGGTCAAATGACTTCATTATCCATATATTGATGATATTGATCCTTAAAAGTCATGGTTTGACCAAAAATCTCAAAAGTCAATGGTGATCCCATACAGTTGACTTTTTCCTAGTAAGGTGAGATTTTGGACTTTTGTGTAGAATCAAGATCTTCTCCTCAAATGAATGATGTAAATGGATTATATTGAGGTAGTAAAGGTTCTTGAATCATGTCTTGAGTTTTGGATCCATGCCCTGATTAAAAGTCAACTATCTTGGTGAATTAGGTCAAAAACCCTAATTGTCGACCAGATGAAAATGATGACTGTAGACTTTGGATTGAGGTGTGATGTCCAGTGGATCTTGTCATATGAGTTATTTGAAGATGATTGATGTCTTTGAATGATCCCCTAGGGCTTTTTATGGTTTCCCAAAGGTGATCCCTGATTTTAGTCCTTGATAGGGCTCCAAACTCTAGTCTGTTGATCTGAGTAATTCTGTACTTAGATGACTGGGTGTCTAATCAATCATAGGTGAAATAATGAAGCTCTTGGGTCTTATGATTGTATTAGAGACTAATCTTCTTATTGATTGATCCTTTGCCTGAGTCTTCTTGTCTTTGAACACCCTCGATTGAATGTCAGACTGCTCTGGGTACTTACTCTGATTTGATGAAAATCCTGAAGATATGTCATCTCAGGGGGGTCAAAAATTAGGGTATGACAATAACGTCTATCTTGCAAAGATTTCACTAGGGTCAAATGTTATCCCTAAATCCGCATAGGCTATCCTTAGGATTATATCTATCGCACATCCGCATTGCATTACATACAAGGAGTCATAATACACAAAAAATAAAGGAGTCCTTTGCATACGTGTGCATTCGCATTTTCATGCATTCATACATTTACATTCATATTTTCATGCATTCATACATTTACATTCACATTTGCATTTTTATCTTCACCCGCATCCATACTTACCATGCTAGACGGTTTCCTACAACCCGCAAAGAGATAAACAATATCAGAAACTATAGAGAAAGGAGAATAAAAAAATCTTAGTCTTGCTAAGGAAAAAGAAGGATGTCTTGCGCCATGCCAGCTACATGTCCATGCCTTTTCGAAACAGGATTATAAAGGGGTTCAACAAAGAAGTTCCCTCATAGATACACTCAAGGGGTATCTAGTCATAAAGGGGTTCATCTACGAACACGTCAAATTTATAAGGATGCTCTACGATAAACTGGGGACAAGGATTGGTCCAACTGGGGAAATATCCTGAACAAATACGCATAACTATGATGGAGGGAAGGCGATATATGTTAACTCCCCACCAAGGGGCAAAAGGGTCCTAGATTTCCTTTATCAATCTACAAATTCTGAAGGTTGCAAACGGTGTGACACTATCCTAAAAAAGAAGGCAAAAGAGGTTTAGTCAAAGGAAACTCGTGAAGTTCCGATACAACGAAAACCCACCGCTAACAATTTATTCCCGACAGATTCGACGTGCCCAAGGAGAATTCGAGATTACCCTTCACTTCTACAAGTCCACGAACTAAGAAGTAAAACAAAGTCGACAGATTTACAAAGGAGATTGCCCTCAGGATTAATAGGTTTATCACTTCAAGTTGTAACTTCTACGATCACAAAGTGGTATTTGATGTAAAACGTTGTATCTTTCAAATAGTGATTCAATAAAATAATCATGCATATTTTGAAATCAATTCATTCGCTTCATTCGCTCACTACTACGACTTTCCACTCTCACCCTTCTATTCTATTTCAATTTCGACTTTCAATTATTAACAAACTTAAGGGAGAATAACGAATACAAATAACTAAGTCTCGCTAAACATATGCTTTCAAGGTAAGACCGAACCGACGATGTACATGCATTGTTTCAAATCCCAAATAGTGGAGATATAAGGATGTTAATCCCTTGTTACCCCCTCGAGCCAGGAGATGGAGTTTGTTTCTACTTTTCAAATAAACCTTGGTTTTAACCAGGGGCAGGGTAGATTTCAATTAATTCAATGATGTATTTTGGTTGTCAAGAGAATCAATCAATCAAGCAAAGGTTCAAGCATAAGGGTCAAGCAAAGCGGAGGTTCAAGCATATCTTCTTCCTTGCATTCGTCCAAGATTGAGGAAGCAAGGGAGATAACATTCACAACATCTTCTTCCTCAAATACATCATTCAGGATCGAGGACATACCAAATTCGAAGCTTACAAATCATAATCAACATGGCAGTCACAACATTCAATATCCAAGGATCAATAGTTTCAAAGAAGTACTCAAAAACAAAAGAAAAAAAACGCCCGCTAAGTCAAAATGGAAAAATTCCATGAAAGAAAACAAAAGCGACTTAGGCAAAAATTAGGGCATCCCGATGGATCAAATTCAAAGGAATTGGTTCATGCAAAAATAAGGGATAAAAACAAAACAAAGGAAAAATAAAAAGTACAATCTTGTGACTGCTAAATCATCGAAGCTTCTCGTCTATGCTTGGTTCTTTACAACTTTTTCCATCAATGCTTGAATCTCTACTAAGGCTTTTGCTCAACATCGGAACTAAAACGATTCTCTTACAAGCAAAGCACATTCATTGGATTAAGCGAATTTTTAGGACTTGGAGAACATCAAGGAGAAATTGGTGGGTTAAATAAATTTTGAGCCTTATATCTGTTGTTTCTTAAACCCTGAACCAAGGCCAAGTTAAAACATTCAAAAGTCCTAATTGAGGCAAGGTTAACTACGAAAGCATATTAAGCAGGATTTTGTTATACTGACTCCTAGGTTTGTTAAAACTATTTCTAACCACTGCGCTTCTTCAAGCATTCATCATCCAGTCCTAATTCATAACGGACTTCGATTTCAAAACTTGCATATGCATCACATTGGAGTTACTTCTCAAAGGGTACAACGCCATCTACGAATACACACTTAGCATCGAGGAAATCTCGAAATTGGTTTAATCAAAGGTAATCATTTCTAATAAAGACTCTGAAGTGGGGGGGAACCACATCTAGGGGGTTCTCCTAAACATGGGCAAAAAATTTCAAGGATCACTGGGGCATGCAATCAAACATCCTATTGACTAGGGGCATTCATCCTAAGGATCAATCGACTTGGGGTCACATCTCGAAGCAATAGCAATCAGGGGCATGTCAAAACATGGGAAGAATTCAAATTCAGAAGGATAGAAGACTATGGATAACCTTCCATAATCTAGAAATCAAGGGCATACCCTTTAATCTAAACGTCGAAGCACACGACAAGGTTATTTCTCGGGGCACTTCCTTCATGGCTTGGAGATCATAGGCATCTTTTTCCACTAAACATTGGGGCATGGGGTATCAAACCCATAAGGTGAACAATTCAAAGGTTAAAGGTGTGGAGAGCCCCGAAAGGTTAAAGGCATGGAGAATCTCGAAAGAGGCGGAGAGTTCCAAAAAAGGTGAAGGTGTGGAGAATTACATAAGGTGAATCATTCAAAGGTTAAAGGTGTGGAGAATCCCGGAAGGTTAAAGGTGTGGAAAACCTCGAGAGGTTAAAGGTGTGGAGAACCTCCAAAGGTTAAAGGTGTAGTGATCCTCGAAAAGGTTAAAGGTACGAATTGCAAAAAGGTGAAAGACATGGAAGACTTCGAAAATTCAAAGGTGTGGAGTAATTCAAAAGTGCCAAAATGGGGCAAGACGCACGGCAAAAGGAAAAGAAGTTCTCACACTTTACAACCTCGAACCAATCTCTCTCCTAACTACGATCATCAAAGTTCAAAAGCAGGTAGTGGGAAATCGCGCTAGCATCCAACAACCTTACAACTTTAGCAAGCTATATACGCTCTTGGTTACCAACAACCTAGCATTGGAGCATCATGCAAATACATAAATCATGCATTACTTACATGGGTTGATACATTACACCTCTTCAGGTAGTCTTCTTTAAGACAGTCTTTTTCTAGGAACCTTTTCAGGTAGTCTTCTTTAAGACATTCTCTTTCCAGAAACCTCTTTAGGTAGTCTTCTTTAAGACAGTCTTTTTCTAAGAACCTTTCTAGGTAGTCTTTGCTAAGGCGAGTGTCGTCATTTCCAAAAATCTTTTCAGATAGTCTTCTTTAAGACAAACATTCACATCCATTCCAAAACCCTTTTCAGGTAGTCTTACAGAAGACATTACTTCGTTCCACTCATTACATCAACCAAACATACGCATGAGCATAAGCATTACCCGCATACATAAACATTACGAAGCCGACATAAGCATAGCCGTGGTGTAGGTGCAAATATGGTTTAAACAAGTTCGATAAGGAGATAAAATCTTGGGGATGATATCAGCATCAGCATCAACATACATACGCATTAGCATACGCATATCATCTAGTGCATTTACATACTACAAAAGCCCAGTTTCCAACCTTCGTGTTGTGATAGGTGTATTTTCCGACCCACGTGTCGTGAGCTTCCAACCCTCATGTTGTGATAGGTGTATTTTCCGACCCACGTATCGTGAGTTTCCAACCCTCGTGTTTTGAAAGGTGTATTTCCCGACCCACGTGTCGTGAGTTTCCAACCCTCGTGTTGTGAAAGGAGTGTTTCCGACCCTCGCGTCGTGAGTGTCCAACCCTCGTGTTGTGACTGGTTTATTTTCCGACCCACGTGTCGTGATTTTCCAACCCTCGTGTTGTGATAGGTCTGTATTCCGACCCTCGAGTCATGAGTGTCTAAACATATCGTTTCCTTTCCGACCCTCGAGTCGCGAGAATCATCTTCATACATTTACAGGATACCGTCAAGGATTTTACATGGATAAACTTGCTAGCGCTATAGCAAGTGAATCTTTTTCATGCAGGTAAGCTTGCTAGACTTATAACAATGGCTCATCTTATGCAGGTATGCTTGTCAGAACCATGGCAGGTAATTCCTTCGATACAGGTAAGTTTGCTAGAACTATAGCAAATAATCTCTAATGGTGCAGGTAAGCTTGTCCAAACAAGGGCAAGTGACTCCTAATGGTGCAGGTGAGCTTGTCAGAACTATGACAAGTAATCCCTAATGGTGTAGGTGAAATTTGTCCCAACAAGAGCAAATGATCCAAATGGTGTAGGAGAAATTTGTCAGAATCAGGGCGAATGATCCAAATGGTGTAGGTGAAATTTGTCCGAACAAGGGCAGATGATCCAAATGGTGCAGGCGAGCTTGTCAGAACTATGACAAGTAATCCTATTGGTGCAGGTGAGCTTGCTAGAAACTATAGCAAGTGATCCTATTGGGGTTAAAAAAAAACTACGGAAACTTACTAGAACTATAGTAAGTGGGGTTCACAAACTACGAAAGCTTGCTAGCGCTATAGCAAGTGATCCGATTGGGTTTATCACGTTAGTCCCTCGGCAGTGATCTTCTTCAAAATTTCAAGCAAGGTTATATTTTTCTTTTCCAAAGTTACTAACTTCAACTAACAATCATGCATCATCCAACTAACATACTTCATTCATACATAATGCACATACATACATCACTCTCATTTATTTTGAGAGGCTTACTGCGTCATACATCACATGCATCATACCATTGCATAAAATTCAGGTTGCCTCTTTAGGATATGCTACAATCAAAGCATCTGGTTCCTTCCAGAAAGTACATGTTTCACAAGGAGAAGGGTATTTACCTTGGATGGCATCTTTAAAGCCCATATCCCACATAACTTCTTCCCAACAAATGAAAATTTCGGGGCATTCTCAATGTCCAATCATCTTTTACCTTTAGATCACAATAGGCAGATGTGCCTATCTGACTCTTCAGGTTTAAGAAAACTGAACAGGGGCAAGACGGCCTAAGGAGAATATTCAAAATAAGAGCAACAAACCTTCTTCGTCTAATACCAGAGAGGAAATTACTAAAGAAGAAATCAAATATGTCCATATCTCTATTGCTAAGATTGTTAAACGCATTTTGGAAGAAAATCATCAGGTGCCTGGGATATCTGTCCCACTTCAAACCATACTTCCTGATCCTCTCAAGAACATCAGTGAGGATAAAGTTGCTCACTCTTCCGATCATGACCTAACTGAAGGGGAAATCAATAAGGATGGACAAGGAGGTGCTGAGAATACCAATGTCACTGAGGATGACAATGACATCGAAGCTTCTGAAGACAATGAGCATAACAAGAACAACACTGAAACAACTACCTATGTGGTGGACATAGATTAGTATTCTGATAATGAAATGCTTGCCTCATTGAATCCATGTGTAGCCAACATGATAATGACTAGAAGAAAAGGCAAAGCTGTTTCCCAAAGTTCCCCTAACAATAAAGAAGAAGTTAAGAGTCCTGTCAAAGACTCTGTCAAGAAGAAGAGTACTTCTTCTAGTCCTGTCAAGAGAAGAGCTATGACTAAGAGTGTAGGGGTTGGTCCCTCAAAGTCCTGGAGCAAGGTTGTTCCAAAGAAAAGGAATGAGAGGGACATTATTGAATCTGAGTCTGATGTTGAAGTGGATTTCCCTGACATTCCATCAAGGAAGAAGTTTACAACCAGCTGTCATACCACAAAATTTGCCTTCCTCTATTCATCTTCAATGGCTCTAGGTTCAAAGGACCATTCAAGTCACTTTCTCCTAATCGAGGGTCTCAAAGCTAGGGTTTGCACTTTATCAAAGGATTTTGAATTTTTAAGGCCTCAAATGGATATCATGATGTCTCATATGTCTTAATGTATCTCCATGACAATTATTAAGCTTTAATCCCAAGGATTTCCCACTCAATGGCTCAGATGACCAATAATCGACTGTGATGACCTTAAAGTCAAAATACATTCAAACTTCAAGATTTTTGGTCACCATCAATTATGTGAGGTCATATCCATCATTTAATCAAAGGTTGATCATGATCCATTAATAAAAACTCAGAGATGAACAAATGCAAAGGTTCAAATTAGGGTTTTTCATAGGAAAAGTCAACTCAACTTTGACTGGCCATAACTTCTACTTGGAGTATCAGAAATTCCTCACTCAAATCCTATTCTGAAGGAAATTTGATTCTCTACAACTTTGTCTCTCACAAGCCAAGGCCAGAAAGGCTTCATTTGAGAGATATAGTCCAATACATTATAGGTCCTCCACAAAGGTCAACAAAAACACCTTTTGGGTCGAAGCTCATAATTTGAGCATGGAAGCTTCAATTGAGATGAAACTAAAAAGGTCATTTAGAGGAATCTTTTAGCTTTCTAAAAAGTCCTAGAATGCATTCATATGATTAAAATTGAGAGAGATGCGCATGGTTGAAGTTAGGCGATTTTCAAGATATGCATGAAACCCTAATTGCTCAAAACTTGTTTTTTTAACTCATGGGCCTAGTGCTTTGATTCAAACTTATTTATAAGTATCCAAAATTCTCTAAAGCCCAAAGGCATGCCATTCCTTTATTTATTTTTATTATTCTTGAATTAATCCAATTTAATTCAATTTTAATAAAAAATAAAAAATAAAATGCAAAGCTAAATCACTAGGTGCAAGGTTTGTTATTTAGCATTCTTAGGATTCAATATATTCATGTAAGGCTAGAAAATTCGAAATATTTGATTAGTAGGAGATTTGATGCAAAAATAGGAAGTTTTCATATAAATTTTCAATCAATAATCAAACTCTCTCATGACCAAGAAACCAAGCCCATAATAAACCCTAGGACCCTCATATATATTCTAACAATAATTGGGAAGAGGGAGGGGACAAAAAGCTGGTCTCAAAACCCTACTAAAAAAAACTCTCAAAATTTCAAAAGAAAACAAGACTAGGGCATAAGTGAGAAGCGAGTTTCAACAGTATTCAGTCCAAACTAACTGCCTCAATCTATTCCCCAGGTGTTAAAGAGTAAGTGCACGTTAATATTTAATTTAGATAGCATGTGAATCGCTCATACTAAGCATGAAAGGTTTACCTATATTCTTGAATTCTCGTATCTCTGTAATTATCGTATTTCAATCGGTTCTAATGTGTTGTTTAAGTTTGTGAAGAGATTCTGAGATGATTCAAGTCTTTATATCGAAGGCTCCACATGAGGGTAAGAACATGCCATGGTTAGGGTTTGATGGAACTTCACATTCGGTTTTGTATTTACAGCCATCTTTAGATCAAAAGAACGTCATATTCGTGATCAGTAGGAAAATACACGTCTTTCTGGGCTTTCACTCGCTCCCGTTGACATCGTTTACATAGGTTTTGAGTTTCTAAGGTTTTCCTGCAACTAAATCCGCAGGAAAATCCATAGTTGTTTCTGCAGGTAATGTGAAGAAGATGATGACAGGGCAAGTGGGGACACGAACGCATGCGTGGGGCTATATAATTCGCTGGTCAGTTTCCGAGTCTCAATCTAGACGCATGTGGTAGCATGAATGGTTGGTCAAAAGTCAGCGCCACTCTTCCCTCTTCCAATTGGCTCACGCTTGCACTATCCGGGCCCCACTCACGACTGAGTTTGAAATTTCACCTTATTCTATGTTTTCCATATTTAATTATTCTGACTTGTGTATTTAACAACAAAGGAATTCAGTATGATTGGCTAGAGAAAGGGATCTATTACCAAGAGAGAGCTGGTTCGATCCCAGCCTCATGCAAATATTTTGTGAATAATTTTCCGCAGATCCAATACATTAGGTCCTATACAGCCTTAGCCATGCGCTCTCAATCTCTTCCCTCAGATCTCTCCCACTTCAGATCCAACGACCCAGGAATTGCAAGCCTATGGTGGACACTTAGAGGTTGATTGCACAGGATCTACACCAACCAGGTTTTATTATTATTTTTTGCTATATGATGTATGTTTTTGTTTGGTTTATTTAGTTTTAATAATATTCTATTTATCGATTAAACTAGAATTAGCATATAATTTATTTAAATTTGTTTTCTTAATTAAGTCATTTGAATGATTTAATCATTGAGTTAATTTAATTATTAAATTTAATTTAGGTTAATAATTAACTTAAAATCAAAATAATAATAATAATAAAACTTATTCTGTTAAATGGTTTTAACCGAAGCTATCAGTTACGATGATTAGCATTTCTCCTTTATCAAGTTTGTTATTATTCACAGTCAAATCTATTGATTATGAGGGGTGACGATCAAATTAAATTATTTAAAATACATTCATTTGCTATTCGCGATAATCGAATCTATCGATTATAGTGGTTAGCAATCCTCCCTTCAATCTGTTAGCCTTGGTAATCAAACCTATTGATTATCGCAACTAATGGTAACATATTAAACCAGGGTTGTATGCCCAAACATTCAAAACACACTAAACCACGACACTACAAATTTTCATCTCTTCAATACTGCGATGTTTAAACTACGATAAGGTAATTCAAAATACCTTGCAAACATTTGCATTTCAAAACTACGATAGGCCATTCAAAAAGCCTTCAAACACCTCCATATCAAATTCTAAGGCGTACAACCCTGTGTCCCGAACTACGTAGACTCTGATCCTCCATAAGGAGGTACGTAGGCACTTGGCAACAAGGTGAGTCCCCTCCCCCACAAATATCATATTTTCCCGATTATATTATAAATTCTAATCATGTCAATATAATTAGCCCTATTATTATTACTTTTTGTTACCTTTCTTTATTAACCTTGCTATAAACCCTTATCTTTCCAATGTTATCCTTTAGGAAAGGGTTGAGGGTGCCTAATACCTTCCCTCAACCTGATTATAATAACTTTCCCCGAATCTTTAAAGCTGCGTAGGGTTTCCTATTCGCCCTTCAGAATAGGTGGCGACTCTAAACCTTCATTTTTAGGGCAGGTTGCTACACCAGCAAGCTTTCGCAAGTATTCCTGAAGTTCCTATTGATAATATGTCATTCCACTATGACTCTAGTGCCATTTGGTGGAAATATGTGCTCCAAAAGATACTAGCAGTTAAAAGGGAATTGGCTCCAAATTCTATTGAAAAAAAGGAAATCTTCGAGCTAATTCAAGAAGCTAGATTATTGAAGACTGTTTACAACATTCCTAAATGTTACGAGAGGCTAGTCAAAGAATATCTGGTGAATCTATCTGAAGATTGTGGAAACAAAAAGAGTGTGGACTTCAGAAAGGTGTTTGTGAGAGGTAAGTGTGCATCATTCTCTCCCTCTTTGATTAATAACTTCTTGGAAAGAACAGATGAAGCTCAACCTGAGCTTGAAGTAATAGACAACAAGGTTTATCAAGTGATCACAGTCAGGCAAGTAAAAAGCTGGCCTCTAAAAGAAGAACTAATTGCAAGTAAGCTGAGAATCAAGTATGCAATGCTTCACAAGATAGGAGCAGCTAATTGGGTGCCACCGAATCACAAATCCACTATCTCAGCTGTTCTTGGCAGATTTCTGTATGCTGTAGGAACAAAGGCAAAGTTTGACTATGGAACATATATCTTTGACCAAACTATGAAGCATGCTGGAAGCTTCGCTGTTAAGGGTTCTATTGAGTTTCCATCCCTCCTGTGTGGTATAATTCTGAATTAGTATCCCAACATTCTTAGTGAACATGATATAATCTGCAAAAGCGAAAGCCCCTTGGCTTTCCACTATAAACTGTTTTAGGGTACGCATGTTCCATACATTATCATGACATCAGCTGAAACATCCAAAGCTGGAGCATCAACCATCAAAGCACAAGTCATAGTAATGTTAAAAGAGACTTGCAAAGAGCTGGAAGCTAGGAAGATAACCCTTGAAAAGATGATAAGTACTCTAGAAATGTATGGGAATGTGAAGTTTGCAGATGTTGGAGAAATGGCAGAAGAAGATGAACAAGAGAAGGAAGTAGAACCAGAAGAAGAAAGTGCCAATCTTGCTGATAGCTCTAAGAAAGGAAGTGATGTAAACACATCAAGTGGGTCTGACTTTGTGCAGTAAATGTAGCCAGAGTTTTGTTTGTTTTTTTTTCGTTTGTTTTGATCTCTTCTCTTTAGTTTTGTTTGCATTTTAGTCTATTTAGTTCAATTTTAGTTTTGTTAGTACCTATTTTAATATTAGGGAGAAGACAGTTGTTTGCTTTGGCAACTTTTATGGCTAAATAGGGGGAGAAGTAATGTCATCCCAGAACAACAAGTATGTGTTTGTGTGACCAACAATTCTGATGTGCTTATTTTATGTTGATCTGTTTGTGCTGCTCTTGTGGTGTGGTTGGTTTAGATATGTGGGCACTGTGTGCATAGTGGCGGTGTATGTTGTGTGTACTGTATTAGCTCTGATTGTGTTTGGTTGTTTTGTTTGTGCTGCAAGTGTTTCTCTGATATGTTTTAGCCAAAAATTTGCCAAAGGGGGAGATTGTAGATGTTTTCATGTTGGCTGCATTTGTGGTAAAACATACCTGGGTATTTAATGTATTGACTGATTTCATGACATGATTTATATTGTGTTATGCATGTTGCATTTGTGTTTAACTAAGACAAGTTCTGTTAGTGAATGTCATGACTGATGTTATTACATCCTTGTCTGACAGCAGGGGCTGTTATATTATATTAATGTGCTTCTTGATTTCTCTCAATCTACAATTTAGGAAACCTTTTATTGTGAGCAGAATATTTCATCCAGAAGATTTCGCTGACAACACATTTTGCAACAACTAGATGGCGTGTAAATTAGGTTAACTTGGTTAACCCTAATTTGTTTCTAAAATAGACCAAGGCCCAAGAGCTTCATATAAGAAGATTGCAATCCTAATTTGGAACGCATAGAAAGTATTTTTAATTGTGAAGAACCATAGTTCTGTAGTTGTCTCTTGTACTCCAAGCAATTGTCTTTTGATGATTGTATTGGAAAAGGTTTTGTTTATTAATTGTCACTCTAAGCTTTTAAGCACGAGTGTGCGTCTCTTGATTGAAGTTTTTAAGAAGATCAAGGTGTGTTTTTGGTGTGTTTTCTCTCTGAATTTGTTTAATGTTTGCTTGTAATCACTACTGTGATCGAGGTAGAGTGAGTGGAGATACTCAAGTCTAGGAATAGATTGGAATTTTATTGGGTAGATTTTAAGTGAGGAGTTGTAAATGGTGGAGTTTAACTCTGAATTAATTATGCTTATATTGGATTCCCTCCCTGGCTTGGTAGCCCCCAGAGTAGGTTGTTTCAACCGAACTGGGTAAACAATTTTGTGTGTTCTTTATTGTTTTTATGCGTTTCTGTTTTAACTATTTGTGTTGTGTAATTGTGGATTTCATAACATCCAGTACGACATCAAGCATGAGTTACTAGAATTTTCAGTTTTTAACTTTTGAGCTGAAACGAAAAACTTATTCAACCCCCCATCTAAGTGTTTTCTCTACCTTCAATTGGCATTAGAGCACCTGGTTCTGGGTGCATGCACTTAACCGTGTTAGATAAAGATCCAGAAGTAAACACTATGGAAAATGAAGTAAACAAAAATGGTTTCTCAAAACCTCCTTTCTTTGATGGAGAAAATTTTGAATACTGGAAAGACAGAATTGAAAGTTTCTTTCTAGGATGTGATCCTGATCTATGGGATATTATGGTAGATGGCTACACACATCCTGTAAGTGAAGGAAACAAGATATAAAGGAAGAGCATAAAAAAACTCAGAAGAAGGAGTTCAAAAAGCATCACAAGGCCATAACCATCCTACTAAATGCTATCTCTCAAGCTGAATATGAAAAAATCACAAACAAAGATACAACATATAACATACTCGAGTCGCTCAAAATGACTCATGAAGGTAGTGCTCAAGTCAAAGAGACAAAAACTCTGGCTCTTATCTAGAAGTATGAAGCCTTCAAGAGGGAAGATGATGAAACTATTGAAGCCATGTACTCAAGGTTTCAAATGTTAACTACCGAGCTGAGAGTTCTCAACAAAGGAAACACCGAAGTTGATCATGTAAAGAAAATCATCAAAAGTCTACCAAGGAGATGGGGGCAGATGGTCAATGCGTTCAAAGTTACAAAGAACCTTGATGAATTATCCCTTGAAGAACTTATTAATGCACTAAGAAGCCATGAGATTGAGCTTGATGCAAATGAGCCTCAAAAGAAAGGTAAGACTATCACTCTCAAATCTGTTAAAAATGTGAAACTAATGTATTGCAGGTTGAAGAAGAAGAATACTCGTGCGACTTATTGATATAACAATCCTCCCACAATCACACTCCATTCACACGGTCCTCTAATGCCTCTTTAACTTCTTAATCTGACACTAAACTGATTTTTTTGGTTGCATCCCTCAATGTAGAGCTTATAGCGGTCAGAGTGTCACCTAAAACATCTCTCTTATAGACTTCTTAGCACTTCTCAAACCAAATGTATATGCTTTGCAAAGATTAACATTCCTTCACTCAGAGTATCTATAGACACTCTACTAGATACGTCACACATCAAAACGGTCCAAGATACACTCTGCCTATTCTGTCGTTGGTCGCCAATGATACAGGATAGCCACTCACAATGCTAGCCAGGATATCAGGGTCACACATAAGTCCCACCCTGGACATACGTGCATAAATGCCCACTTAACACTTCACGAAACAATGAGGACTTTTGTCTGATAGAACCCCGAGTGCTCTTGGGCAATTGAGGAGCCTTTGATTGAATATAAGAGGGAAAATTTAGGGGTATGACATTGTGTATCTAGGTAACCTACCTCAGTGGCGTATAAATATCTCCATGCGTATCTTATAGTCATAACAGACAGGTGTCTGAACAGGTCTCCAATGGGTCGTGTTCCTCAAATCCTTCCAATCACACTCCTCAAGATGCTAAAACCTGAGAGTGCCACTCATCAAGATTTACTTATTCATAAGGAAATAAGCCAGGCACGAAGTTAATATTCCAGCTTGGATTGTTATGCCATGGGCATACTCATTCGTCCCACGTATGCATAAGAGATTATAAGGATAATCCAGTTCAAATAGGTATACTATGGTTCCAAACAACCAATATAATTGTGGTCATCTCACTGATACACCTGATAGATGCTAGTTCTTACTCACCTGAACACTCAATGCCAAGCGTAGTTCTATGGCTTCACTCGTAGTCAGATGAATCATGACTAGCAAGAAACTTAGGCTAATGCATTTCGCGCTTCTATATCATTTCATATTCCATCTAGCGTAGTTCTAGAACTTAAGTACAAAATTAAAAGAACATAAATACATGTCCTTTTCCACCTATCAGATATCCAAGAACTACCCAAATACAGATTACCACATCCTCACATCCTACCAAACATTCACTTGGAACCACTCCCTCCCAGGGTTCACCAAGTTGAGTTAGAGCCTATCTCCCTACTTATCTAGTCACTTCCCATGTCGACATAATCAGAAAGGTCTAACTTCTTTGTCCCCACTTCCAAGAGTTTTTTCGTCTCATCGGTCTTCTAGTCATATTCGTCATTGGTACCCTCATTAGTAATGAATCTTACTAACTTCCAACTCGACGTGTTCATATAAATTCCCTTACAACACCCCTACATAGATACTGCATGGATTTCCTTTTTTGTTACCAAGACTTATAGAAAGTTTCACTTCGTCCAATCAAAACCCTGGGAGTTCTAGTTTTCTCAATCCACACCTCGACAGTTTGGATTTCACTACTTCGCGTCAAACACTACTATAACGCTCGGAAAAATAATTATTCGCTTGATTTAGACGTTTGTGATGTTTATTGAAATTTTTGCGTTTTGGGGCGATTTAGTCGGTATTAGTTCGGGATAGCGGATCGACATTTAATCAAAAATTTTAATATTTTTAGTATTAGAAATATTAATAAGTTAATATGTAGCGTTTTGGGAATTTTTTGAGTAATTGAGATTAGACCGTAAATATGAGTTATTGAGTATTAAACTGGTATATTAAATAATCAGATATTTTGTTTTAATAGAATAATGGTGGAATATTTTTAGAAGTAGTAATTTGATTTATTTATTTTATGTTGAGGAGAATATTGGGCCTATTTTATTTAAGTGAGGAATAGAAATGTGGTGTTAGTATATTATGCCCAAATATGTTATTAAATGGAAAAATAGGTTTTTAGTGTAGAAAGAGGTTTAAAGAAGAGTAGAGAAAACCAGAAAAAAAAAATATAGAACCATTTGGAGAGAAAGGGGCTAGGTCTTGAAGTGGAGAAGCAAGCTTAGAGAGGTCCCAATTCAAGTGCCAAGATTGTAGAGTTTTCTTCAATCCAAATAAGGTAAAGGTGGGGTTCTCTTCCTATAATGGGGCATATGAGCAATTGTATGTTAGAGATTAGGAATTTAGGTTTTGCTCTTGCTGTGTTAATTGTTATCGGAACTTAGAAATTCTGTATTTTCTACCGTTCCTGTTTGTTTGTTGCTGTATGTGTTGGTATGGTTCTGTTTATTATTGTGGTGCTGTTAAACATGGGTATGGGGTATCGAAATATGAAAGAAAATGAAAAAAATAATAATAAGTAGTAACAGACGTCACTACACTATGCCATTACTTCCATTTTGTTCATGTTTGCCCTTATAATTAATTTTGTTTCGTCACTTAGCATATCCTGGATGTTGGTGGATGTAGGTTACAGGGTGAGAGTAATTTGGGTACAATAATTATATGACTTGGTAGTAGCTTAACAGGAAACAAATAGTGGCAGTAGTACCCAGTTAGCTAGTTATATTTAGTTTCACATGTTGTTCATATTGGAAATATATTTCTTCCTGTTCCATATATTTCCTTTAAGTTTAGTGTTTTCATTCCATTAATATATATATATATATATATATATATATATATATATATATATATATATATATATATATATATATATATATATATATATATATATATATATATATATATATATATATATATAATAGTATGATATCAATTTGAAATGAATTCTATAATTATGAATAATGGGATAGTATGAAGTAAATGGATCATAATTTTAGAATGAGTTATATTAGAAATAGTGAGATAAGAAGTATGTTTAGTAACAGTAGGATAGGACTCTTATAATGCAAAACAGTCCCGTTTGATCGAAATAGCCGAATTAAGCGGTATAATTAGTTGACCGGAATTTGATGAAAAATTACGTGGTAGCTAAGTTTAATTAGTACATTAACGTGGTGGTGTTCTTTTGTCGAAATTGTGATATTAATCGGTCGATTAAATTAATAGTTGAATTAATTTTTTATGAGCCTATTTAGTTGGAATAAACTTGAACTTAGATTAACTATTCGGGATAACGATAAATTACGGTATCTCACGGATTTGATCGTGAATGTGATTGTTGTGAATATATTTGTGATTCTTTTGATAATGGTTTCGTCCGTTGATTTGATGAATTTTCGGAATTGTTCTGTTGTTGTATGAAGTTGTTGTATTATGTGTGAAGTGTATTACCTTTAATAATCGGTAATAATTGTGATATGGGCGTATGCCTTGTGACGAATATTTTTGTGAAGTAAATGATGATGATGGTGTTGTGTGATGTTCGGTCCATCGAGTCGCATACATTTGCATATATATATATTGTGACGGCCTAGATTGGCAAATTAGTGACAAAGGCTTATGCCTTGTTCCTCTGAATTGGGCAATTGGTGACGGGGGCTGAAGCTTTGATTTTTACCACATGCATATACATGAGTCATGTCCCATATATTTCTATGTGATTCATAGCGTGACGTTGTGACTTTATTGTGATTTGTATTTTTGTGACTTATTAAATGACGGGATTATGTGAAGATGTGAATTTGTGACTTAATGATAGAATGACTATATTAATACTTTGTCAGCGTATATTTGGCATTTGTGACATGTTCTTGCGTATTGGAAACAGTCAGCCTCCATTGTTAACCAGTAGTATCCTGCTCGTAATATTTTTCTCCCCATTGAGTGTCCATTTGCAGTATTTTTCTAACCTCAATATGCACGCTTCGTATTCTGCAATAATGTTGGTGCAGTCGAAGTACAATCTCGCAGTGAAAGGTAAGTGATGATTGTCAGGAGATGTCAAGACTGCCCCTATATCATGCCCTAGTGCATTTGAGGCCACATCGAACATAAGCGTTCATATCGCCCCTAGTTCGGCTCCTTCGTCGGGTCCTGGTATTTCGTAGTCCCTTACCACCATAATATCTTCGTCAGGAAAGTCAAACTTCATAGACTGGTATTCTTCGAGGGGTTGATGAGCAAGATGTTCTGCCAGTACACTCCCTTTTATTGCCTTTTGAGTGACATATTGTATGTCGTAATCTGACAATAGCATTTGCCATCTTGCGATTCTTCCTGTGAGGGCCCATTTTTCGAACACGTATTTCAAACGATCCATCCTCGATATCAATCATGTTGAATGGTTCATCATATATTGCCGTAGACGTTTGGAGGCCCGTGCTAGGGCGCAACATGTCCTTTCCAATGGTGAGTACCGAGATTCGCAATCCGTGAATTTCTTGCTAAGGTAGTAAATAGCATGCTCTTTTTTGCATGTTTCATCCTGTTTCCCCAGTACGCACCCCATAGATCTTTCGAGAACTGTGAGATACCTGATAAGCGGCCTTCCTGGTACGGGAGGTACGAGTATTGGTGGTTCTTGTAAGTAACCTTTTATAGTTTCGAAAGCTACCGGACAATCCTCATTCCACTTGATTGCCTGATCTTTCCTTTGTAATTTGAATATGGGCTCACGCGTGGGTGTAAGTTGTGAGATCAACCGTGAGATGTAGTTCAAACGACCCAAGAATCCACGAACCTCTTTTTCTGTCCTTGGAACAAGCCTTTCTTGTATAGCTTTGACCTTATCGAGATCTACCTCTATGCCTCGTTGGCTCACGATGAATCCTAATAGCTTTCCTGACCTTACACCAAATGTACACTTGTTCGGGTTCAACCTCAGTTTGAACTTCTTTAAGCGCTCGAACAACTTCTGTGGGTGCGTAATATGCTTTTCTTCCGTACAGGACTTAGCAATCATATCATCCACATACACTTCGACTTCCTTGTGAATCATGTCATGGAATAGTGTGACCATAGCTCGTTGATATGTTGCCCCTGCATTTTGTAGTCCAAAAGGAATCACCTTGTAACAAAAGGTGCCCCAGGATGTCATGAAGGTCGTTTTCTCCATGTCTTTTGGAGCCATTTTGATTTGATTATACCCAGAGAAGCCATCCATGAAGGAGAACACCGAAGCTTGTGCAGTATTGTACACCAATATATCTATGTGGGGTAATGGAAAGTCGTCCTTCGGGCATGCTTTATTTAAATCCCTGTAATCTATGCACACGCGTACCTTCCTGTCTTTCTTAGGAACTGGCACTATGTTGGAAATCCATGGTGGATATTCAACCACGGCAAGAAACCCTACGTCGAATTGTTTGAGTACCTCTTCTCAGATTTTGTTATCCATGTCGGGTCGAACTCTTCTGCGCTTTTGTCTGACAGGTGCATAACCTTTTTTGAGTGGTAATCTATGCAAGACGATATCTGTATCCAACCATGGCATGTCACGGTATGACCAAGCAAATATTTTTGCATACTCGTGGAGAAGTTTGACCAGCGTCGCTTTTACGTCCTCATTCAGCGTTACCCCAAACTTAATTTCCTTAGGTTCTTTGTCTGTACCCAAGTTTATGATTTCAATGGCTTCTAGAGGAGGGAGCATGCTTTTGGATTCCTTGTCCATTAACCTTGACAGTTCATCCGGAAGTTCGTCGTCTTCCTCACCCCTGTCGCTACCGCGAAAAATGGAATCAGAGTCGCCACTAATATATTTATCCCATAAGGGAAAGGAATACCAGGAAACCTAACTCAGAATAAGAACAAGGTCTTTCGACCAGAGAATAGGGCACGGGAGTCGGTTACGCAAGGGGAAGGTGCTAGCACCCCTCACGCCCATCGTACTCGATGGTATCCACCTATGTTTGTTTCTATCTAAAGGGTGTATCTAATTTCTAAACCTAAGTGCGAATGAATGCAAAAAGAAATACAGGGAAAAGAAGGAATTATTTACAAGTGTGCTCGCTTAGGCCCCGCGACCCAATGCCTACGTATCCCTTACAATGAATCAGAGCGACAGTAGTTCGGCTCCATATTTTCTATGTTTTTGTGTTTTTTAGGTGAACAGAGGTTAAAGTCGCACTCCACGATGCTCGACCTTTGGAGACTTATACGCCTAATTATGGAATGGATTCAACATGTTCTTAAGAATGCCACGAGGGCGAGACAGAAGAGAGTTTGGGTGTTTCGAATGGATCCCTAAAGCAAGGGAGATTCGAGTTACCCTTTGGTTTGTGTTTTTTAGAACTTGGGAACTTACGCCCGAATGGTTCCCTAAAGCAAGGGAGATCCAAGCACTCGAATGATTCCCTAAAGCAAGGGAGATTCAAGCTTCCATTCCCTTTTTAATGATTTTCACTTTTTTATTAATGTTTTTTAAGTGTTTTCTTTGTATTTTTTAAAGGGATTTTATTTTGAGTATTTATTAAGTGGATTAAAGTTGAAAAGAAAAAAAGGATGAAATGGGGGACTAACCTGGAATCTACCCTAATTGTTATTCTAGTCTAAGTCTAATGTTAACAAACTAATGGTGACTAAATTCTAAAGGGAGTATTAAAATTGTATTAACAAAATAGGCTAAAATATGGCCAAAATCACATAACAAAATCATACAAAAAACTAGGAAACGATACAAAAAATAAAAGGAGCAATTCAAACATTAATACAAAATTAGTCTAAAAAATACTATTATTTTTATGAATTTTTTAATGTGGGAAATTCTATCAATTATGTCAAAATTAAACTAAACTAACTACTATTTTTTCTTATATTTTTATTATCTAAAATTCTAACAAAGAAATTGTGATCTAAATTAAAAAAAACTAAAGAGAAAATTGATTTAATTGTTTTCTAAGTCATTTTTATTACCTAAAAGAAGTAGCAAAAAAGTAAGTAGAAAAACCTAAAAAAACTATCAATTAAGTGTGAGTCAGAGGGGGTGTATTAGTGACTAACATATGAACTGGATTTCTAAAGATGGCGCGCTGGGCCCAGAACCTGGTAGTGCAAGAAGGAATTCGCAAGGCCCATAGCAATTAGCTGCACAGTCCAAACAACAATGACCCAATTCCATCCTTATTCTTTTCAGCATTGCATTTATTTGTATCATTCCATATTATTATTAGTTCGCGATTATAGTGTAACGGTGAACAAATATATACATGTGCATCAACTGGTCAAGGTGGAGTTTAAGTATAATAGGACAAAAAATGAATACCAGAGCCAACCAGAAAATGACACGTGGAAATCCAATCAATTGCAAGTAAAACAAAAAGCTGCGACCAAGAAAATGGGGGAAGTTAACCAATAACTATGTGCCACGCGAGCAAACCCTAGAACTACATGAAAACGAACTCAGGTGCCGCAGCTCTGCTCCGGTCATCTTCTCCGATCACTACCTTCTCCGGAATAAACTCAAACCGCCCAGAAATCCATAAATCCGCCACTGCTCCACTCAGTTTTTTACGTAGATTTTGAATATTCTATTAGTTTCAACGTTTAAACACTCTAACGTCAAGAACGAAGCATCACAAGTTCGAATCCGAAATAATTGCAAGTGGCATAACGCAACATACAGCATTGAGAACATCGGCGCTAGTCAACCAAATCCTTGTGTAAGGAGTAGGATACACTATATGCCTCAACCATGGTAGCTACAATGAAGAGAGGGATCAAGAACACTTATCTGTCGACGTAACAAACTCGGTTCAATTCTTCAAACAATTTACAGGCTATCTTGAATATTTGTGTTGATGATGATTAACATGCGCCATGGACGATAGTTTGTGAAGTGAACCCAAGATTTCAGTCAACTCCATATACATACCAGCAACTCTTGGTGTTGATGATGATTAAACCTTGCCATGGAGATTAGAGCCCGCAGCTTGATGATATACGCTCTGGAAAACCGAGGTTGACGGCGAGATGAAAATGAGTCATGAAGACCGATGGAGAGGTTGAAATGGTGATGTTGATGGCATGGAGGTGTGGAGACGATGGTGGAGATGGAGGTTTAGATAGTGGTGGTCGAAGGTTGGTTGAAGGTGGTTGGAGCGGTTGCGAGTTTGTTAGGGCAGTTACATGGTGGTTAGAAAGATGAAGAGAGAAGAGTAGAGAAGAGAGAGAGAAAGAGTAGAGAGGAGAGTGGAAAAACTGAAGAAGAAAGAAACGTGAGCGTCCTCTACAAAGTGGGAAGGGTTGGTGTTTATATAGGTGAGTATGAGGTGCATGGTGGTTATGGTGTGGGTAGCAATAGTGTAGCGTTCCTTTAACAAACTTAATAAGCAAGCATTGTACCATTTGAGTAAGTCTTAATGCATGCTTTTCACGTGCTGATACTGCATGGTCATAAAAAGAATGGTTGGGTGCAAAAGTTTATAAATTACTCATCCAAGCACCATTCATGGTACCCACTTCGTGCATTAACAACTTCCCCCATAGGTCTTCAGATGGTCCAATATTGATATCAATTTGAAGAGGAGATGGAGTAGATCTACTTTGGTGTTGGAATTATTGAGAGATAATACCTGGAACTTTCTCAAAGTTGTTTGGAATATGAAGGTATTCCCCTGCACTGGTGCATGCGTGCGTGCAACAAGAACTGGCTCATGCCTCGCCTGAAGCCTTCATCACGACACCTCTCTCAAGGCCTGACTTTAAGGCTCGATATCTTGGTCCACACATGTTCAAAATTAGTGATCTTGGGCTCACTAGATATAGTACATGGCAAAGCATTGTTTAGCATCAAGATTGATCCACATGGATACTCATAGAGCCTTAAAATTAACATTTAAAATGGCACGCCACGTGTCTGACAAAATGCTATGCGCGTGCCCTGGGAAAGTGCCTTGGTCTTGGCCAAAACGTGACTTGGTGGAGTCATGACTTTAAAGCTCCATAAATGACTCAATAAACACCTAATCTACTTGATTCTTGTTTCATTGGATAGAGGGCGTGGTAAAGAGTAGAAATGCATCAAGAATGCCTTCAAAAGATCTTCATAATTCCTTGAAATTCAATTGGAAAATGGCATGCCACGTGTTTGATCAAATGCCTGCGTCATGCCCAGAATTTTGCCAAGCAACGTGACTTGGTTCAGTGACAATCTTCCAACTTCCAGTCTTCATATCTTTTGATCTAAGCATCCTTTGAAGAAACTTCCAACTACAAAGTTATTCATCTCCATGAGATTAACAACTTTTATGTTGAACTCGTTTCAAGAAATTCCCATTTGACACATGTAATCTGGTCCTGAAGTGAGCTGCTCACCCATGTTTGAAAACCTCCAAAATACCAAAAAAATTATAAGTGTTAGAACTTTCTTCTTTTAGCCATTCCCATTTCAACTACCTTTCCAAATTTGGCAATTTTTGAATATTTTTGGTTTTCTCTTGATTTTATTCATTTTCATGATTTTCTTTGACCGATTTTCACCACGAGTCAATATTTGACAATTGACCTTGACTTTGACCAAAAAGTCAACTTTTCCCTGATTTTTCCTGTTCCAGATGAATTTCCCAATTAATCGATTTCTGGACCAATTTCCAATCAAATTTCAACCAGAGAAACTTCAATGAATATTTCTTCAGGACAACCATATTTCACATTCAAAACCACCTCCTGATTAAATTTTGACCAAAAAGTCAACAAGGTTGACTTTGGTCAAAACCCTAGTTTGAAAACCCTGAATTTGAGGATTGCGTCTTTGGATCATAGCTTGGACTCGGGGAGAATGAAACCCTGATTTTAGGAGTATGCCGATGGAAATGATCCTCTTCAATAAGACCTCAGATCTGATTCTTCTTAATCAAGAATTTCCCCAACCTCAACCTCTTTTTGTCAATTTTCTTGAGCAGTAACTATGATATGGATGAATGTATTAGATGAATGACCTACATGAGGTATGTACATGAATGTGATATGAAAGCCAGTTGGGAATAAATATGTGGGCAAATTTTGGGGTGCAACAGCTGCCCCTATTCAATCTTCTTGAACCCGAATGTACGAACGACACAAGTTTTGGACATTTGAGGTGTAAGTGGATTGAATACCCAAAAGTACCATCAAAATTTGCATTCTATGGTACAGCAACAAGTATTGAGTATTATCAAAGGATACCAGCCGAGGGTGGACCTTAAACAGGTTGCTAACATCAGTTAGACTTCAAAAAGGGACACAATCTAAGAGTGACTTGATAAAGGATGAAACCAGCCGAAGGGGAATCCGATCCTAATTACTAACCTCAGTTAGACTTCAAAGAGAGACACCACCGAAGGGCGACTCGATAAAGGATGTAACCAGCCGAAGGGGAAACCGATCCTATTTTGCTAACCGCAGTTAGACTTCAAAGAGAGACACAACCGAAGGGCGACTTGGTAAAGGATGTAACCAGCCGAAGGGGAAACCGATCCTATTTTGCTAACCTCAGTTAGACTTCAAAGAGAGACACGGCCGACGGGTGACTCGATAAAGGATGTAACCAGCCGAAGGGGAAACCGATCCTATTTTGCTAACCTCAGTTAGACTTCAAAGAGAGACACAGCCGAAGGGTGACTCGATAAAGGATGAAACCAGCCGAAGGGGAATCCGATCCTATTTTGCTAACCTCAGTTAGACTTCAAAAAAAGAGACACCATCGAAGGGCGACTCTAGATCTGAAAAGGTATGCCAATAATCACTGGACTTTATCGAAGAAGACTAGTAACGACTAGACTTTATTGGGGATGTTGATGAACACTGAATTCGAAAGAGATGCCAATAACTATTGGGCTTGACTGAAAGAAAGGCTAGTGACAACTAGAACCAATCAGGGGATACCAGTAAATACCGGGCTTTCAAGAAGGTATTGATGCTTGCGAAGCATAAGGATTACATGGATCCCTCACAAAAAGTGAATACAAAGAGAGGACTGGTGACGACCAGACTCTATTAGATGATGCCAGTAAACACTGGACTTTGAAAGCGGTCTTGTTATTTATGGAATATAAGAACTACATGGTTCCCTCAGGCCAAAAGGCGGGGTGTAATTCTACAAGAGTGACAATGGTGAATACAAAGAGAGGACTGGTGACGACCAGACTCTATTAGATGATGCCAGTAAACACTGGACTTTGAAAGCGGTCTTGTTATTTATGGAATATAAGAACTACATGGTTCCCTCAGGCCAAAAGGCGGGGTGTAATTCTACAAGAGTGACAATCACTTGTATTGCCACACACAAAGTATGGGTTATCTAAACGATTGAACTCAGCAAACGGGAAATAACCATAGAGACAACGATCTTGACGAAAAAAGACTTTGTATCCAATCCACATTGGAGTGAGAAAGTGAGACTTCTTCTGGGGATATATATTACCTTGTGCCTTTAGAGCACAAACAAACTTGGCTTATGCATGTTTGATTTTTTTTTTAATGGCGTAATGCTCCATATTCATGGAAATGCTACGCTTTTTGTTGATGCAATGCGAATGCAATGGTTACTATATGCAAAGATGACGAGGGCCCTTTAAAGAATATTTCGCTGACTTGTTGATCGAACTTTGTCTCTGGCCTCGGGAGAGGTAAACACCAGGGAGAATCCCCTTAGTGTTAAGAACTATGTGGGGGTGCCAATAGATATTGGACTTTGACTTGAAAGATGTACTTCTTCATTGACTTGAAGAATGACTTCTAACTTCTCACCATGTGCCATGACTTAGAGAATTCTCAACTTGAGGATTTTTGACATGAGGAGATTCCCTCGATTCACCATGTTGAGGATGAGAAATCCGGATAAGGGAATATTTGAGTGGAACAACTCCGAGGAGAAATAAACTCCTATACTTGGAGAGAATGAATTCTCGGGAGAAATAAACTCCTATGCTTGGGGAGAGACTTTTCTAGGAGAAATAAACTCCTATGCTCGGGGAGTGACTTGTTGGGGAAAAGCATTATGATACCTATCAACCTCATGATGGTCAACTGCATTTTACAAGTGAATGATGGTTCCTTCCTTACACACCAATTACTTGAGAAAATCTGCCCCAACATATTCATACATTTGAAATATTCTTTCTCTTGATCCACGGATCCTTGAAGAGATTTGTCGAACCTCGACGTAATTGCCCCAGATTGAGTGAGCTTGAGAGGTTCCTCGACGTCACTACTTCAGATTGATTGAAATCAAGAGAGAGATTCCTCGACTTGATTAACCCGGATTGATCGAGTTTGAGATGTCAGACCTTGATTTGCTTGCCCCAGATAGGCTGAACTCATAAGAGAGATTCCTCGTCGTGACTGCCCCTGATTATGTATATCTTATCAGAATCCTCAAGTTTACTTCCCCTGAAGTCAACCAAACTATGGAAGCAACTTTATCATATCAATGGAGTTTTCAAACTCTTCCCCTCAGGGTACTCAATCAAAATGCATCTACTCAACAGCGTATACAGACTTCTCCCCTCAGGGTAATCGATCAAAGAAGGTATCAACTGATTTGCTCAATGGAGTATTCAACCTTTTTTCCTCTCAGGGTAACCAATAAAAGAAACATCAATTGTTCATGCTCAACGGAGTCTTCAAGCCACGTGCCCCTTGATAATCAATCAATGAGGGCCACAATCTACACATGCTCAAAGGAGCCTTCAGACAACTTGCTTTGATAATCAGTCTCTGAGATGATCTCTTTTTACTCTACGGAGTTCTCAAGTCTCTTTTACTTTGACACGATCAAGCTCTTCATGGATTCTCTGTTAGAACAAGATTTGTTCTGATCAATAATCTTAGTTTTGATGATAACAATAATATGAATTTTGCTTAAGATAATATGGTACTCTAATCCAATGCAATTTCCCTTTCAGGAAATATATAAAGAGTACGCATAATTCAGCGCTCAGAAGCTTTGTCTCAAATGGTTCAGCATGCAACATCAGAACATGGTCTGGCAAGACATCAGAAGATGGTCGAAGCAGAATCAGAACATGGGTCTATGGAAGCATCAGAAGAACAAGAGATCAGAAGCACTGAAGCTCAGAAGATGGTATCACGCTCAGAAGCACTTCACGGTCAGAAGATCAGAAGATGCTATGCACCAAGCTGTTTGACTCTGATGATATTCAAACGTTGTATTCACAAACATCAGATCAGAAGAAAGTACAAGTGGCAAGCTACGCTGACTGACAAAAGGAACGTTAAAAGCTATTAAAGGCTACGTCAGTAGACACAGCGTGAACAAGGCTCGAGGTAGTTGACAAAAGCGTATAACATTAAATGCGATGCTGTACGGAACACGCAAAGCATTAAATGCATTCAACGGTCATCTTCTCAACGCCTATAAATATGAAGTTCTGATGAGAAGCAAGGTTAACGATCCTGAACAATATAATTCAAATTAACTTGCTGAAACTCTGTTCAAATCCAAAGCTCAGAATCTTCATCTTCATCAAAGCTCACTACATTGCTGTTGTAATATATTAGTGAGATTAAGCTTAAACGATTAAGAGAAATATCACAGTTGTGATTATCGCTTGTAAGAAGCATTTGTAAACTCTTAGAATTGATTACATTAAGTTGTAAGGAACTAGAGTGATCGTGTTGATCAGAATACTCTAGGAAGTCTTAGGAGTGAACTAAGCAAGTTGTAACTAGAGTGATCGTGTTGATCAGTAGACTCTAGAAAAGTCTTAGAGGGTATCTAAGCAGTTGTTCCTGGAGTGATCAGTGTGTGATCAGAAGACTCTGGAAGACTTAGTTGCGGACTAAGTGGAAAACCATTGTAATCCGTGCGATTAGTGGATTAAATCCTCAGTTGAGGTAAATCATCTCTGCGGGGGTGGACTGGAGTAGTTTAGTTAACAACGAACCAGGATAAAAATAACTGTGCAATTTATTTTTATCTGTCAAGTTTTTAAAGCTACACTTATTCAAACCCCCCCTTTCTAAGTGTTTTTCTATCCTTCAATTGGTATCAGAGCGCCGGTTCTAAGGTGCAAGCACTTAACCGTGTTTAGAAAAGATTCAGGAAGAGAAAAACGCTTCAGTAAAAGATGGTTGATGAAATTGAAAAGTCTACACCTACACCTGCATCTACATCTGGCTCTGCTGAGCAATACAACGGTAACAATGGTTATACTAGACCGCCGGTATTTGATGGTGAAAACTTTGAATACTGGAAAGATAAACTGGAAAGTTACTTTCTGGGTCTAGATGGTGATCTATGGGATCTTCTGATGGATGGTTACAAACATCCTGTAAATGCCAGAGGCGTAAAGCTGACAAGGCAAGAAATGGATGATGATCAGAAAAAGCTTTTCAGGAATCATCATAAATGCAGAACTGTTTTGCTGAATGCTATCTCTTATGCTGAGTATGAGAAGATATCTAACAGGGAAACGGCTTATGACATATATGAGTCCTTGAAAATGACTCATGAAGGAAATGCTCAAGTCAAGGAGACTAAAGCTCTAGCCTTAATCCAGAAGTATGAAGCCTTCAAGATGGAGGATGATGAAGACATTGAAAAGATGTTTTCAAGATTTCAAACTCTTACTGCTGGATTGAGAGTTCTTGACAAGGGATACACCAAGGCTGATCATGTAAAGAAGATCATCAGAAGCTTACCCAGAAGATGGGGTCCTATGGTAACTGCATTCAAAATTGCGAAGAATCTGAATGAAGTTTCTCTGGAAGAGCTTATCAGTGCCTTGAGAAGTCATGAAATAGAGCTGGACGCAAATGAGCCTCAAAAGAAAGGTAAGTCTATTGCATTAAAATCAAATATCAAGAAATGCACTAACGCTTTTCAGGCTAGAGAAGAAGATCCTGAAGAATCAGAATCTGAAGAAGAAGATGAACTGTCCTTAATCTCCAGAAGGCTAAATCAACTCTGGAAGACCAAGCAGAGGAAGTTCAGAGGCTTCAGAAGTTCAAAGAAATTTGAACGTGGAGAATCTTCTGATGACAGAAGATTTGACAAGAAGAAGGTCATGTGCTATGAATGCAATGAGCCTGGACACTACAAGAATGAGTGTCCAAATCTTCAGAAGGAAAATCCCAAGAAGAAGTTTCATAAGAAGAAAAGTCTTATGGCAACCTGGGATGAGTCAGAAGATGACTCAGAAGATGAGCAGGCTAACTGTGCGCTGATGGCGACAGAAGATGACGGATCAGAATCTACATCAGAATCAGATTCTGAAGAGGTATTTTCTGAACTTACTAGAGATGAGTTAGTTTCCGGTCTAACTGAACTACTGGAACTCAAGTCTCAGATTAGTCTCAAATACAAAAAGCTGAAAAAGCAATTTGAATTTGAAACAAAGAAGCTTGAGTTGGAAAATTCTGAATTAAAAGAAAAACTTTTAAAATTATCCAATAATGTTGGATCTCCTTCTGATTCAGAAAAATCCACTCCTAGTCTAAACCATATTCTGAAAGAATATGATTTAAGTTTCAGGAAGTTCTTATCTAGAAGTATTGGCAGAAGTCAGCTAGCTTCTATGATATATGCTGTGTCTGGAAACAAAAGAGTAGGCATTGGTTTTGAGGGTGAAACCCCATACAAACTTGAACCTGTTGATGAAATGAAAATCACATACAAGCCATTGTATGATCAGTTCAAGTATGGCCACTCCCATGATATTAGGCACACTTCACATGCTCAAAGTTTTCACATAACACACACCAAAAAGCATGTGACACAACCTAGGAAATATCATGAAACTCACATTAAGAATTATCATGCTGTTCCTCCTATTGCTTACAATGCTAAACCCAAGTTCAATCAGAACTTGAGGAGAACTAACAAGAAAGGACCCAAGAAAATGTGGGTACCAAAGAAAAAGGCTATTTCTTTTGCAGATTCTCTTGGTGACAAAGAAGATAAAAGTCAACATGACATGTCTCCTGGACTCAAGTTGGTCTCAACACTTGAAGGGAAGAAAGATTGTCTTCCAAGTTCTGGTTCTTAAATCTGTTGAAGAAACTATGCTTGTAGGAGATCAGAAAAGAAAGTTGTTAGTCTTGGAACCATCTATTTTGTTTGTGTCTATAGCAATGATGTAAAATGCTACAGAATAGACAACTTTGAAACCTTGATTGTGGACGAATCAATAAATATCTAGTTTGATGATAAACTTGTTTCTGATGAAACAAAGCGGCTTAAGATTTTCTGCAGATACAATTTTGTCGTATCAGAAGCTGCAGAACAAAGAAGTGAATCTCCAGAAGCTGTGTACATCAGAAGTAATGAATCAGAAGATCATTCAGATTTATATCAGCACACTTCAGAAGAAGTGTTTCCAGAAGAGAAAGTTGATCAGATCAGAAGCAGTGATCTAAATCTGAAGGCGTAAAATCTCTCTGATATTTACAGCTGTCATCTATTATCTGATGGTGAACACGTGTCTGTACGGTTTGTACAAAGCGTGCAGTTGAAAAGACGCCGACCTAGGTAACTGTATTAAATCATTTCATTTACTATGTTCTCTCTCCTAATGTCATTTCTCATTAAATGCATAATGATTTCTTTTTAAATCTTTTAAATAACCCGCTTCATCTTCATTCCCTCTTTTTCTCTCTTTCTCTCTCTTTTGTGCATTCACTTCGTTGCATCTCTCTTCAAACCCTAGTTCTTGATTTGATCTCAAAGCTTTATCATAATGAATCCATCTTCTCGTTTATCAATCTCTAAAGATAGAATCACTTCCACACAGAACCGTTTAAGCAAAAATGATGCTCCATTGAAAACATGCTTAATACCCACGAAAGAACTGGAAGTTCTATGTGAATCGGCTGTGGACGTCAACAACCTTAAAGCAAATGGCTTTCAGTGTGATGCAAGAATCTTTGAGCAAGGATGGTCTAAATATCTTGATAGATTGGTTGGTCCAATTTATCCTGAACTTGTAAAGGATTTTTGGGTACATGCAACAGTTACCCCAACTGCCATCATTTCATTCGTGCTAGGGCATGAAGTGATTATCACTGAGAAACTCATCAGAAAGCTGTACAATCTTGATGATGAAGAAGGTTGGTCTGAGTTTCAACCCCATACAGTTGACTGGACTTTAGTTGAAAAACAAATCTCTACGGTTGTTGGAACTGATTCTCATTTTACGGGCAACTTAAAGCCTTTTTATAAAGTATGGGCTGAGATTATTCTGGGTTCTCTTCACCATAGAAAAAGGATGCGCTGCTCCTCCTACATCAGTCCGACTCACAAGTATACTCTTTTCTGCATTGGCAAAAAGATAGAGATCAACATCTCTCATATTCTATTTGAGAATCTGAAAACCTCTATCTTTGAGTCAAGAGAAGATGAAAGGGCGAAGTACCCTCATATTCCAAGAACAACCATTCCTTTCGGAAGGATGATTTCAGACATTCTGATTGAAAGCAAAGTGGTGGACTCCATCAGAAATCGTAATGCCTTGCATTTTCTTGGAGTAACTCAAGGTCCCATCTTCAATGGTGTTGATCTGTTCGGACTGGAAGTCATTAAGAATGTACCTGTTATGTGCACAAGCTTTCCTGACATTCTGTCAAGAAGAATTGCTGTTGAAGGATTCATATCTTTGTATCATAAAGAACTTGATCAAGTTGTCAAGTTTTACTTGGAAGATTGTGTGAGGAAGCAATCAGACGTTGATCCTGCTTGGATCCGTGGCAGAGTACTTCCATCCAAAGATGATATTCTGAAGAAGGATAAAAAGGAACGTCAGGCAAGGCTAAAAAGAAAGGCACAAGAAGATGAGGCTGAGAGAGCCAAGAAGTTGAGGGTCACCTATGATCCTGACAAGGTGGACTCTAAAGAACGAAGAGATAAAAGGATCAGAGATTCCTTTCGCAGAACCAGATCTTCTTCTTCTTCTGTACAAATCTCCAGAAAGGTCTTTACTCCACCTCCTTCTGTCCCTAAACCATCTTTCCAATCACCTCCATCTGAACCAAAAGTAAACTTCACCCTACCAAATCCTTCTCCATCATCCTTCTCCTCTCCCATTCTAAACCCCACACCTTTAAGTATTCTTCCTCCAACTCCTTCTGATAAATCTCTCTCACCAATTCCCTTTATAAACACTCCATCCTCGTCTCAATCCATCATTTCTGATATTCCATCCTCATCAATCATTCTCTCAGATATCCCCTCTTCCTCATCCACCGTACCTCCAACTTCTATATCTCATCCCTTACCTATCGAAAATTCCGAACCTTACTGTCTTCTCTATCCTGACTACAAATTCACCTTCAATCCGCCTGAACCTGAACCCTATACCTACCTGGAACTTTTCAGACATGAGGTGATTAGCAGTCTAGACCTTCTGAAGGATGCATTCCTAAATGGTCTGGATGATGTTTCTACAAGAAATCTCTGGAGAAGATTTCGCAAGGATTTTCAAGTAGAAGCAATAGGAGTACAGAAAAGACTAGTGGCTGCTGCCCCTGGTTACCCTGGTTACCTTCTGGAGGAAGATAATGGTATATACTACCATCCTCTCAGAAATTGTGTTGCTGCTGAGGAGAAGCCCTTTGTGGATGAATTGGAAGTATTAAGACTGGCTGCTGAAATGGAAGCAAATCCATGCAGGGATATGGTTATCTTTATTCCTGACTATCCTGTTCTGCTAGGAGACTTCAAGACTCTCTTTGACTATCTGAGGGAAAACCCGTCTGAGAAAGATCCAAACTTGGTCATTCCAGAAGTTGTTGACCCACCAGTAGTTGAAGGTCCTTCTGCTCCAAGGAATCTAGCTGCCATTCTTCAGGCACTTGAGAATGGAGACTCGGAAATTCCTGCTGCAGAATATGGAGATGCTTCTATGCAAGAAGCAGATGCTGAAGATCATGTTGCCAAAACTGTTCGTGTTGAGGAAATCCCTGCAAATGATCTATCTATGGAAGCTGCAGATCAACATGCCATTCCTGTAGTTGAAAGCGGTGAAGCTTCTTCTGGTGAATCTTCTCGTCTTGCAAGGACTCTAGAAGAAACTCAGAAGAGACAGGATGAGCAAAGCTCACTCAATGATCAGTATAGTGCTTTCATGGTGAGGCAAGAAGGACGCAACAATATGGTTCAAGAGATGCTGACCAAGATCTTGTCAAGACTAGGGCCATCTTAGATTGAGTCTGTGTTGTTTCTTTCTTCTCGTTGCATCTGTCTTTGTGTATCTGATCTTTCTTATCTTCATGTACTTCTGAACCTGCTGTTTGAAACTTCAATGAAATCAACTTCTTTCTCCGTGTGTTTCATTTTATTTGTCGTTTTATGCATCTGAATCTTTTGAAATATTCTTTTTGATGTTATGACAAAAAGGGGGAGAAAGATAAATGATAAATGATTTGATTTAATCAGTTGCTCTTACTAACAAGAACTGCAAGTTCTACATGGTTTAAGTGTTTTGCAGGTATAAAGAAGTGAAGAGAATCTTCAAAGCAAAAAGCAAACACAGAAGCAAAACCATGGAAACTGAAGCAAGCCGAGTGCTGTCAAGCTTCAGAGATCAGAAGCAAGAAAGAAGAATGAATCAGAAGCACTATCAGAAGCACTGATGATAGAATTTAATCCATATTTGTCTATTTATTTTGACAAAATTCTATTTGCTCTGATACATATAATGTTATGGCTCTGATACATTATTTGCTCTGATACATTATTTCAGCCTAGATGGCTCTGATTCATATAATGTGTTCAAACATACATTTTATGTTCTAACTCGTTCATGCTGACTTTTGTCGTTTAGTTTTTGTTCTGTAACATTTCAGGATGTAGAGATGCTCAGATGATGCTCTGGTACATTCAACAATGTTCTGATACAAATCTAGCATGAAGTGATGTTGGTAGAAATTCAAAGTTCTGAAGCTATCCGAGGGAAGCAGAAATCAGAAGCTGCGAATGTTCTAAAGATCCAGAAAACTCAAGTTCTGAAGCTGTCCTAAATGGAAGCAGAAATCAGAAGCTGTGAATGTTCAGAAGATCGAAGAAATTCAAGTTCTGAAGTTGTCCTGAATGGAAGCAGAAATCAGAAGCTGTGAATGTTCAGAAGATCAAAGAAATTCAAGTTCTGAAGCTGTCCTAGATGGAAGCAGGAATCAGAAGCTGTGAGTGTTCTAGGGATCTAAAGAAATTCTAGTTCTGAAGCTGTCCTATGGAAGCAGAAGTCAGAAGCTATGAATTCTCTGAAGACAAGAAGCTTATATGATCGTCTCTACCGAAATAATCAGGGAAGTCTTTTATTAAAGTTCTTCGAGTATTTATTTCAGGGGGAGATTATTTATCTCAGGGGGAGATTGTTAATCTCAGGGGGAGACATATTCATATGCTTATGCTATAGCTGTGTAATTTGTCTTTTGCCTTCTATTCTTTCTGATCGCAAATTCATATCATTTATATATGTTTTTGTCATCATCAAAAAGGGGGAGATTGTTAGAACAAGATTTGTTCTGATCAATAATCTTAGTTTTGATGATAACAATAATATGAATTTTGCTTAAGATAATATGGTACTCTAATCCAATGCAATTTCCCTTTCAGGAAATATATAAAGAGTACGCATAATTCAGCGCTCAGAAGCTTTGTCTCAAATGGTTCAGCATGCAACATCAGAACATGGTCTGGCAAGACATCAGAAGATGGTCGAAGCAGAATCAGAACATGGGTCTATGGAAGCATCAGAAGAACAAGAGATCAGAAGCACTGAAGCTCAGAAGATGGTATCACGCTCAGAAGCACTTCACGGTCAGAAGATCAGAAGATGCTATGCACCAAGCTGTTTGACTCTGATGATATTCAAACGTTGTATTCACAAACATCAGATCAGAAGAAAGTACAAGTGGCAAGCTACGCTGACTGACAAAAGGAACGTTAAAAGCTATTAAAGGCTACGTCAGTAGACACAGCGTGAACAAGGCTCGAGGTAGTTGACAAAAGCGTATAACATTAAATGCGATGCTGTACGGAACACGCAAAGCATTAAATGCATTCAACGGTCATCTTCTCAACGCCTATAAATATGAAGTTCTGATGAGAAGCAAGGTTAACGATCCTGAACAATATAATTCAAATTAACTTGCTGAAACTCTGTTCAAATCCAAAGCTCAGAATCTTCATCTTCATCAAAGCTCACTACATTGCTGTTGTAATATATTAGTGAGATTAAGCTTAAACGATTAAGAGAAATATCACAGTTGTGATTATCGCTTGTAAGAAGCATTTGTAAACTCTTAGAATTGATTACATTAAGTTGTAAGGAACTAGAGTGATCGTGTTGATCAGAATACTCTAGGAAGTCTTAGGAGTGAACTAAGCAAGTTGTAACTAGAGTGATCGTGTTGATCAGTAGACTCTAGAAAAGTCTTAGAGGGTATCTAAGCAGTTGTTCCTGGAGTGATCAGTGTGTGATCAGAAGACTCTGGAAGACTTAGTTGCGGACTAAGTGGAAAACCATTGTAATCCGTGCGATTAGTGGATTAAATCCTCAGTTGAGGTAAATCATCTCTGCGGGGGTGGACTGGAGTAGTTTAGTTAACAACGAACCAGGATAAAAATAACTGTGCAATTTATTTTTATCTGTCAAGTTTTTAAAGCTACACTTATTCAAACCCCCCCTTTCTAAGTGTTTTTCTATCCTTCATTCTCATCATGGAAACTTCCTTGATGTTTAACCAAATGTTTTGTTTGCAAAAGAATGTTAATTCTAAGAATGATAATTCTAATGCAAAGCCTATGCTAGTCTTGAAGTTTAAAACTTTTTATGCAATGAGGTGGCCACCTCTGGTGAATGAAATGATAAAGCGGGCATACTATACCAACATGGATATGTGTTACGCTTCATTGAGAGTCAGTTAAACGCTATCTCATCGGAGTGTGCTTTCGAAATAGACCCTACTTCAATTAGGACTTTTAAGGGTTGTAACTTGGCCAGGTTCACGGTTTTTTGAAACAAAGGATTTTTAGGCTCAAAGTTATTTGGTGCCCACCCCCTTCATGATGTTCTCCAGTCCTAAGTTCAATTAACTCAACATGAGTGCTCATCCCTCACAAGGAATTTTGAAACGGTTGAGGAATCAATGAGTTTTTCCGGACATGGCAGTCGCTCACCCTTTATTCTTTTGATTCATTGTCACACGACTTTGTCCTTGCTTTATTTTCGCCATCATTTTTCTTTTTATTGCTATATTCTATTCTTTTCATTTTTTTCTTTCTTTTTTTTTCATTTTTTTCTCTTCTTTTTTTTTGAACAAGTCGTGTGACCTCGTATTGTCTTTGATTCGTTGGAAGTGATTGCGACTGCCTCATTCCATGATTGATGAAGAATTACCATTGTGGTATCATCATCTTTTGACCCCTTGGTAGGTGAAGGATAACCATTACGGTTTTGACTCTCCTCAACCTTTTGAAGGATAACCATTATTGTATCCTTAGATGCATCCTCTTGATGAGTTTTGAACACTTGATCAAGTTAAATGAACACTACCCTGCCCCAGGGTTAAAATTAAGGGTTTTTTCTGAATAGAAAAGAAACTCCTACTTCAAGGCTCAAGGGGGTTGACGAGGGTCTATCTACCTTATATCTCCGGTGTTTGGGGATTTGAAACAATGCCTGTACATCATCAGTAGGGTTTTATTCAAAGACACACAATTAGGGATTTTGCATCTTTATATCATCATTCTCCCTCCGATCGTTGCCTAAGAAAGAGATAAGTAAAAGTTGGTATCGTAATGCCAAAAACTTTTTTTTTTGTGAAAACAAACGGATTACTTCAAGACAAACATAAACAATGTATTATGATTTTCATTCGAAAATTAACAAATTTTTACATGCTAGAAATGCTTAAACAAACAATGAAATGTTACCAATGGGAATGCAATAAAGAACTAAATGAATGCCCTTGTTGAGGAGACTTGACTCCGTATGGACTTATTGCTCTTGAATGCTTTTTACAGTTTTGATACCCCATTGAGACTTCAATTTATGCATAAAACTCTTGGAGTGAATGAGATTGCTCTGGAATCGTCGAGGACTTGAATTCTGCCTTTGAATGTTCTACCACCTTCAGTTGAATGGCCAGGTACCCCAACATGGTAGCCACTTAGCATTATCATATGTTCCTTCCACACACTTTAGATTACTTCCCAGAAGAAAATTCCAACAAAGGCGTAAAAGAGTGGTGCATCTTTGCCTTACTTTAGGGATTCGAGCAATGCAAATGATGCAATACTCAAGATAGACAGTGTCTTGCTTATCCCTCGGTCGGGAGCCCCAAATATAGATGCTAGAACACTAATCACCATCATAAGTGGAAGAAGCTAGTATGATCATCAAACTCAGGAGAGCTATATGTGGTAAGGAAGACCCATAATGCCAACTGAAATACCAACCATCAGGGATATAACTGAGGACAAGGAACTTGCATTACATTGTTATGTTTCCCATATTCTTTTTATCTCTATTGACAAGCCAAGGATTCTGAGAAGAAAATTCCAGGAAGAGATGACACATGATATGAAGCAACAACTTGAAAATGAGAAATGCCTTTGCAGAACACTCTTGATTACCACATGGCAAGAGATTCTGACTGAGTCACACAAGGATTTGTAGTGCATTAGGAATTTGAGCAACGCGAATGGTGTATTGCTCAAGATAGACAATGTCTTGCTTATCCCTCGATCGGGAGCCCCAAGCAATTTCCACATGTGTACAAGCGATGATTACCACTTTGGCTTGCATGTCCAAACTAATCAGAGATAGAATAAATGACCTTTGCAGCTCTTGACATTAAACACTAGGCACAATCCAACAATGTCTAAATCAACGGAGTCACAATCTTTTATGGTTTTCAACCTTTTCTCCAAGAGGTGGAACCTTTTTTCATTTTCAATAATCGGAAACTCGAAGACTTCAATGATGTGAACTCTCCTTACCAAGAATAGGAATCTCAACATTAATTCAGACATCCTAATTCATAAGAACTTTCCCTAAGGTGAAGTTAACATTTGCATTTGGCCTTTGACGAACCTCTCTCAACTCTTCTTGTCTAAGAGAAAACTCTGAATAGCCTCGATACACTGATTCATGTCAATCCTCGTTTATGTCCTCGTCTCATTCAAGTCCTCGCGGAGTTATTCCATCATTAACTTTCGAGCACGTAGCGGTGAGAAGTCAATTTGTTGTTGAAGTCAGAATTTGAATGGAAAGGGCCCTCATATGCTTATGATCGAACCATGAAATGCATGATATTATGAATGCATGTTTCATTTATAAGGGATCCTAAAGCCTTTTCGCACTTTTATTTCTCTTTTATTCTTCACTTTTTTTTATATAGTATCTTTTCTTTTTTCCTTTTCCATCTTTTCTGTTTTTCTACTTTTTTCGTTTCCTCTTTCTCCTTTTTTTTTAGAATAAGACCTTAGGATCCCCCACAAATGAAGTGGATGAAGGAATGATGTTATGCAATGCAAAAGCATGGGATCAAGGTCCATAGCATCTATACAATCTCTGGACAACTGATGTAAAACCTTTGTGCAAGTCAAACACCACAGGATCAAAGGTTCGACGCCCTTTTGAATACCAGAATATCAAGCGCCATGAGAACAAACCAAATAAAGGTCCGACCTCAACTTTGAAGAAGCAATGGTATGTAGGAGCCAAGGTTTCCTGTCCCACCCCAATCTCACAGGTATGTAGTCTAGACACGGACAAGTGGTCCCTAATGGTCACCAGGGTCTACAGTTCCCATGGGGTACAAAGTGTTTGAGGCCACAAGCGTGCCAGACACAGTGTTCCATGAAAGAACCTCGCCCAGTTGTGGTACCCCATGTCAAGCTCGATCATAGCAAGCGCTACGGGAGTCAACATGAGCATCCACGCTAATGCTATGTGTCACTGGCCTGGGTAGTGGGCCTTTTACCTCACACAAACCCCCCACCTGCAAAACAAAGCAGAAAAATATGTGGCCCCCACGGGGACCCATAATATAGTCCAGATGCATGATATGCAAGCAGAAATAAACATGATACGCAAACATATATACAAGATGTAAACATACAAACAAGGAAACACCATATAAAAGAAACAAACAAAGGCTAGGATCGACTCGCTAGGAATGGACCAGCATAGGTCTATCAACCTCCCCAGCAGAGTCGCCAGTTGTCGCTACCGCGAAAAATGGAATCAGAGTCGCCACTAATATATTTATCCCATAAGGGAAAGGAATACCAGGAAACCTAACTCAGAATAAGAACAAGGTCTTTCGACCAGAGAATAGGGCACGGGAGTCGGTTACGCAAGGGGAAGGTGCTAGCACCCCTCACGCCCATCGTACTCGATGGTATCCACCTATGTTTGTTTCTATCTAAAGGGTGTATCTAATGTCTAAACCTAAGTGCGAATGAATGCAAAAAGAAATACGGGGAAAAGAAGGAATTATTTACAAGTGTGCTCGCTTAGGCCCCGCGACCCAATGCCTACGTATCCCTTACAAGGAATCAGAGCGACCGTAGTTCGGCTCCATATTTTCTATGTTTTTGTGTTTTTTAGGTGAACAGAGGTTAAAGTCGCACTCCACAATGCTCGACCTTTGGAGACTTATACGCCTAATTATGGAATGGATTCAACATGTTCTTAAGAATGCCACGAGGGCGAGACAGAGGAGAGTTTGGGTGTTTCGAATGGATCCCTAAAGCAAGGGAGATTCGAGTTACCCTTTGGTTTGTGTTTTTTAGAACTTGGGAACTTACGCACGAATGGTTCCCTAAAGCAAGGGAGATCCAAGCACTCGAATGATTCCCTATTGCAAGGGAGATTCAAGCTTCCATTCCCTTTTTAATGATTTTCACTTTTTTATTAATGTTTTTTAAGTGTTTTCTTTGTATTTTTTAAAGGGATTTTATTTTGAGTATTTATTAAGTGGATTAAAGTTGAAAAGAAAAAAAGGAGGAAATGGGGGACTAACCTGGAATCTATCCTAATTGTTATTCTAGTCTATGTCTAATGTTAACAAACTAATGGTGACTAAATTCTAAAGGGAGTATTAAAATTGTATTAACAAAATAGGCTAAAATATGGCCAAAATCACATAACAAAATCATACAAAAAACTTGGAAACGATACAAAAAATAAAAGGAGCAATTCAAACATTAATACAAAATTAGTCTAAAAAATACTATTATTTTTATGAATTTTTTAATGTGGGAAATTCTATCAATTATGTCAAAATTAAACTAAACTAACTACTATTTTTTCTTATATTTTTATTATCTAAAATTCTAACAAAGAAATTGTGATCTAAATCAAAAAAAAAAACTAAAGAGAAAATTGATTTAATTGTTTTCTAAGTCATTTTTATTACCTAAAAGAAGTAGCAAAAAAGTAAGTAGAAAAACCTAAAAAAAACTATCAATTAAGTGTGAGTCAGAGGGGGTGTATTAGTGACTAACATATGAACTGGATTTCTAAAGATGGCGCGCTGGGCCCAGAACCTGGTAGTGCAAGAAGGAATTCGCAAGGCCCATAGCAATTAGCTGCACAGTCCAAACAACAATGACCCAATTCCATCCTTATTCTTTTCAGCATTGCATTTATTTGTATTATTCCATATTATTATTAGTTCGTGATTATAGTGTAACGGTGAACAAATATATACATGTGCATCAACTGGTCAAGGTGGAGTTTAAGTATAATAGGACAAAAAATGAATACCAGAGCCAACCAGAAAATGACACGTGGAAATCCAATCAATTGCAAGTAAAACAAAAAGCTGCGACCAAGAAAATAGGGGAAGTTAACCAATAACCATGTGCCACGCGAGCAAACCCTAGAACTACATGAAAACGAACTCAGATGTCGGAGCTCTGCTCCGATCATCTTCTCCGATCACTACCTTCTCCGAAATAAACTCAAACCGCCCAGAAATCCATAAATCCGCCACTGCTCCACTCAGTTTTTTACGTAGATTCTGAATATTCTATTAGTTTCAACGTTTAAACACTCTAACGTCAAGAACGAAGCATCACAAGTTCGAATCCGAAATAATTGCAAGTGGCAAAACGCAACATACAGCATTGAGAACATCGGCGCTAGTCAACCAAATCCTTGTGTAAGGAGTAGGATACACTATATGCCTCAACCATGGTAGCTACAATGAAGAGATGGATCAAGAACACTTACCTGTCGACGTAACAAACACGGTTCAATTCTTCAAACAATTTACAGGCTATCTTGAATATTTGTGTTGATGATGATTAACATGCGCCATGGACGATAGTTTGTGAAGTGAACCTAAGATTTCAGTCAACTCCATATACATACCAGCAACTCTTGGTGTTGATGATGATTAAACCTTGCCATGGAGATTAGAGCCTGCAGCTTGATGATATACGCTCTGGAAAACCGAGGTTGACAACGAGATGAAAATGAGTCATGAAGACCGATGGAGAGGTTGAAATGGTGATGTTGATGGCATGGAGGTGTGGAGAAGATGGTGGAGATGGAGGTTTAGATAGTGGTGGTCGAAGGTTGGTTGAAGGTGGTTGGAGCGGTTGCGAGTTTGTTAGGGCAGTTACATGGTGGTTAGAAAGATGAAGAGAGGAGAGAGAGAGAGAGAGAGAGAGAGAGAGAGAGAGAGAGAGAGAGAGAGAGAGAGAGAGAGAGAGAGAGAGAGAGAGAGAGAGAGAGAGAGAGAGAGAGAGAGAGAGAGAGAGAGAGAGAGAGAGAGAGAGAGAGAGAGAGAGAGAGAGAGAGAGAGAGAGAGAGAGAGAGAGAGAGAGAGAGTAGAGAGGAGAGTGGAAAAACTGAAGAAGAAAGAAAAGTGAGCGTCCTCTACAAAGTGGGAAGGGTTGGTGTTTATATAGGTGAGTATGAGGTGCATGGTGGTTATGGTGTGGGTAGCAATAGTGTAGCATTCCTTTAACAAACTTAATAAGCAAGCATTGTACCATTTGAGTAAGTCTTCATGCATGCTTTTCACGTGCTGATACTGCATGGTCATAAAGAGAATGGTGGGGTGCAAAAGTTTATAAATTACTCATCCAAGCACCATTCATGGTACCCACTTCGTGCATTAACAACTTCCCCCATAGGTCTTCAGATGGTCCAATATTGATATCAATTTGAAGAGGAGATGGAGTAGATCTACTTTGGTGTTGGAATTATTGAGAGATAATACCTGGAACTTTCTCCAAGTTGTTTGGAATATGAAGGTATTCCCCTGCACTGGTGCATGCGCGCGTGCAGCAAGAACTGACTCATGCCTCGCCTGAAGCCTTCATCACGACACCTCTCTCAAGGCCTGACTTTAAGGCTCGATATCTTTGTCCACACATGTTCAAAATTAGTGATCTTGGGCTCACTAGATATAGTACATGGCAAAGCATTGTTTAGCATCAAGATTGATCCACATGGATACTCATAGAGCCTTAAAATTAACATTCAATATGGCACGCCACGTGTCTGACAAAATGCTTTGCGCGTGCCCTGGGAAAGTGCCTTGGTCTTGGCCAAAACGTGACTTGGTGGAGTCATGACTTTAAAGTTCCATAAATGACTCAATAAACACCCAATCTACTTGATTCTTGTTTCATTGGATAGAGGGCGTGGTAAAGAGTAGAAATGCATCAAGAATGCCTTCAAAAGTTCTTCATAATTCCTTGAAATTCAATTGGAAAATGGCATGCCACGTGTTTGATCAAATGCCTGCGTCATGCCCAGAATTTTGCCAAGCAACGTGACTTGGTTCAGTGACAATCTTCCAACTTCCAGTCTTCATATCTTTTGATCTAAGCATCCTTTGAAAAAACTTCCAACTACAAAGTTATTCATCTCCATGAGATTAACAACTTTTATTTTGAACTCGTTTCAAGAAATTCCCATTTAACACATGTAATCTGGTCCTGAAGTGAGCTGCTCACCCATGTTTGAAAACCTCCAAAATACCAAAAAAATTATAAGTGTTAGAACTTTCTTCTTTTAGCCATTCCCATTTCAACTACCTTTCCAAATTTGGCAATTTTTGAATATTTTTGGTTTTCTCTTGATTTTATTCATTTTCATGATTTTCTTTGACCGATTTTCACCACGAGTCAATATTTGACAATTGACCTTGACTTTGACCAAAAAGTCAACTTTTCCCTGATTTTTCCTGTTCCAGATGAATTTCCCAATTAATCGATTTCTGGACCAATTTCCAATCAAATTTCAACCAGAGAAACTTCAATGAATATTTCTTCAGGACAACCATATTTCACATTCAAAACCACCTCCTGATTAAATTTTGACCAAAAAGTCAACAAGGTTGACTTTGGTCAAAACCCTAGTTTGAAAACCCTGAATTTGAGGATTGCATCTTTTGATTAGAGCTTGGACTCGGGGAGAATGAAACCCTGATTTTAGGAGTATGCCGATGGAAATGATACTCTTCAATAAGACCTCAGATCTGATTCTTCTTAATCAAGAATTTCCCCAACCCCAACCTCTTTTTGTCAATTTTCTTGAGCAGTGACTATGATATGGATGAATGTATTAGATGAATGACCTACATGAGGTATGTACATGAATGTGATATGAAAGCCAGTTGGGAATAAATATGTGGGCAAATTTTGGGGTGCAACAATCCCCTTCCTCGGACAGATTAGCGAGAGGCTCGAGTTTATATTGAGTTTCAGCAGTATTAATATTGATAGTGTTAGAAGGTGATCTGCATGTGTTTTATGTTTTGTTTTTAGTATGCAGATATGGATGTGCGCTTATTTTTTAGGCAAGAAATTTATTTGTCATTTTGAAAAAAGTAAGTTTAAGAAGGAACAATGTTTTCAATACCAAATGCAAACGAAAACTTTATTAATAAACTTTAAACTTTTTAAGTAAATGGGGCCCTTACAAACCAACTCTATGCTTCAGGCGAGGCATGAGCGACATTGTTTTTTTCTTTATTGAAGGGAAATAAAACACACGACAAAAGCAAATTACTTCGAAATGAAAACTATCTCTGGTATCTCCAGGCTTGTCTAGTTCTGGAGATGCTCTTCTGATCTGATCATTCGGATGAAATAGGACGTCCCCTCCTTAGGATCCCTGTTGGATATTGCAGCTACTTGTTCATACCCGCCGGTCCTCAAAGTCTGCATAATCGGGGGGAATCGTTGTTCCTCCTTCGCAACGCTTGTGATCTTTGTCGGTTGATATCCTAACCCCAAGCGATCCTTCTTCTCTCGGATTTCTGGTACTTTTCCCCAGCCTTCCATATTCAAGTCTTGCAGGTCTCTCCAGGATGTTACCGACCTTCGTGTCTTCTCCACGGACAATGTGACAGCAGTTGCAATTTCTAGCTCTTGGAATGCAGTTTCTAATGCTCCTTCTCCAACCTCGATGTATTTGTATGAATCCAGGTTACTGAAAAATATATCCTCCTCCCCATTAACGGTTACTATAGAGTTTCCGTCCACAAATTTTATCTTCTAAAGGAGGGTGGAGGTAACTGCCCCAGCTGCGTGAATCCAAGGACGTCACAATAGGCAGGTGTAAGCTGGTTCAATATCCATCACTTGGAAATTGATACAGAAGGTGTGAGGACCGACCACAACAGGGAGGTTTACTTCTCCGAACACTAGACTTTGTGATCCATCGAAGGCTTTAACTACTAGACGGCTTGGTCTAACCACCAGTCCCTCCAAAGCTATTTTATCGAGGGTGTTTGGAATCACATTTAGCAATGAGCCAGTATAATTCAGAACCCTAGATAGATGAGCTTTTCCATATTGTATCGAGATGTGCAGGGCTTTGTTGTGCTCTTTTCCTTGTGGAGGTAACTCGTGATCACTGAACCCCAGACATGCTCTAGTAGTGAGATTAGCCACCATTCCATCGAACTGATTTACGGTGATGTCTTTAGTCACATGAGCAGCATTCAGGATCTTCATCAAGGCGTCTCGATGCTTTTCGAAGTGTACTAATAGTGAGAGGAGTGATATTTTAGATGATGCCTGTTGTAACTGGTCCACCACCCTATAATCACTCTTCTTGATCAACGCAAGAAATTCCTCAGCGTCCTTATTAGTGGATCCCTTATCCTTGGGTATGCCTTTTGTTGTTGGTCTTGTAGCAGTTTGATCACTAGCTTGTTCCAAGTTTTCATTAGGCTGTGCAGTGTTGAATATGCGACCGATATGGGTCATGCCCCCAGGGCCAACAATACTTGACACGGCAGTATTGGCACCAGAATTGTACTCCCAAGGTACTGCTTTCATTTTGTCCACCGGGTATGGAGCTCTGATCGGGATGATCCTAGTGTGCCCTTGTGTGGGTATTAGCAGTGGTGGTTTAGAATCGGAATAATTAATGGCTTCTTTGCCCCTTGACAGGGTATTATCAACGGCTCATTCTTATCTAGTATAGCCACATATTCCTTCTCAGGATGTTCCTTCAGCTGAATCCATCCTTGATCCACGAGCCTCTGCAGAGTGTCCTTAAAAGCTTCGTTGTGTTCTAGGATGAACCCCTTTGCGAGTAGATGCCTCTTAAGGGCATCTATGGGGGAGATCCTTTATTGAACTAACTCTTGCTCAGTAACGACCTCAATTGCATTGACTGTGCCATCATGGTGAGGCATGGATTTGTCTTCACATTAGGTTTATCAAAGGAAATTTCCCCTGACTCTATCGAATCTTGGACCTTGTGTCTGAAAGCCCAACACTTTTCCAATGTGTGTCCGAGAGAATTAGCATGGTATTCGCATGTTTCATTGGTGTTGAATCTGGGCGAAGCCTTTCCGAGAAGAGGAGGTGGCATTGGTGTGAGCTCCACTATTGATTCGCTTATCAAATATTTCAGTATCTCGCTTCAGGAAGTGGGTAAAGGATCAAATCACCTTTGAGGACCTTGGAACCTGTTTTGTTGAGGTGGGAATGAGATAGGAGGTCTAGATTCTTGATGCACTACTGCATTGGTCTCCCCTTCCTTCTTTTTAGCGAAGGTTGAGGTGGGCCTCTTTGAGTGATAAGAATTAGATGACACTCCTAGTATCTTCCCATTTTTAATCCCATTTTCGATCCTTTCTCCGATGACCATTAGATATGAGAATGCTGAGGATACACTTCCGATCATCTTGTCATAGTATGGTCCTTGCAAAGTACTCATAAACATGTCTACCAACTCCTTTTCCAGCAAGGGAGGTTGGACTCGAGAGGCCATCTCTCGACATCTTTGGGCATACTCTTTGAATGATTCCTCCTTTTTCTACGACAGATTTTGCAATTGCATCCGGTTGAGTGCCATATCCAAGTTATACTTGTATTGTTTCAAGAACGTGTTAGCGAGGTCGTTCCATCTCCGGATATTTGCCTTCTCTAATTGCATATACCAATCGACATATGCCCCACTTAGACTATCTTGGAAGAAATGCATCATCAGTTTTTTATCTTAGGCGTAAGCAGCCATTTTCCTGACGTACATGCGTAGATGACTTCTTTGGTAGGTAATTCCTTTGTACTTTTCAAAGTTAGGTACCTTGAACTTATGGGGAATAGTCAAGTCTGGTACCCAGCTCATCTCATAAGTGTCCACATCAAAGACGTCATATCCTTCTACTGCCTTTAGCCTTTCTTCCAGCGCTTTGATCTGTCCGCTATTCCTAGAATTCTCTTCAGAGTCAGAGTGAGTTTGCTTATACTGAGGCACCTGATTTGTATCATCCACATCCCCATTTTGCAAATCCACATAGTTCTTGTCCTTAGGAGGATTGTTAGCAGGGATGCGGATAGTGCGAGGTACCCCTTCCTTATGAGTGGTGGGAATGAATCCTTCATGGGAAGATTCTCCCTCTTCATGGGTTCTGATAATTCTCTTAGAGGAGTGGGCATTTGAGTTGTGAGGGTAAAAGCCTCGAACAAATCCTAACAACGGGTTGCAATCGTCAGGTATTTATTCATGCTGACCCTAAACTTCCTTAGCATTTTCTTGTTTGTCCCTGAGGTCTTTCATGAAACTCAACATCTGAGTTATTCCTCCCTAAATTTCCTCCACAGTACCTTTATGTTGGGTTACTTCTTTGCGAAGGGCGGCTTGATTCAGCTCTAGCTGTTCCATTTCTTTCTTCTTCTGAGACCGGGTTTGTTATGGTGGTGCGGTTGCTTGGTTATCTTCTCCAATGGCGTGACTGGAGATAAAGACAATTTTCCCTTTCTTAATGCTTTGTAAAATAAATATGGTATGCATGCTATGAATGTTATGATTATGCTATGTTCAAGTTTCCAAGCTTGAATTACCTTCTTCAATGTTCTTGGTTCACCTTTTCCGTTGTCATGCAAAAGTAATTCTTCCACTTGTTGTTTGGAAGGCTCACAATCCATAGAATGACCCAATTGGCGCAATGCTAACACAGGGTTATAATTAATACAACCTAAAGTTCACATTAAAGGCACATTGTTGAATTCTCCACATTTGTAAATAATCTTATTAGAATTTAATTTCTTTGCATACCATAAGATAGAATTTGCTTTGAGAGTCCTCAATTTTTGAGACCAATCATATCTAGTCAAATCTTGGCAAAATTATACTCAGGATCCTTTAAGTTATTTTATTGTAACAAGTTGGTCCTTTATATTTTTTTTGCTATAAGTTAGTCCTTTATGTTAACTAATGTATGCATTGTTGACCTTTTTTATGTTTTATTTATTTTATTTTGTTTTTAACTTTAAAAATTCATATTAAACTCATTACTAGTCCAAAAATTATGAAAAAATTCCTAAAAATATTTCTTCTCATTTTACACTTTGTGTAATTTTCTGAGAATTTTATTTTTTGTTTTATTATTTTTATTTAATTTATGTCTTTTGTGTACATTTTAATTAATTTAAAAATATTTTTATGCTCTAAAAAATTCTGAAAATTTTTATTATAGGATTCAATGATGATCTCTAACGTATGTTAAGTAATACATCAACATCATTAGTGTCACTTCGGTTTTTTTGGAACGAAGTTTATGAAAAGGTTAACCGTGCAGACGTTAGTTAACATAAAGGACCAACTTGTAGCGAAAAAAACATCAAGGACCAACTTGTTACAATAAAATAACTCAAAGGACCCTGGGTATAATTTTGCCTCAAATCTTTAATCAAACAACTAGCCTTGTAAAGATGAGAAGTCAACCAAGAGTATAATAGGCGAACACAACAAAATAGTATCCCTCTTTTATTTTTCACACCGAGTATGGATAGCATAGTAAATATTAGCAAGGATGGTAGGAGTTGGATCCTTATAAAAAATCCTAAAAGAAGTGAAAGCATGAATTGCAGCGGGATCAAAGTAATCAACATTTTTAGGCAATAAAACAACACCAAAAATTAAGAGAGCCAATAAATGTCCACAAGTGTCCCATTGTTGCTTTTGATCATAACTCAAAGTTTGAGTTTCTAAGTAAGATCTTTTGATTCCATGTACATCACCATCAGTTTTATAATTAAATTTCAACTCTGTAGCGGATACTCCCAAAGCTTTTGCCAAATCTGAAAAGTCAACTTCTTTACCAACCCCTGTGTAAATTTCCTTTTTAGTCCTTGAAAATCCTAACATAGCATCCATCTCCTCCAAAGTTGGAGCCAACTGAAAATCCTGAAAAGTGAAACATCTAAGCGGCGGATCATAGAATTGAACCAAAGCGGTGATAGCTTCCTCTTGAACTTTTACCCTCAGCAAATCCAAGATATTTCCATAGCGGATCATAAACCTATCCAAAGCACTTGTTTGTAATTTTTCCTTGATTATTTTCAGTTTCTTGATGTCTGGAGTAGAAACAACAAAGTGGATAATGGGCTTCTTAGTACCAATAGAATTTTATATATATATATATATATATATATATATATATATATATATATATATATTTGTGGATAAGACCTGATAAAAATTCATATGATAGATGATGCATGCAAACATAAAAAAAATAAAAATAAATAATAGACAACACATATATTTAGCACATAATCACATTGGCCCTAGGTTCATAGGTTCGACGTAACGGCTCTAGGGAGCCTACCCTTCTCATGGGTTTGTTCTAGAAGGTCTCATGGGGCCGTTCGTAGCCTCCGAGACTTTTGTCTCTTTGGATTTTAGAACAACTCATTTTATCCATGAGGTTCGAATTTTTGGGGTAGGTTCTCGGAGAGATCAGCTAAATACCAAGTCCTACCCTCAACAAAGTCAAGCCTCGTTTTAGACATTTTCGAATATTCAACCCACTCCGAGTGGAGTTATCAATAGGACTCGTAGGCGATTCAAGTCCCCCTAGTCTTAAGGATAATTCCCACACTTAGATTTTATCGCAATTTATATGTAACCCAGAAATACAGTAAAACAAATAAGCAATTAAATAAATATTTAAATTACTGTAAAAAAATTACAATAATTTAAGACTGTAAATAAATAAATTAAATTAAATTTAAATATTTAAAAAAACTAACCTCAAAATTCAGCTGTTTATAGTTCAAAAATGCAGTAAAACAACAGATATTTAAATAAACAAATATTTACTTAAACTGGTGTAAATAGACGAAATTGTAAATAAATAAATAAATAAAATAAAAATTTAAATATTTTAAAAAATAAATAAACCCTAAAATGGCGAATTAGCCAAACCCTAAAAAAAATCGCCAAAAACCTAAATAGTTTGCCAAAAATCTAAACCCTGCCAAAACCTATAGGAGCATAATAATTTACAATTTTGTACTCCCAGCCGAGTTGCCAGCTGTAGCAACCTGCCCTAAAAATTAAGTTTATTTAGAGTCGCCACCTATTCTACCAGGGCGAATAGGAAATCCCTCGAAGTTATAGAGATCAGGGTAAGATACTATATTCAGGTTGAGGGAAGGTGTTAGACACCCTCAACCCTTTCCTAAGGTTTGCATTATAAGATTAAGATTTATGGCTAAAACAAAAGAAAGGTGACAGAAAGTTAGTAGGGTTAAAGGCAAATATTTGAACATGATTAGAGTTTGAAGGAGGGGGGCTCGCCTTGTTGCCAAGTGCCTACGTATCTCCTTAGGGAGAATCAGAGTCAACGTAGTTCGGGGAAGGGTTGTACGCCTTAGAATTTGATATGAAGTGGTTTGAAGGATTTTTGAATTGCCTTATCATAGTTATGATAGTTCGTAGTTTGATATTCGTGATTTTGAAAAGTGTTTTAAGATTTTGGCGTACAACCCTGATTTTATTATGTACTATTAATCGCAATGATCAATAGATTTGATCACCATAATTAATAGATTAGTAGTGTATTATTACCAATTCTAATCAATAGGTTCAATTATCACTAATAACAAATGAATAAGTTTTATACAATTAATTATTTAATTTTTATCATTATCACTCGTAATCGATAGATTCGATTATAAATAATAATAAACTTTTAGAGGAAAATAGGCTAATCATCGCAACCAATAAGATGGTTGAAACACTTTAGCCCAATAAAACTTATTTTTATTTTAATTAATCGACTATTCAAGAAATTGATTATTACCCATCACGATTAATAGATTTAATCAGAACGAACAATAAATTAAAATTTAACATTTACAATATTTTAATTTAATAAAAAGAATTTGAATTTATTATATAAATAAATGTTTAAAAGTTAATTAAGTAAATATTAGAATAATTGAAGTAAATGAGAATTTTTAGGATTTGGATTCAGTATGGCAGTCATTAGGGCTCATGGTATAGGGATCAAGCTCTGGGCATTGGATCTAAGGGGTTAGTGAACTAAAGGGCCAGATCTGAGGAGTGCATGGTATACCATGATGCTATAGACGCATGTGATCAGAGAAAGGACTTTTGTAAATAAAATATATGTTAGAGGGGAGGCTCGAACCCATGACCTCCCTCTCATAACCATCTCCACTAACCAACCCAACCAAACACTTATGTCGTTTAAGCAACGCGCGTAATGAAACAAATAAAAAAATAAGCGAAGCAATGAAAGCGCGCGCGAAATTCAAATAAACAAATCAGATGAGGACAGCTTATCATCTTCCTCAAACCAACCTGCATAGAAACCTTCTATTTTTGTCAAATCTTGTACCAATCTATTTCACTTATTATAGCACGAAATTATATTGCAAATTTGCAATAAATATTGATTGTAATTGATCAATATGAATCCCTTAATCCAATATTTGATTTTCCTTTCAATTATATCACTTTAAATCATTTTTTAAATGAAATAAAATTGTATAAAATTGATAAAATTCGTGGCCAAAGGTTTGGATAACTTAGGTAGATTGTGGACCAAGATTAAGTCACAAAAGGTTAGGCCCATTTGCTAAAAATTCCAATTTGAATCTCTTTTATTTCACATTTTGCCTCCAAAATTCACCAACTTTGACAAGGCATATCTCTCTCAATTTTTAAGATATGAAGGAGTTCTAGGACTTTTTTGGAAACCTCAAGATGACCTTTATAATCCACTTTGGAACATATTTTTCATTTGGAGATTTTATCTTGATGATATGCCATTTGACAAAAAACTGCTTTTGGTTGACTTTTGAAAAGGACGTATAATCTTTTGTACCATATCTCCCAAATGAAGCATTTCTGGCCTTGGCTTGTGAGAGACAAAGTTGTATAGAATCCAATTTCCTTCCAAATAGGCTTTGAGTGAGAAATTTCTAATGTTACATGTGAGAGTTATGGCCAGTCAAAGTTGAGTTGACTTTCTCCTATAAAAAACTCTAATTTGAACCTTTTGAATTTGTTCATTTTTTAGTTTTTATTGATGAATCATGATCAACCCTTGATCAAATGATGGATATAATCTCCCATACTTGGTATTGACCAAAGTCAGGAGCTTTGACTGTACTTTGACCATGGTTGACTTTTAGGTTAACCTAGTCGACTATGGATCATCTGAGCCATTGAATGAGCAAACTTTGAAATTGAACCTTGATTTTTGACATGGAGGTGCTTTGAAACATAATGAACCATGGGGAGCTTCATTGGAGACCTTATTTTGTTGATTTCCTCAAGAAGGTACCAAACCCTAGTTTTAGGAGATCCTTGCTTAGGAGAATGCCTTGATGAAACTCTTGAGCTTTGAATCATTGTGAATGAAATGTGGAAGGCAAAATTTGGGGTATGACAGTATGAAATTCTACTAAGAATTATAAAACATGTGTCTTCAATGGATCTGCACAGCGGAAATGAGATCTAAAAAGGTCTTCGAGCCATCACCACTATTGTTCTTCAATTCAAACCTACTACCAATCAAACGCTTCTAAACGGCACCTGAAAAATATAAGATAATTGGGGTGAGATTACTAAATCTCAGTGAGTCCTCCTATCCTATGGTTTCACTCGGTTCTACAGGGTACATGCATCACAAAACCGAATCCACCATTGATCTGGGGTTTATCCTCACAGCCAAGTGCAAACACACGACAAGGATATAATCCACATTAGAAGCCCCTTAACTAACCAATGGGATCACAAACAAACATGAGTACTAGTTTCCTCTAGAATAGGTCTTCCGGGTTTACCTGCCTGCCTTCTGTCGGGCGCGACCCTCGAGGTCAGGTCTTCCGGGTATCTCTTTATGCTCTCGGAAGCTGTCCTCAATTACACAAAATAGTATGCAGACCCATACCCATGTACGGGGAATCCAGAAGAATGTTAATACCACCACTAGGTTCAAATCACATCCTTGTTGGGTCACCCATGTCTATTCGTCAAGAGACTTGTACAAGCACACGACAAGGATGATTAGAAAGGGTCGCAAAAGCCTATATGGCTGCATGATGAACTATGTCGAGGAGGCGTCATCGTCCTGTTAATCATCATAACGCACGAGTGTTAACGCCAAGTACAAAATGCCATGAAGACATATGAGCCCAATCGGCCGGGAGTCTAGTGATTCGTCTATATGATATCACTAGAGGTGATTTACCGATTATGTATTAGCCTACATAGCCACATAACCCCACAATACCGAGCACACAAGTGTGTTAATGCCAAGTGAGTAAAATGCCTCAAGACCCTCACAAGTACACTGCAACGGTAGCTTGGGTGTGAGCCCTTGGATCGCACGATCGAGGTTGCCCCATTGATCACTAAGCCCGGGACGACTTATTGATCATAAAGTCCGAGTTATAAAAACAACCTAGTTGCTGGTCCACTTCAATTCAAGCATACACACGCATATCAAGCGAAAAGTGGCACAATGCAATCAATCCAGAATTGTTTAACCAAAAAAACGAGCATTAGTAATTATTCATGTTCCATCACATTTCGTATTCATATAAGTATAAAGGATCAAACAAGAGTAAATGCACTAACACACTTATCCTTTATTCTCATACTCAGGAAAATAAGGATGTTACTGTTAGAAAAAGATTTGTTCTGATCAATATTCTTAGTTTTGATGATAACAAGGATATGAATTTTGTGTGAGATAATGTGGTACTCTAATACATTGCAATTTCCCTTTCAGGAAATATATAAAGAGTATGCACAAATCAGCGCTCAGAAGCTTTGTCTCAGAAGGTTCAGCATGCAACATCAGAACATGGTCTGGCAAGACATCAGAAGATGGTCAAGGCAGAATCAGAACATGGGTCTATGGAAGCATCAGAAGAACTTGAGATCAGAAGCAGAAGCACTGAAGTTCTCATGGTATCACGCTCAGAAGCACTTCAAGGTCAAAAGACAAGAAGATGTTATGCACCAAGCTGTTTGACTCTGATGATATTCAAATATTATGTTCACAAACATCAGATCAGAAGAAAGTACAAGTGGCAGGCTACGCTGACTGACAAAAGGAACGTTGGAAGCTATTAAAGGCAACGTCAGTAGACACAGCGTGAACAAGGCTCGAGGTAGTTGACAAAAGCGTGAAACATTAAATGCAATGCTGTACGGAACACGCAAAGCATTAAATGCACCCAACGGTCAACTTCTCAAACGCCTATAAGTATGAAGTTCTGATGAGAAGCAAGGTTGACGATTTCGCTAACAATTAACTTGCTGAAACGCTGATCAAATTCAAAGCTCAGAAAACTTCATCTTCATCAAAGCTCACTACATTGCTGTTGTAATATATTAGTGAGATTAAGCTTAAAGGTTAAGAGAAATATCACTGTTGTGATTATAGCTTTTCAGAAGCATTTGTAATACTCTTAGAATTAATTACATTAAGTTGTAAGGAACTAGAGTGATCGTGTTGATCAGAATACTCTAGGAAGTCTTAGAGGTTATCTAAGCAGTTGTAACTAGAGTGATCGTGTTGATCAGGAAACTCTAGAAAGTCTTAGAGGGTATCTAAGCAGTTGTTCCTGGAGTGATCAAGTTGTGATCAGAATACTCTAGAAGACTTAGTCGTGGGCTAAGTGGAAAACCATTGTAATCCGTGCGATTAGTGGATTAAATCCTCAGGTGAGGTAAATCACTCCGTGGGGGTGGACTGGAGTAGTTTAGTTAACAACGAACCAGGATAAAAATAACTGTGCAATTTATCTTTATCGTCCAAGTTTTTAAACTACACTTATTCAAACCCCCCCCCCCTTTCTAAGTGTTTTTCTATTCTTCAGTTACAACATACTATTATTATAAAAGAAGTACAATACAGTAGAGTTCATTTTGTCTAAATTTATGGATTGATATGTTAAAACCAAAGTATGGTGTTGTATCATACATTTTTTTAAATAAAAAATCACTTTTTAATTCAAAAAATATAATTTTAAATATAAACCGGGCTAGTCCGAAAAAACCGTAGCCCGCAAAGGGTCAGGCTTAGTCAATTAAATTGTGGCCCGTTTACAAACCCGGCTCTTTAGCTCAGCCCACGCAAAGCCCAAGTCCGTCATGGTCCAGCCCGTTTTGACAACTCTATCTGCATATATAAATAATTTTTCTAATATTTAATTGTGCAAACATAATTTTGATTATATAAACTTCATTAATGACATATATTAATATAATAATATTTTGAATCATATAAATTAAAGTTATTAATAAGTGACACACATCTTTGTATTTTATCAATAACACACTTTTTCAAGTATTTTTGAAACTAAAATTATTAGTTTATTAAAAAGTATTGTATTTTAAAAAATTAAAATTATTTTAAATTATATTTCTTCGTTATTAATATTGAATTACTAAAGTTAATTTTTAAAAATTAAATACTACTTTATATGTAAATTAACAATCATTTAAAATGATCATAATAGTCATTTTAAAAAAAATATTGGAATAATTTGATTGATAATTTATTAGAAATAATAATAATAAAGTTATAAAAAGTGAAAAAGTGAAAAATGAGTTGGAAAGTGAGTTGGAAAAAACTAAAAAAATAAATTTTATGCTCACAAAATATTAATTTAGACTAAACTAACAAAAGAGTATTTTTCTTAATTCCAGAACAACAACTTTTCTTATATTATAGATTTGTCCAATAGTTGAAATGATTATACTACTCCCTTCATTCCTTATATGAGGTATATTCATTAAAAATAATTTTTATACTACTCTCTTCATTCCTTATTATAAGAAAAATTTCACTTTTTAAATATATTGAATAGTTAATGTACTTGGAATATATATATATATATATATATATATATATATATATATATATATATATATATATATATATATATATATATGGGGACATATCAAATGAGAACTTTTGTTATTATGAGAACTGGGAACTTTTAATAACAACCATACGATTTAAAATCAATGCTCAAATATGAATTTATGTGATATGTATTTAAACCAGATTCTATCTATTAATTATTGTCTCTTAAAATTTAAGTGAAATTCGAGACATTGATTTTAAATCATAGGGATGTTATTATTCAATGTATTAACAACTTAAATAATTTCTATTCAATAATTTTTATTGACTTGTATGCAAAACTTAATCAGTTTATTAGATTAATTACAATGTAGAAGATTCATAAACACATTTTAGATTCTTTACATAATAATTTTTTATGTGATTCCACTAACTCCATCATCCAACAATAATTTATTATAATATTTTGATTGATAATTTATTAGAAATGATAGTTATAAAATTATAAAAGTAAATAAGTGAGTTGGAAAGTGAAAATGAGTTGGAAAAAACTAAAAAGTAGAATATTTATTGGATTAACTGAATAAATATTGTACTTTAATGACACCTCATCATTGTTTGCCTATATAAAGATTCTCAATCCTCCTTTTCTCAAGCACATCAAAAACAAACAAAATGATTACAAGTCATAGAATTCAAACCATAATTTTCTGTTTCATTTTTTGCATAGTCATATCTCAAAGTGTAGCTGATGAGCCAGTTGGTTATGGCTACACAGTCACAAATGTAACCAACACAAAAGCAAATTCTTTGAGTGCTACCCTTAAACTCATCAATTCCTCCTCAGTTTTTGGAACAGACATTCAACTCCTCAACCTCACTGTCAGGTAACCTATCACAGTTCACTGTTATTTTCATGTTTCAACAAACATAATCATATGATTATGTCCCGCTTTCTAACTTTTTTTAATTCTAAATTGCAGTTTTGAGACCAAGGATAGATTAAGAGTAAGGATCATTGATTCAAATAATAAAAGATGGGAAGTTCCAGAAGAAGTGATTCCTAGAGAATCATCATCTTATTCTTCTTCTTATTCTTCTTCTCTATCTCATCATATTCTATCCAAAGATCAAAACTCAACACACACACTCACACATCCAGATTCAGACCTTATCTTCACACTCAACAACACTAGTCAATTTGGATTCACCATCACTCGCAAATCCTCCAATGACACACTCTTTAACACTTCACCACAAGACCCTTCAAACTCTGAACAGTTTCTCGTGTTTAAAGATCAATACTTGCAGCTCTCTACCTCTCTACCTTCAGACAGATCTTCTCTGTTTGGTTTGGGAGAGCGCACTAAGAGTACCTTAAAGTTGCAACCCGGCGATAATTTAACTCTTTGGAATGCAGATACTCATGCTTACTTTGTTGATGTTAACCTTTATGGATCTCATCCATTTTATATGGATGTGAGAAAGGGTTCATCTGATGGAAAAGTTAAAAATGGAAGCACACATGGTGTTTTGCTTCTTAATAGTAATGGAATGGATGTTGCTTATAAAGGCGATCGTCTTATTTATAAGGCTATTGGTGGTGTTTTTGATTTCTATTTCTTTGCTGGTTCTTCTCCTGAATTGGTTTTGGATCAATACACTCAATTTGTTGGTAGACCTGCTCCTATGCCTTATTGGTCTTTTGGTAAGTTCAACCCCTTTTTGTCCTTCTATTCACGCTGATTTGTTATATCGAACTCCAATGCTAATACACATTATTGTTAACTCTTTGTGAAGGTTTTCATCAATGTCGATATAGCTACAAGGATGTAAATGATATCACTGAGGTGGTACAGAACTATTCAAAATCTGGTATACCTCTTGAAGGCTTGTGGTCAGATATTGATTACATGGATAACTATAAAATGTTCACACTCGATCCTATTAATTATCCGCTTGACAAGATGAAGACTTTTGTTGACGCTCTTCACAAAAATGGTCAAAAATATGTGCCTATCCTTGATCCAGGTACTTTATTCTAACACCATAAAATATCTTTGAAACTAAACTTAATCTACTCAAGTGGCATGTGTAATTGATTTGAGAGAAATTGTGTACATAGGTATTGCTATAAATGACACACATGGAACCTATAATAGAGGCTTGAAAGCTGATCTCTACATAAGGAGAAATGGAACCAATTATCAAGGTGTAGTTTGGCCTGGACCAGTTTCCTTTCTTGATTTTCTTAACCCTAATAGCCAAGGCTTTTGGGAGGAAGAAATCAAATTGTTTAGAGACATGCTCCCTTTTGATGGTCTTTGGCTTGACATGAATGAAATAACTAATTTCATAACATCTCCTGACATGGAAAATTCTACTCTTGACAACCCTCCCTACAAAATTAACAGTAACTTAACTAAAAGTCCGATTAACCATAGAACAGTGCCAGCATCAGCGATGCATTATGGTAATGTCCCTGTGTATGATGCTCACAATTTGTATGGACTTTTGGTTTCCAAAACAACAAACAAGGCCTTAGTGAATATAACTCAGAAAAGACCATTCCTTATGACGAGGTCAACTTTTGTAAGCTCTGGCAGGTATACAGGTCATTGGACCGGAGATAATTCTGCTTCCTGGAATGATTTAGCATACTCAATTCCATCCATATTAAACACTGGAATCTATGGAATTCCAATGACTGGCGCAGATATATGTGGCTTCAAACGTAACACAAGTGAAGAACTTTGTCAGCGCTGGATCCAGGTAACAAACATTCATTCATCCATAAAATTTGCTAGTATCTATAAATTTACCTCAAGGTCTAATACTACTTTTCATTTTTCTTGATGTAGTTGGGGGCCTTTTACCCCTTTGCAAGAGCTCATTCAGATATACACACCATCAGGCAAGAGCTTTACCTATGGGAGTCAGTTACAGCATCAGCTAAAAAAGTGCTTGCCCTTCGTTACCGCCTTCTTCCATATTTCTACACACTTATGTACGAATCAAGTAAAAACGGAACACCAATTGCACGACCGCTATTCTTTTCATTCCCCGAGGATCCTGCAACATATGATATAAATTCACAGTTTCTACTAGGCAAAGGAGTTCTAGTCTCACCTGTGCTACAGTCTGGTGCAACGACCGTTGACGCATACTTTCCTAAAGGAAATTGGTTTGATCTCTTTAACTTCTCAAACTCAGTGAATGCTAAATCCGGAAAAACTGTCAAACTTGATGCACCAGCTGATCACATAAATGTGCATGTTGGAGAAGGAAACATTTTGGCCTTACAAGGTGAAGCAATGACGACGAAAGAGGCACGTAACACCTCATTCCAGCTTGTGGTTGTTTTTAATGGAACTGGAAACAGTTATGGACATGTTTATTTGGATGATGACGAGGAGCTTCATCTAGAAGCAAAAGAGCAATGGACATTTGTTAGATTTTATGGTGAATGGAATGATACTAGTGTTTCTGTTAGATCTAATGTGACTAATGGAAAATTTGCTTTGAATAAAAAATGGATCATAGAAAAGGTTACTTTCTTAGGAGTGCCTAAGAATAAGAGTGTGATGAGAGTTGTGAATAATGGAAAGATTTCAATGAGGGAGAGAGTTTTGGAGACAGATGTTAATAACTCATCTGAGTTTATTATTGTAGAACTTACAAATTTGAAACAACTTATAGGTGAGGAATTTAAGCTTATAGTGTAATATTCTAGTGTAATTTCTTTATCAGAAAATAAAATATTGAATAATATGAGTATTTTTTATGCCTATATTGTTTTTTGTTAGTTAGTTAAATGAACCAACTTGCATCATTGATAAATTTTAATTCATAAAATATGATTTGAAGTGCAAACTGTGTAACAAGTAGAAATTCTGAAGACTGGCTAAACTCATTCATGAAGAAAGGAGAAGGAGATTTAGGTTTCAATAATATGAAGGGTTAGGAGGCTATTCTTCGAGCTAAACCTGCATCACAGCTAAACCTATAGTAAATATATTATATTTACAATAATTTTTCCTTAATATCTTAATAACTAGTAACAAACCCGTGCATTCACACGGATTCTGGTACGGGATGCATATTTATTTCATATGTATATTTTTAATAAAAAAGTATCTAATTATCCGTGAAAAAATTAATAATTTAAGGTATAATTAATAAACGAATAATTTGATAAGTTCATGTCCCGTTAATAATCAATATTTTGATCAATAACTTCATGTCCCTGTGTACCTTTAAAGATATTTTGATCACTAACTTCATGTCCCATTAATAATAAATATTTTGATCAATAACTTCATGTCCCGTTAATAATCAATATTTTGATCAATAACTTTATGTTCTCATGTACAAAAAAGTTCAGTAAAACATAATCTTATTATTGCAACACATTTTATACACTAAAACTAATTTAAAAAATATTATTAGTTTCATTTTAAAAGCATAAATTTTTATATATTATTTTCTTTTTAAAATCCAAAATTGTAAAAAAATATTTATTAAAAATGATCGGTTATAAAATCATTTACTTAAATGAAAACGTTGACTAAGTTTATTCTGTCACAAAAATTATTGGCCTTAATATCACACACTTCCAAACTCATTAAATGAATATTATGAGAGTGGACGATAAAAAAATTTAAAAATAATCATTAATTGTAGAAGGTAAAGTAAGTCGTGTTAAATATTAAAACAAAACATTTTAATATGCAATATATTACGTTTTATTTTTATTATTACCAATTTTTAAATTTAATGAAATATTAATTATATTTTAGAAATATCATTCTTAATTATTTGTTAAAGGGAGATAAATCAATGTAATTAATATAATATTATAATCACACTAATAAAGAATATTTACATTTTAGTCTAGTATAAAAAAATAGATAAGTGAAACGAAATATAATAATTTTAGTTATCAACCATTATTTTGAAGAATATGAAATTCAAAGTAACTCAAAGATTTAATGTGAGATTATTTTGTTGATATAAAGAGATATGCTTTGATATTGTCATTGTTGCTGATATATGAACTTTTACACGTATTTCAACCCTTTTTTAAATTGTTACATCAATTGTGTAGAATTAAAATAAACAATTATTATTAAAACATTAACAACTTTGTTGTAGATAATATTTATTTAAAGTTTAATACAATAATAAAAAAAAAATAATCTACAACATATCTACTCTTCAATTGATCTACAGTCTGAAAAAATAAAAAAGAATAAAAAGTCATAAATAATTTAAATCTAAATTTTTTTAAAAAAAATTAACACAAATCAAAAAATAGTCTAGTCGGTTACCTTCATTTTTCTCTTCCGGTAAAAAATTCCTGTAATTTAAATCTTTTAAACCTCTCAAATATAAAAATTGAAAAGAAAAAAAAAGACATCAGATTGACTCCACTTTAATGTGAATCTTTTTCAAATAAAAAATAATAATATACACATCATATCGGTCTAAATATATTCATAAATCAAAAATCAAAAGATTGAAAATCAAAGATCCAAAATAGAAATAATATTCATGCAATTCTTTAAATTTAATAGTTGAATTAAAATTTTAAGACTATTCTAAAGAATATGATATACATAGGAATTAAATGTGGTTTAAGTATAATACTTAAAAATTTCAAAACATCAAACAAACTAATGTATTTAATAAAAGTCAATATATAATGTATTTAATAAAAGTCAATATATTACATAATAAATATTGAAATAGTGAAAAACATGTTATTTTATATAACATTTCTGTAATTGAAATATAAATTTTCTCTATTTCTTTCTAATTATTTTTTTATTAAAAAATAAATATTTAAATAATTATCAATTTTAGAGTTTAACGCAAAAATATTATTATTTTATAAATAACACTCTTAATTATTTGTTAGAAAGAAAGAAATTAATGTACTTTAGTTATAAATTTATTAAAAAAGATAATTAATGTCATAAAGAATAATAAAATTTATTAATACTGTAATAACAACTTTATGGTATAAATCGAAGAAAATGATAGTAACGCAAATTGATTATAATTTTGTTTATTTTTTATTTTTTTATTTTTTTATTTTAATTTTTTATTATTCAATTTTTTAATATTAATTTTTATAATTATAACCTGATATAAATTACATAAATTGTATATTTATTGTATTTATATGTAAGGTGATTATGTGTTGATTTTTCAAACAAAATAATTATGATGTAAAGTTAAAAAATACTCAAGATATTATTGGTTGGTGCAAAATATTTTTAGTCCTTATAATAATATTTTTATACAAGTTGAAAGGGTTGGACCAACTTTCTGTTAGTGGTCATATGCCTAAAGATATGTTAGTGGTCATAATATCACCAATTTGTATATCCAATGGTAGTATTTTCTAGTGTAATTTCTTTATCAGAAAATAAAATATTGAATAATATGGGTATTTTTTTATGCCTATATTGTTTTCTGTTAGTTAGTTAAATGAACCAACCTGCATCATTCATAAATTTTAATTCTTAAAATATGATTTGAAGTGCAAACTGTGTAACAAGTAGAAATTCTGAAGACTGGCCAAACTCATTCATGAAAAGAGGAGAAGGAGATTAGGGCTACAATAATATGAAGGGTTATGAGGTTGTTCTTCCAGCTAAACCTGCATCACAGCTAAACCTATAGTAAATATGTTATATTTACAATAATTTTTCATTAATATCTTAATAATTATTATTATCACCATTCAATAAGTTATAATATTGCAATAAAAAATGGTATTAAAAGAAAATGAATTATGAAGTTGAAGTTGAAAATAAGTGTTTATAAATAAAGTTAAATTTTTTGGTAATATTTATAATTTTTTAACTTTAAAAAAAATTAAACTAAATAGTTTGATATTGTAATACTTGTTTACGGTGATTTCCGGTAAACAACCGCTAGTCTTCCAAACTATAATAAATATGATTTGGTTACTCGCAGGATCGACTAGATTGATCCTAGGACACATAGTCAAAAAGATTGTTATCAATGTTCATTTGAACCATATTCATGATTCGTCTTCTTCAATAAGCGTTGTTCGATTAAAGTACAAATAATCTTGATAATCACTTTGTTATATGTAAGTATGATTTCATTGAAAAGATAAGTAACATAACATATGAAACTAAAAGGACTATTAAAACGTAAGGAATCTTAGAATGCAGAAACGTTAAAGACTTTGAAAGTAAATAACATGAAAGTAATTCGAAAGTAAATGGCATTAAAGTAAAGATACAGAAATGTAAATGGCAAGAAGTAAATGGAATGCAGTAATTCTGAAAGATATTTGAAAATGAAAGATAATACACATGTATTAAAGTGGTGGTGTCATACGTACATTTTCTCAGGGAACTCTTTCTCTTAACGCTCAATACTTGAGTAAATATGTGAGTGATTTGTACAAAATGAACACACAGAATCCTAACATTAAGACTCCTATTTATACTAGTTTCGACCTTAACGGTCCTACACTAATCTGCTGCCACGTCTCTCATAAGAACTTCCAGCGACGCCATCTGTTACTTGGACAGTTACGAAACCGTCTTCGAATTTCAAATCTTCCCGCCTGAGTCCGTCTTCGACGCGTGGCAGTGTAAAAAACACTACGAAAACACGCTAAGTAATAATACTTGAATATATTTTATAAATTTTGTCTAAGTCCCCGAAGACACATACTTTCACTAGTTTTCAGTATTCATTATCTTCATAACGAACTTAGAAATTTTTTCTCGAAGCATGGCCATCAGTAGCCATCTTTTATTTTCAAGGGATGGCCATCAGTAACCATCTTTCCTTCGATTTTTCACTTCCTCGAAGGACAAATATTACAAAACAAAATCTTCAGCTAACAATACCCTACCAATATGTGTCTAGAATCATCTTTGAAGAATACTAATAACTGGTATTGAGTATATACAAAAGTTAGGAATAATTACATAAGATGTATATATTTCAAAATCATCTTGAAGATGGATACAATAAATATATCTACACAATGATAATAATACACAGCGTAAGAAAAGATCAGGTACGGTCTTCACGGCATCTGATCAACAACTCTTGATCCAAGCATCTAGCAAAACTCGATCTTGCACGGTACTTGAAAAATAATAAGATGAATGGGATGAGATTACTAAATCTCAGTGAGTTCCCCTATCTTATGGATCCTCTTGACTCTATAGAGTACATACATAAACTACAGATCCATCTCAGATCCTAAGGTTTCCTCACTATCCAGTACATGAAAGCCGGTTAACTCGTAGCACCACGGTTAAGTGTCCACTGATCACCCGATTAGATACTCTGAGAACATATCACATATTCAGATATAAGGTACATGTTTCCTCCAGAAAAGGTCTTATGGGTTTACCAACAAGCCTTCTATCGGGAGGTAGCCTCATGGCCTGGTCTTCCGGGTTTACCTGCCTATCTGCTCTCGAAACAAGACCCCAAATCATACCTTTTTAATCTACATGGTGAGTAACTCACATGACTATAGAGAACCATGGAATCGAAATTGAATTGCATCGCACGATTCAACTCCTCCAATATCCCAGGACCTGAATGTCGCATAGAAATTCACCCTCAAAGAGATAACAAAAAGGAGAAGGTGTGGCCCACATCTCCGGGATTTCATCCCCAAAGAATAGCTCCTGATCTATGGAGCACGACCCATTCCTGAATTACTTCACAAGAAATAGCCAACATATATGAAACATTCCTACTCGCAGTTACTATCCCGATGTTTGTTCTCTAACCCCTCGTCTTATACTTACTAAACCATCAGATTATAGGATTTCAAAAGTAGCCGCTTGATAGGAAAGTGAATGGTAGGCTAGCGTCTGTTCATATCTCTTGATCTGGGTATCCTAAGATTCACCTTACCAGATCCTTATTTTGTTAATCGACATACACGAGTTACACCATGTAGTAAGACCTCCTCGCCTTTGGGTTCACATGGTTAGCTTCACAAGCTATAAGACCTCAATATATTTGGTTTTCGTGGCTAGCTTTTATTTTCCACCACCTCTCATTCCATGATTCCTACAACCTATTTGAAGGAACACTCGGGCACAAAGACCTTTAGAATGATTAACAAATCAATTATCCAAGCCTTATTTTTACTAATCAAGGTACAAAAACTTTCAAATAGATTTTATTTGTACTTAAGAGTATGATAAGTTTTTTGAAGCTCAAGCATCTCGTAGCTCTTTCCGTTAGCTTTCTAATCCCTCTGACGGAGCCCAATTCCGAGTCACGGAGCTCCAGTTATGGTCAAAACGGTAAAGGGACGATTTTCTACCAGGTGCAATCGATTTTCACTAGTGTGCAATCGAATGCTCACTGAACCAAAAGCGCAGAAAGTCAAATTTTCACAGTGAGAATGATTGCTCATTAAACCAGAGCCAAAAATGACATTTTTACTGCATAAGATTAGTTCTAACACACTCTAATCCATTCCAATCCGAACCCTAGTATGTAAAATCAATTCAATACATGTATTATCACTTCATGAATACATACTCCATCATTAATCAAGCATGCAACAACAATTGCTCATTTTAACCCTTGTTCCCAAACATGCAATTGATCACAAAACCCCAATTCCTACCCAAGTTCTAACTATGGAACTCACCTTGAGATAAGATTATGAATTCCAATCTTAGAAGAAGATGATGATGAAGACTAATTCTGACTTGAGAGATGAAGGAGATGATGATGCACTTGATCATGGTTCTTCTTCCAAAATCACCCAACTCCTCATACATGCATCCATGGAGAATGAATTTGATGCCTCTTCTTCCTTTCCCTTCCTTTCACGTTTCCTCTCTATCTTTCCCCCAAAATTCTGATTTTGCTAAGGCAAGAATGAGTCATTTCCACCAAACAAGTCTTTAAGTTCCTATTTAAGGAATGTAATTACCATATTACCCTTCAACCATGTCATATTTATCAAGGTGTCATCTAGTCCAATTTTAACCAACTTCTTAATATTCGTACTAGTCTTTGCATATTTTCCATAAGGTCCCTTACACTTTATTCTCATGCTTAGGGAAATAGGTATGTTACATTCTCCCTCCCTTAAATAGAATTCACCCTCGAATTCCTTTCAATCACCAAGAAAACAAGCTCCTCACATCTTCTTTTGACAAGAGTGGGAATGCCTTCTATGTTCCTCCTTTGGATAACCGTATGACTCTGTAGAAAGATATCCCATCCAAGAAAACACAACTCTTCGATACACTTGGATCATAGAGTATCTCTACTGGTCACTTTAGCCGTTACATAAACATGCCTATTCTGATACGCCTTTTGATACGCTTAGGGACATATCCTTCCAAGGTTAGCAACCCTTACTTTTTCACACTGAGTCTTATAGTTATATACACCAATGCCCATCACTTGGATGGGTCACTCATCGACTCCAATCTGCGTCTACCCAGTAACCTTTTACTCATGTACGCCATTGGTTTCCCCACGTCTTTTCCCTTGGTTCCTTGACTTGCATTCAATCTAAGAAATCCCTACTACAACTTCCATATCTAGCAATTATATTCCAGATTCAATACTACATGAATCCATATGGAGTCACACAAGTGTTTACTAAGTCCTTGGGTCTTGACTTCTAATTCCCAAATTCTTAGGAGAATTGGTTCCAAGTTCACCTTCATTGTACAATAACAAGTTTCCCACTTCGATCCTCCCTTTGATCTTGGTTGGAACAACTGACGCTAGAATCCACAAGAGTGTACAATTTCTACAACCATCCATCTTGGTAGCTAACTACTTCACACTAGGTCTTGCCAATGAAGAGCGAGCTCTAATGGTTGACCTGCAAAGTCGCTCAAATTCTCCACATATCCTAACAAGTTTACTAGACATAGTCGCAATAAGATTACGTCAAGTAAAATTCTCTACTTACTTCCAGAATTTCCAATGTTTACACTACTCCTCCCAATACTCACAAGCTAGCCCACGAAACTTCTGATTATACCTCGACCACAACATCCTTCTATATTAGTCCATCAATAGGTTTCTGTAGATTATGGCGGATCCTTAAGAGTCTGCGATGAATGAAACATTACTTTATCGAGTTCATCTTTGGAAGTTATACCCATTCGTACCTACTATCGGCATATCTCATTCTTCCTTATTTGCTGCGCTACTCTGATCTCAACCAGCCACACACTTCACGAAACCCTCTAAGCCATACTGTGTCCATAAACCCCTTGGCTTCATTAATCTATTATGCTCACTCCCTTGGTAGCAAAAACTCAATCTCGGCATTCGTCCAATTACGATACATGTTAGATGTTAGAACAAAGTTTGGTTCTAATCATATGTTAATGTTTTGATGATAATAAGCAAATAAATTTTGTATAAGCAAACATGGTACTCTAATTATATGTTTCTAAGTTCAGAAGATATACCATTACAAGCATGATCATAACATAACGAATACGCAAAGCTGAGGATATTCAAAACAACTTCTGATATAAGTCCAAACAGCTGCAAGGCATATCTAAACAGAAGATGCAAAATTTACGAAGATCAGAAGATAAAGAAAGATGATCAGAAGATCAAAACATGATCAGAAGATGAATCTAAATGCAGAATACAATATTCATTAAAAATAGAAGAAGAAACAATACAATTACAAACATAATCATTAGCAAAACGGTTGCAACACTCCAAAGAACAATTCCCAAGGTCAGTTATAAGAAGCTATCCACATGCAAAATCCTTGGAGAGATAAAAGCAAGAAGAACACGCAAAGCATTCAATGCTGGATGTAAATGTTGAAGATAACGGTAAAAAATTCTCAAGCTATATAAAGTCATGATCGTTTTGAAGCAAACAACATATCATCACACACGAAAACACAACAACTATGATAAATTATCAAGTGTGAAGAAAACTCACAGAAGAAAAATCTCATATGTTTTTAAGTCTGATTTCATTTATTGTATTTAATTTTTGTGAAATATCACGTAAGTGATTACAAATTTCTAGAAGCAATCTATATACACAGTGTAACTGAATTCTTGAGAGACCATTTAGGTCAAAAGTCTCCAGGGAATCTAGGACAAGTTGATTCTTAGAAGTTTTGTAAGTCACAATAGTCTGGCTGTGCAGGGAAGTTAATCACCAGCAGTTTGGCTCATGCATTGTATTATGAGTCACGGTAGTGGGTCATGCAGGTGTAATCAGGTCTGATTATAGGGGATTAAGTCCTCGGCTGAGAGAGGAAAATCAACCGGTGGTGGGTGGAATGGAATTAATCTTTTTGAGAAGGTGAACCAGGATAAAAGTCCTTTATGTGTTTTTGTAGATGTTTTCATGTTGGCTGCATTTGTGGTAAAACATACCTGGGTATTTAATGTCTTGACTGATGTCGTGACATGTTGGTTGCATTTGTGATTAACTAATACAAGTTATGTTAGTGAATGTCATGACAGATGTCATACCCCAAAAATTACCGTCATATATTTACAAATGCCACTTTATTACGAATAAAAGTGATGGTGCGAGTGTAAGGTTTGCGAGCGCGAGAGAAACAAAATTGAAAGGGAAAATACGAGAAGTGTCCGACCGTTCTCCTCCACCGGCGAACCAAAATAAACACAAACCAATGAAAGACATTAACCAAACACATTTTTTTTTCCAATTAAACTCACAACATAATTTCAACATAATTTTCATTTTACAGGAACGAAGATGAAGACCTAGCGCAATAGATCTGACACATCTTCATAAGTTCTCCAAAATCGCACACAAAGAACATTCAATTTCATCCTCCAAGTCTTCCGCGAGTCTGATCTCCTCCATCATTGTCAGCGATTAACGCTCAACCGCTTGTCGGAGGACGCAACACCGTCGACGACCACAAAGCCCAGACCGTGATGCATCTGAAACAACACTCAGGGAAGCTTCGTAAAATTTGAAGCAAACGCAACGCGATTTCAAAAGCGACAACACCGACGGAGTCATCTTTGTGGAATTCTTCGATTCGATTGAGAAGTGAACAAGTCACGAGAGAGATGAGAGAAACGAACTAGAAATAGAGAAGGAGAGAGCCAAATGTTGAAGTTGATCGGAGAGGAAGCTCCCTCTGTTATCGTCGCCGCTCGCAGAGAGGATGAGGGAAGCCTTCGTTCTTCATTCACGAGAGAGGAAGAGGACTCTAATTTTGTTCTAAAACCTAATCCTTTCCTATTTTTATTTTAATTTTCTGTTTATTCACTTCATTCCTATTTTTATTTTAATTTCTTATTTATTCATTTCAGAAGGATTTAATCTATTTGTTAATATAATTATTATGTTATGTCTCTTTAACTAATTAAAACTGATTTTGTTTTGATATATATCAGAAGATGTTAACCTTTTTATTAACTATAAAATTAATATTAACTATGAATTAGTAAATAATCATTAGGATTAGATTGTCCTAATTAATTTTATTAGTCAATTTAATTTTAATTAATTAGGTTAATTAATTTATAATTTAGATTTAATTCTAAGTTTAATCTAAATTATAATTAGGTTTTTATATTTAACCTTGACTTCAAAAAATCATAGAAGCCATCAAGAGGTAGATATTGTCCATTAACTATAGGCTAGGGTTTTTACCCATAAATCTTTTAGCCACTAATTTTTCAAAATTTTTTTGTTAACCTTTTGTTTTAAAACCTTGATTTTATTTCTACCTTATTATTTATAACCTTGCTTGCTGTGATATTTTAACTGTATGCCAGGGTTATTGTTTACTTAATTATTTCTTTAAATTTTCCCGCAAATTTGTTTCCATATTATGTAACTGCTCACATGATGTAATAGTTTAATTAGGGTTTTATTTTCTTGCCTTATTTTCTGTATAATTAACTGTGTGGTTATTAATTTTAGGGAGTGCAAACCATGAATTTGACTTAGAATCACTAATTATAAGATAAATATAACTGAATTGAATCACCTGATTGTGTCACACACACCTGTATGGTAACCTTTCTTATGCTGTCTGTTGCTTTTCAATTTAAAAAGAATAGTCAAGTCCCTCGGATACGAGGACACCTTAGTCAATGTTGCCCTAAGTTCATTATCATCATTAAAGATTATAAGTCCCTTCGATATTGCCTTCGGTTATATGATCTTATCCCTCAAGGTTGCCTACGATATAATGATGATAGTCCCTTTCGATTGCTGAGGTATCCTCATTTGTTGCCTAAAATGACTATTATATCCTTCCATAAGACTACATGCCCTCTTTATGGCAGGGACAGTCTTGTGTCAAATTATAATTTCGATGACCCTTTTTAAATCCAATGAAAGGACTACCTGCCCTCTTTATGGTATGGATAGCCCTTTCCCATTAAAGTCTTCAAGAACGGAAACTTTTAATTTAAGGGTAATTGCTTTTAATGGCTTGCTCTGGTTTAAATTCAAAATTTCTTTTACGCTATCTTTTCAAAAACCTTCAAAAAGGCTATGCTTATTTTACAAGCTAAAGTCCTTATTCAAAATCTTTTCTAATCACACACTACACTTTTCAAACATTTCAAAGTGAGCTAAGCAATTAAGAGCCCATGGATAACCATGGATACAAAGGGTGCTTACACCTTCCTTTGCATAACCTACCTCTCCGAACTCAATCTCTTTCAAAAAGGTTTTTTCTTTTCTTTTAGCCTTTCTATAAATTGGATAAAATAAAAGTCGGTGGCGACTCTTGCTATCCGCAACATTTCAAAAAGTCAGTTCTCCCACCGTATTACAGAAGTGGCGACTCTGCTGGGATTTATGATTAAGAGGGGTTACCTTAAATTTTAAGATCACTTAATGTTTGTTTTGCTTGCTTTAAAAGGCCCTCGATTAGGAGAATGTTACTTTGAATAGTCCCTTGAACCTTGAATAATTGAAGATGAAATGAAGAGGGCAAATTTTGGGGTATGACAGCTGCTCCTTTTCAATCTTCTTAAACCTGAAGAGTCAGATAGGCACGTCTGCCTATCGTGATCTAAAGGTAGAAGATGGGATTAAGGATGCCATCCAAGGTAAATACCCCTCTTCTTTGAATGTGAAGCAGATGCTTTTTGGAAGGAACCAACATGTTTTAATTGTATCACGGCCTGAAAAGGCAACCTAAATTTTATGCAATGTTATGGTGCATGCGATGTACGATGCTGTGAGCTTCTCAAAATAAATGAGAGCAATGTATGTATATGCATTATGTATGAATGAGGTATGTAATTGAATGATGCATGACTGTTAGTTATGTTAGAAAAATAAAACATTTGCTTGTTATTGGTGAAGTTTTGAAGAAGATTGAAGCAACTGGAAAACTCATCGAAACAAATACAATGAAGTTGCCATCGAACATCTATTTATCCTACAATAAGGAATGGAAAATATCGAAGAAAACCAAATAACAAGCAATGGTCTCAAAGAAAGGGTAAGGGTGTCTGTTACGTGAGGGGAAGGTATTAGCACCCCTCACGTCTGTGGTACTCCACAGGATCCATTCTTGCTAGTTTCTAATCTAAGGGTGTGTGTGTGTATCATGCTATGGGTAAAGGGAAACATGCAATGGAAGATATACCAATAAGAGGAAACATGCAAATAATAGGAAAATAAGATAAGAAGAAAAGGCCGAACAAAATAAAGGAAAAGAGAAAATATCGCTCGCTAGGGTGTTCGTACCCTGTGCCTACGTACCTCCAATGTGCAATGGAGAAATCAGAGCGCCGTAGTTCGGCCCAAAAGTTATGTTTCTATCTCGATTCGCGTCTCCCAGAGAAACGGAACCGAGCACCCTAAGGGAGCATGCAAACAAGGAGCGTCACAAAGATCCTAGCAAACATGGCGTGTGAACAGGCATCATAGATAATAACAGGCGAACAGGCATCGCAAAGATATCATACGAACAGGCATCGCAGATAGAAAGACAATCATGTAACAGGCATACACGAATGTGAGTATGTGAACAAGCATCACAAAGATAATACGAACAGGCATCGCAAATAACATGTAACAAGCATACATGTGCCAATGTGTGAACAAGCATCACAAAGGTATCATACGAACAGGCATCGCAGATAAGAAGATAGTGAACAAGCATCACAAAGATATCATGCTAACAGGCATAGCTGATAAGAAGATAGTGAACAAGCATCACAAATATATCATACAATTGAGCTCTGCTCGAGAAACAAACAAACTACCGAAGTAGTAAACAATGCAAATGCAACACACAAACGAGCTCAGCTCGTAAAGCAAGCAAACTACCGAAGTAGTGACCTGGGAACTAGGGAGACGTTCTAGCTAACGGGGAAAGTCCTCCGAAGCCACCGTCCACGGGGAAAGTCCTCCGAGACAGATGAAGAAGACAATAACTGGAAATAAACGTTCTAGCTAACGGGGAAAGTCCTCCAAAGCTCCCGTCCACAGGGAAAGTCCTCCGAGACGGGTGAACAAGACAATAACTGGAAATAAACTGAAAACAGTAAACAAACAAAAACAGAGCCTCTTTCGAGGGCTTGGCCAGATGAATGTCTACCCTACTTCTCATGTTAAGAATGATGTTGCATGCCTACCCTACTTCTCATGGCAAGGTATGGTGCGCGAAAGAGTAAAAAGGACAAAGGGGATACCGAGCGGATAGCAAATCCGCAGTGAGCTAGCAACGCAAGCAGAACTAAGAAACTTCACGTAATCTAACATCCAGCAAAGCCAGAAGTCCAGTATAAGCGTCAAAGTGATGCAGTGTGAAAATAAATCACAACCTCGATGTGGTGCGTATCAAACACAACCACACAAGCAACCTGCAAGAAATACAATCCAGACAATACAGGAATACATCTTAATGGGTGAGAGATCAGGAATAAGTTCGTGTCCCACAAATAAAGTGGAACACAACGCAATTGAATCCCAATCGAACTCTCTCAAAGTACCTTGCACAAGCTAGCACACTTATTAGAAATAACAAGAAAATGCAAACAAAGTCGCTTTATCGGATTATGAAACAAAATAGAGGTAAAATTCTAATTAAATTCTAAGAATAAAATCTAACAAGAATATTATTTTTCATGACATTTTTATCTAAAACAATAGAACAAAGCTATGTACAAAATATTAAATCTAACACGGAAAAGGTATCACATGTTTTTGATTCTCTAAAACAAATATAGAAAACAAAAATCTAATTTTAACTAGAAGAGAATACATGTTTTTATTATCTTTTTATCATGCAAAAATTTAACAAAGTGAAGTTGTTTTCATGTCAATTTTATCATGCTAACCTCTAACAAAAACAATTGATTTTGTGTCACTTATCTATCCTAAAAGAAATAGAGAAAAACTATGTAAAAAAAAAACTAAGTTCTAGCATGAATTTATATGGGCCAGGGGGTTTAAGAATGAAATTGATGGTGCAAAGAGGGGTAAAGGGCGCAGAGCCCAGCCACAGATGGTCCAAGGCTGTTAGTTTTTGTTACAGTTTCAGCATACCAAAAAAAACGCATGGGCTCAAATGAGAGTGAGGACAGCAATTCATGTATGGCCCAACGTTGTTTCAGATTATTATTTTTTACACTTAATCAAGTCCAAAATCTATTGATGTCAATTAGTTTTCCATTAATCAAATTCTAAATCAAATTAAACAGACTTATGGTGATTAATACTCAGTCTAAATTCTACGCTAATGCAAAATGAATGGAAAGGGAAATAGGTTTAGGAATTGTGAGACCTTTGGAGTTCTTTCTCAGATGAGCATGAATGGCGGCGGCGATATCTTCAAATCCCCGGTGAAACAATGCTCCGATTGCCTCTCCAATTCCTTCTTCTCGCTCCTCGATCTCTCTCAATTTAAGATGAAGTCGCAGCGGCCACATCTTCTTATCCGACGGCGTTTTGCGATTCCGAGCGTGGTTCCTTGTATGACTCTCGCGTTGTCGTTGTTTTCGGTGAAATTGTTGGAGTTTGACGAGGTTGCGAAGATGATGATTTATGCATTGAAGATGAAGATGATGCGTACTAGCTGAGAGGTGTTACGAAGATGATGAAGATCTCAGGTTGACGTGAACGAGATCGATATTGATTCTCTTGAAATCGAGAGGATTGGAGGTTGGCGAATCTGATGATGAAGCTTCAAGAACTCGGTCAGAGGTTCTTTCTTCTTCTTTGAAATTTTCTCTCGATTCTTCTGAAATTTGAGCGTCGAGATGATGTTGTGGATTGTTGCAGGTTGATGGAGAACTTTGCGAGGTATTGCGAAGATGATGATTGTAGTGATTGAAGAAGGTGGATAGTTTGAATAGTGGTGGTTATCGATGGATGAATGAAGAAGGTTGACGATTCAAGATCGAGAAAGAGTTTTTCTGTGAGTTTGTTACATATTCTGGTACGTTGCTATGCTGAGTTTTTAGTTTTTCTGTGTGATTTTAGTGATGATTTGAAGAAGGTGAATTCAGAGAGAAAGGTAAAGTTTGTGGAGAGCTTTGGATCGATTATGGTGATTTTGTTGAGATTGAAGATGATTGATGAAACTGTGATGAAGTTTTTTTTTTGGGGAAGAAGATTGAGAGAGGTTCAGAGAGAGTTTGTTACAGGTTGTTACCATCTCCTTTTCTGTTTTCGGTTATCTCTCTTTTTCATATCTCCCGATCCCAATTTGATATCAATCTCTTAGAGAACTTCTCTTTGCCATTAGCTGTCAATCTGAACCGGTTTTCTTGGTTTTTTTTGTATGCAGTGAGTTCATGATTGAATTCTTCTTTGTTGTAGCCGCGGTTTGATGTATGGAAAACAGGGCACTTTTGGCATGATATTAACATGGAAATTCTTGGAGACTTCCAGGAGCTTTTTTTTTTTTTCTTTTTGTGTGCAGGGCATACTTGTAATCTTTGTAAAGTTGACTTTTGTAAATGTGTTTTGAACATGCATTTAGACTGAATTCTTTTGTAGTGGATATGTATTGGACATTTGAAGGTTTTGTAATGAATTTTGTGATGGATGTAAACGGAATGGAGATTTGGTTTTTCCTATGAATGTATGAATTATGTTGGACTCACGATATCGACCTGTTCTTCAACTTTTTGTATCTCACTAATTCCAAGTCCAAATAATCCAAACACATTAACTTCTCAACCTTAGTCTGAATCAACTCTTATATTCTGAACTAGGCATATGCTTAAGAGTTTTGATGTGGTTGAGTGACGATGAGTGGTACTTGAGTAAACGTGAGAATTGATGATCGTGCAACAGATCTTCAAATATAAGATTCAAACTCGAAACCTTCTTCTTTCCATTTAAAATCCAAATCATTACTTCATTTCTTTTTTTTTCACTTTACAACTCGAAGACCACAACATTCGCGAAGTGAAAGACTAAAGATGAGCTTATCGTGATTTTAGGTCCAAGATGAAAGTTATGACTAAATCCTCAAATGAAACAATGGGAACTCTTTAATATTTTCCTTGATTTTTAAGCGACGAAATAAATGTCTACCATAACTTATAGCACAGTGAAGAGGGCAAATTTTGGGGTGCAACAGCAGCCCCTATTCAAACTTCTTGAACCAGACGAGTGAGAAATGAAAGTTTCGAACCGTCGAGGTGGAAGGAGATTGAATATCAGAATGAACTCGAAAATTTGCGCTCTTGATCAATAGAAGATTTCATCTTGCATGAAGAAGGAATGTACCACCCCGCAGGCAGGGAGAAAAAACCTCAATTGATATGGATAATTAAGTAGCTCCAACTTGCGATAAGAAGGAACAGGCAACCCCACAGGCAGGGGGAAAAACTTCAATTGATCTGGGCATCAAGATAAGTAACATCTCGATTGATCTGGGTATCAGGCGTAGCAGATGTCTTCCGAACAGGAATCGGGGATTGATGTCTAAGTCGATCTGGGCATCGAAATGAGATATTCCGGTTGATCTAGGCATCAACGGGTAGTAAGTATCTCTGGTCTGGGCAACAAGGCGACATCTCCATCTGATGCAATTAAATTATCAGGCAGATATTCCAACTGATCTGGGTATCAGCGGCTTGCTCCTTCGTAAGATCGACGAGATCCGGAGGCGGTTCCCTCAACTGAAAGTCTGATTTATCAGGAATAGGAACAATATCTCTTCCGAACTGTGTACGCCGGGAAAGGAAGTCTTTAAACTGATCTAGGCTCGATGCTAGAAAATAAGTAGAACAATCCTCTTCTGAATGACAAAGTCAATCAGGCAGATATCTCCAACTGATCTGGGCATCAGTGGCTTGCTCCTTCGTAAGATCGACGAGATCCGGAGGCGGTTCCCTCAACTGAAAGTCTGATTTATCAGGAATAGGAACGGATATCTCTTCCGAACTGTGTACGCCGGGAAAAGAAAATGTCTTCAACTGATAGTAAGCATCAGGACTGGGCAGACGAGTTCTTCTTCTGATTTAGACATCAGGATAAGCGCCTGTAGTGATTAGGCGAGTTGCTCTCTGAGAGGCATTTGTATCATAATAACTTTCCTGCAGAAAGAAACAGATATGATATGATTTATGCATGATGCATGTATGAATGTTGTTTTATGGAGTAGTATCCTGATAATGGAAATACTACACGCTTATCGAATGTAATGCGAATGATGCATGATTCGGACGCTGCTTGGGGAAATAACGGAGGAGCACTGAATTGCTGAAGAAGTCCTTGAGAGAGTATGGAACTCTGCGGGGAGGACAAGAAGAGTGACCAAAGGTCATAAACTGCGAGCTGGCAAAGATGGATCAGAAATCTGCTGGAGACGATCAAATTTGGATGCGAGCTCTAGCTGGGGAATAAATCCTGCTTAGGGATAAGAACATCCCACTCAACTGCTTGGGGAAGACCCTTGCAACTTCATTAGAGAAGCAAATTCTCGACATACTGGGGATGAGGAGATAAAGGCAAGTCATGAAGACAGCTCTGATGGGGAGTGACCAACTTGCTGGTGAATAAAGCATTCCGCTGGGGAAAATCCTTGAAGGACACAGATTATGCGGAGGATACGTGTGAATCTCAGCTGAGGAAAGACTCAGTGGGGAAGATGAATACTTCTGCATAATGGTCCACTGGGGAGATAAGAGATCCGCTGGGGATAAGGAACTCGGCATAAGAACTTCTCGTTAAGACAACTCCACTAGGGAATAAGATGACTCTCCTGGGGAAAACATGTAAATCTATTGGGGAGAGAAACGCTCTACTGGGAAAATGAGGCATTCAGGCAAGGATCCTCATTGAGAGCTTGTCGGGGAATCAGATACCACTCAATCATGATTCAACTGGGGAGAAGACACTCCACTAGGGAATGAGGCTTCTGAAGCACGGAGATTGCATTGAAATGTGCTTTGCTGAGGAGATGAGGATCTCATCTGGATGCACTCAGCTGGGGAATGAGAATCTCTCACTTGGCTAGATCCACCAATGCACTGACATGGCATACTCAAAAGGATGTACCTGCAAGATAAATAAATGAAAATGCCCCAAGATATAGCATAACATCTTCACGGTGTTTCCTCACATGGTAAAGAACGGTAATGCTCACCCACAATGGGCGAATGCAAGAGCAAACAGATTATCAGACATCTGGGCTTTGAAACTTTTCGTACAGGCAATGGATTCAAAGAGTTGATAGGCAAGAAGGGATTATAATACCAAACAAGTATTGGCCGGAGTATCAAACAGGCATTGACTTTCTAAGAGAGTGCCTCCAGGAAGTGGACTTAAGAGGTCAAGCAAGTGTTGACTTCAAAGGGACCAAACAGGCATTGGCATTCATAATGTTCTGCATATTTGTATGATCGTAAGGATGCCAACAAGTATTGGACTTTCAGCTTCTGACTGCTGAGGATGACAACCCTGACAGTTCTTAAGTTCATAAGTTGTTTAGCTCACACCCGAACTTTGAACTGAACACCTCCTGATGAGGATAAAATGCCAATGCATTGTGCCTTGTCCCAGCCTGCGAGGACTTTGAAGAAATTCGTCTTGTAAGAACCTTTTGATATTCGTTCATATCAAACTGACTTGCCCCAGTATCATGACTTTTGGCGCCATGCCTTGATTGACCAGTGTTGGAAGTAACTTCACCTACGCTTGGGTGAATGCCCCTGATTGATCAATACCTCGAGAGATTCTTCGAATCTTGACCTGATTGCCTCAGATTTTCTGAAAACTTGCTCGACAAAGTATTCAAACGCTTTTGTGCTCCTGAGGGTGATCAAACATGAGATATTGATGCCTCTGCGCAACGGAGTACTGAAGACAATTTGTCCTTCGGGAGGAATAAACTTTTCATCTGAAGTTCATTGTGGAAACTTTCCTGATGTTAAGCACTTGTTCACATGCAAAGAATGTTTATTATGAGAAATATAATTCTAATGCAAAGTTCATGTTTGTCTCGAAGTTTAAAGAAACTTTTTGAAAGGATGTCGTAACATCGAGTTTTTTTATGAAAGAAAGATGGTGTGATACCAACTCAAGCATTTAGCGAATCTCCTAGGAGTCAGCTTACCGTATTCTCATGTATAGTTTGCTTTCGAATTAATCCATGCTTCAGTTAGGACTTTTCAGGGTTGTAACGTGGTCAGGTTCACGGTTTGAGAAAAAAAGGATTTTTAGGCTCAAAATTATTTGGTGCCCACCCCCTTCATGATGTTCTCCAGTCCTAAGTTCAGTTAATTTGACATGAGCATTCATCTTTCAAGAGGAACTTAAGATGATTGAGGAGCCAATGAGGTATCTTCTGGATATGGCAGTCACTTTACCTTTCGTTTTTGGTGTTTGATCACACGACCTTGTTCTTTTGATGAGGATTCTTATTTTGTAATCCTTGTTTTTCGCTTTATTTTTTTGTTGTTTCCCTAATTTTTGCCTGGACAAATTCTTTTGAATTTTGATTTGGATGTCCAGCGGGATGCCCTAACTTTTGCCTAAGTCACATGTTTTTCAAGTTGTTAATTTAACGGGCTTTCTTTCTTTTTTCTTTTATTTTTGATTCATTCTTTTCTTTTGAACAAGTCGTGTGATCCTGAATCTCAGATTTGTTGGAAGTGATTGTGACTGCCTGAGTCATTGATTGATGAAGAATTACCATTGTGGTATTGTCATCTTTTGTCCTCCTGATGTGAGGGATAAACCACAACGGATTTGATGTTGGTTTCAACCTCCTGATATGAGGGATAACTGTTGTGGATTTGACTTTCCTCAATCTGTTGAAAGATAGCCAGTGTTGTATCTTTATATGTGTGCTCCTGATGAATTTTGAATGCTCGATCATGTTAACTGAATACTACCCTGCCCCAGGGTTAAAATAAGGGTTTTTTTTTTAAGAAAAGAAACTCCTACTTCGAAGGCTCAGAGGGGTTAACGAGGGTTTCACTCCCTTATATCTCCAGTGTTTGGGAATTTGAAACAATGCCTGTACATCATCAACAGGGTTCTACTCAAAAGCATACCATTTGAGGTTCTTGGTATTATGCTCATCATTTTCCCTACGGAGTTATCATGCTTTATTAACAAGAGTTGGGTATCACAAAAAGCGTAGAAAAACATATAAGAGCAAAAGCGAATGGATTTTTTCAAAACAAACATATCCAATGCATTATTATTATAGTTCAAAAACAAACAAGTTTTGCATGCAAACAGTATTGAACAAAACAAGAAAGATTACATATGAACATGTGTGATGAATTAGGAATTGCCAATGTTGAGGAGATTCTCTCCGTATGGACTTGTTGCTTCATAAGGTCCATTGAGTCAAAGGAGAACTTCAGTTATGTCCCTCAAGTGCGAGGGTGATAGTCTCGGTGTCAATCAGGTCTTGAACCTTGTCTTTGAATGTCTGACAACCTTCAATCGGATAACCAGGTGCCCCATAGTGGAAAACACACCAAGCGTTGCATATGTTCAGGTAGAACACTTTAGATCACTTCCTGGAAGAAGATTTCAGCAAATTCATACAGAAGTTGCAAGTGTCTAGCTTTTAGGGATTTGAGTCGTGTCAGTGGTGCACAAACTCAAGATACAAGGCGTCTTGCTTATCCCTCGGTCGGGAGCCCCAAATAATGATGATGGGAGTTTATGAATGCTTTAGGGATTTGAGATGCCAATGATGCAAACTCAAGAACACGGAGTCTTGCTTATCCCTCGGTCGGGAGCCCTAAATATAGCTGCTGAAACAGAAAACACCATCATGAATGGAGGAAACTTGTATTGCTATCAGCGAACAACAATAATCTCTGACGTTTGGCCATGAAAGTCATTACTTGGAACACACCATAGTTGTTGTTAAGGAAACCTCTGGCAGTACAAGTTGCAAGTGATTCTCATGAGTTATTCCTCGAGGAAGACCAGTCATTCTACTTGCAGCAGATGAAATGGGACTGACTGGTAGGAACCATTATGAGTAAACTCAAACATCTATGTATCGAGCAAGTCCCGGACTTTTCGTACTTCAACACCCTGTAAGGCTTGACATTATGATCAAGTGCCCCAGCATGGAACACACCTAGTATAGTCATCGGAATCAGGAGAGCTATTTGTGGTGAAAAACACCCAAAGCACGAATCTTAACCAACTGAAATTCCAACAAATAGTGATGCAATTGGACACAAGGCATTAGGATCACATCTGCTTGTTTCTCATGTTCTTTTTGTCTCTGTTGACAAGTGAAGGCTATAGACAAGGAAAATCCAAGAGAGGAGGTGACTCGGGATGTGAAGCAGATCCTCGAGAATGAGAGGTGTGCACTTGCAGATCACTCTTGATTACTGTATGGCAGAAAATTCTAACGAAGTCACATGGAATTTGTAAGCGCTTTAGGTATTCAAACAATGCAAATGGTGCAATGCTCAAGATAGACTAGGTCTTGCTTATCCCTCGTGCGGGAGCCCCAAGCAATTTCAAAGACTTGTAGATCTAACATCATGACTAGGTGCCCCAGAATAGAACTCACACCTAGTGTCATCGTCATCAAGCAGAGAGTTTGTAGACATCCCTACAGTATGGAGCTTAACCATTTGCAAATAAAGCAATCATGGAAGCAAATGATCATAAGACATGAGAATCAGATAGATTTGTCTTTCGGTCCTCTTTTGTCGTTGCTAAGAGCATACTTCTTGAATTCATGATAGAGAAGGAGATTAGCCGATAACTAGGAGCTTCTGAAATCACAAGGTTGTGGAAGAAATCCACGAAGTGCTCCTTGATTTTTTTCTTGCTAAGAATCCTTGAGCATCAGTTATAACTTGCATTTCTTCATAAACAACCCCAACTGAGCTTTCATCTTGGTCACCCCACAAAGTTGTTTCATGACCCATCTTTGAGCACACAATAAGAACAAATCAAGTCTCTGAGTCTGGTGAGAGTACAAAGTCTGAATAAGAGATCCTCAGTCCTGAATACCTGTTAAGCATGGAATGTATGAGATGCATGATATGAATGCGATGCCATGTTCATTCGATTTCCAAGGAATCCTCATGTTTTGATTTTTTTAACAAGCAAGAGATGGAAAATCTCGATACGAGGCTTAAAGATATGATTCCGTGGAAATGGAAGGAACATGTATGCTAGTTATTTTTTTTGTACATAATTTTTTTTAAAGTAAACATGCAATGATGCAACATGATGGAAACCACAATACTGGATATAGTTGCACTGTCGCAAAATCATACTGCCCAGGTTCAAAGATTCGGCACAGTTTCAGAACAATAAGAACCAATTAACCGCCGATAGAACCACTCATGTTATACCACGTCTGAATAGAACCAAAAGTAACAAGATCAAAGCTCCGCCGTCGTTTCACAATACCAAGATATCGAGCATAATGAGAACAAACCAAATAAAGGTCCGACCTCGAATCTGAAGAAGTAAATGGTATGTAGGTGCCAAGGTTTCCCGTCCCATCCCAAAACCTCACAGGTAGGAATCCTAAACACACACAGAATGTCCCTAATGGTCGCCAGGAATTTCGAACAAACAATGAGAGCGCCTGCCTACGGCAATAAGCATGCCGGACAAGGATCGCCTCACCGAGTTCTCTCCTGGTTGTGGTATGTTATGCCAACTCTACGTGCCAAGCGCCACGAGAGCCAACATAACTATCCACGCTAATCTAAGTGTATACTTGGTCTGGGTAATGGACCTTTTACCTCATAGTAACATCCCGCCCGCCAAGAAAAACAACCAACCAGCACAGCAGTATATCCAGAATATGGAAAGCGGTAAACACATATATGCAAATGCATGCAAACAATATATACAAATGATGCTAGCAGTAAACACACAAATACCCACAGAATAGAAAGCAAACAAGAACTAGGAACGACACTCCAAGGTCCCCAGTGAAGTCGCCAGCTGAAGCAACTGGAAAACTCATCGAAACAAATACAATAAAGTCGCCATCGAACATCTATTTATCCTACAATAAGGAATGGAAAATATCGAAGAAAACCAAATAACAAGCAATGGTCTTAAAGAAAGGGTAAGAGTGTCTGTTACGTGAGGGGAAGGTATTAGCACCCCTCACGTCTGTGGTACTCCACAGGATCCATTCTTGCTAGTTTCTAATCTAAGGGTGTGTGTGTGTATCATGCTATGGGTAAAGGGAAACATGCAATGGAAGATATACCAATAAGAGGAAACATGCAAATAATAGGAAAATAAGATAAGAAGAAAAGGCCGAACAAAATAAAGGAAAAGAGAAAAGATCGCTCGCTAGGGTGTTCGTACCCTGTGCCTACGTACCTCCAATGTGCAATGGAGAAATCAGAGCGCCGTAGTTCGGCCCAAAAGTTATGTTTCTATCTCGATTCGCGTCTCCTAGAGAAACGGAACCGAGCACCCTAAGGGAGCATGCAAACAAGGAGCGTCGCAAAGATCCTAGCAAACATGGCGTGTGAACAGGCATCATAGATAATAACAGGCGAACAGGCATCGCAAAGATATCGTACGAACAGGCATCACAAATAGAAAGACAATCATGTAACAGGCATACACGAATGTGAGTGTGTGAACAAGCATCACAAAGATAATGCGAAGAGGCATCGCAAATAACATGTAACAGGCATACATGTGCAAGTGTGTGAACAAGCATCACAAAGGTATCATACGAACAGGCATCGCAGATAAGAAGATAGTGAACAAGCATCACAAAGATATCATGCTAACAGGCATAGCTGATAAGAAGATAGTGAACAAGCATCACAAATATATCATACAATTGAGCTCTGCTCGAGAAACAAACAAACTACCGAAGTAGTAAACAATGCAAATGCAACACACAAACGAGCTCAGCTCGTAAAGCAAACAAACTACCGAAGTAGTGACCTGGGAACTAGGGAGACATTCTAGCTAACGGGGAAAGTCCTCTGAAGCCACCGTCCACGGGGAAAGTCCTCCGAGACAGATGAACAAGACAATAACTGGAAATAAACGTTCTAGCTAACGGGGAAAGTCCTCCGAAGCTCCCGTCCACGGGGAAAGTCCTCCGAGACGGGTGAACAAGACAATAACTGGAAATAAACTGAAAACAGTAAACAAACAAAAACAGAGCCTCTTTCGAGGGCTTGGCCAGATGAATGTCTACCCTACTTCTCATGTTAAGAATGATGTTGCATGCCTACCCTACTTCTCATGGCAAGGTATGGTGCGCGAAAGAGTAAAAAGGACAAAGGGGATACCGAGCGGATAGCAAATCCGCAGTGAGCTAGCAACACAAGCAGAACTAAGAAACTTCACGTAATCTAACATCCAGCAAAGCCAGAAGTCCAGTATAAGCGTCAAAGTGATGCAGTATGAAAATAAATCACAACCGCGATGTGGTGCGTATCAAACACAACCACACAAGCAACCTGCAAGAAATACAATCCAGACAATACAGGAATACATCTTAATGGGTGAGAGATCAGGAATAAGTTCGTGTCCCACAAATAAAGTGGAACACAACGCAATTGAATCCCAATCGAACTCTCTCAAAGTACCTTGCACAAGCTAGCACACTTATTAGAAATAACAAGAAAATGCAAACAAAGTCGCTTTATCGGATTATGAAACAAAATAGAGGTAAAATTCTAATTAAATTCTAAGAATAAAATCTAACAAGAATATTATTTTTCATGACATTTTTATCTAAAACAATAGAACAAAGCTATGTACAAAATATTAAATCTAACACGGAAAAGGTATCACATGTTTTTGATTCTCTAAAACAAATATAGAAAACAAAAATCTAATTCTAACTAGAAGAGAATACGTGTTTTTATTATCTTTTTATCATGCAAAAATTTAACAAAGTGAAGTTGTTTTCATGTCAATTTTATCATGCTAACCTCTAACAAAAACAATTGATTTTGTGTCACTTATCTATCCTAAAAGAAATAGAGAAAAACTATGTAAAGAAAACTAAGTTCTAGCATGAATTTATATGGGCCAGGGGGTTTAAGAATGAAATTGATGGTGCAAAGAGGGGTAAAGGGCGCAGGGCCCAGCCACAGATGGTCCAAGGCTGTTAGTTTTTGTTACAGTTTCAGCATACCAAAAAAAACGCATGGGCTCAAATGAGAGTGAGGAAAGCAATTCATGTATGGCCCAACGTTGTTTCAGATTATTATTTTTTACACTTAATCAAGTCCAAAATCTATTGATGTCAATTAGTTTTCCATTAATCAAATTCTAAATCAAATTAAATAGACTTATGGTGATTAATACTCAGTCTAAATTCTACGCTAATGCAAAATGAATGGAAAGGTACCAATCGTTAGTTGGTCCAGTGGTGATTGGCGCTGGACTTGGTAGGGAGAACTACGGTTCGATCCCCCGCAACTGCGATCGGGAGGGGGATGGAACCACTTGATGCCAGAACTCGCCCCCGAACCGGACTAAACCGGTGGTTTAAAGCCAAAAAAAAAAAAAAATGAATGGAAAGGGAAATAGGTTTAGGAATTGTGAGACCTTTGGAGTTCTTTCTCAGATGAGCATGAATGGCGGCGGCGATATCTTCAAATCCCCGGTGAAACAATGCTCCGATTGCCTCTCCAATTCCTTCTTCTCGCTCCTCGATCTCTCTCAATTTAAGATGAAGTCGCAGCGGCCACATCTTCTTATCCAACGGCGTTTTGCGATTCCGAGCGTGGTTCCTTGTATGACTCTCGCGTTGTCGTCGTTTTCGGTGAAATTGTTGGAGTTTGACGAGGTTGCGAAGATGATGATTTATGCATTGAAGATGAAGATGATGCGTACTAGCTGAGAGGTGTTACGAAGATGATGAAGATCTCAGGTTGACGTGAACGAGATCGATATTGATTCTCTTGAAATCGAGAGGATTGGAGGTTGGCGAATCTGATGATGAAGCTTCAAGAACTCGGTCAGAGGTTCTTTCTTCTTCTTTGAAATTTTCTCTCGATTCTTCTGAAATTTGAGCGTCGAGATGATGTTGTGGATTGTTGCAGGTTGATGGGGAACTTTGCGAGGTATTGCGAAGATGATGATTGTAGTGATTGAAGAAGGTGGATAGTTTGCATAGTGGTGGTTATCGATGGATGAATGAAGAAGGTTGAAGATTCAAGATCGAGAAAGAGTTTTTCTGTGAGTTTGTTACATATTCTGGTACGTTGCTATGCTGAGTTTTTAGTTTTTCTGTGTGATTTTAGTGATGATTTGAAGAAGGTGAATTCAGAGAGAGAGGTAAAGTTTGTGGAGAGCTTTGGACCGATTATGGTGATTTTGTTGAGATTGAAGATGATTGATGAAACTGTGATGAAGTTTTTTTTTGGGGAAGAAGATTGAGAGAGGTTCAGAGAGAGTTTGTTACAGGTTGTTACCATCTCCTTTTCTGTTTTCGGTTATCTCTCTTTTTCATATCTCCCGATCCCAATTTGTTATCAATCTCTTAGAGAACTTCTCTTTGCCGTTAGCTGTCAATCTGAACCGGTTTTCTTGGTTTTTTTTGTATGCAGTGAGTTCATGATTGAATTATTCTTTGTTGTAGCCGCGGTTTGATGTATGGAAAACAGGGCACTTTTGGCATGATATTAACATGGAAATTCTTGGAGACTTCCAGGAGCTTTTTTTTTCTTTTTGTGTGCAGGGCATACTTGTAATCTTTGTAAAGTTGACTTTTGTAAATGTGTTTTGAACATGCATTTAGACTGAATTCTTTTGTAGTGGATATGTATTGGACATTTGAAGGTTTTGTAATGAATTTTGTGATGGATGTAAACGGAATGGAGATTTGGTTTTTCCTATGAATGTATGAATTATGTTGGACTCACGATATCGACCTGTTCTTCAACTTTTTGTATCTCACTAATTCCAAGTCCAAATAATCCAAACACATTAACTTCTCAACCTTAGTCTGAATTAACTCTTATATTCTGAACCAGGCATATGCTTAAGAGTTTTTATGTGGTTGAGTGACGATGAGTGGTACTTGAGTAAACGTGAGAATTGATGATCGTGCAACAGATCTTCAAATATAAGATTCAAACTCGAAACCTTCTTCTTTACATTTAAAATCCAAATCATTACTTCATTTCTTTTTTTTTTCACTTTACAACTCGAAGACCACAACATTCGCGAAGTGAAAGACTAAAGATGAGCTTATCGTGATTTTAGGTCCAAGATGAAAGTTATGACTAAATCCTCAAATGAAACAATAGGAACTCTTTAATATTTTCCTTGATTTTTAAGCGGCGAAATAAATGTCTACCATAACTTATAGCACAGTGAAGAGGGCAAATTTTGGGGTGCAACAAAGATCACTGCCGAGGGACTAACTGTTAGAACAAGATTTGTTCTGATCAATATTCTTAGTTTTGATGATAACAAGGATATGAATTTTGTGTGAGATAATGTGGTACTCTAATACATTGCAATTTCCTTTTCAGGAAATATATAAAGAGTATGCACAAATCAGCGCTCAGAAGCTTTGTCTCAGAAGGTTCAGCATGCAACATCAGAACATGGTCTGGCAAGACATCAGAAGATGGTCAAAGCAGAATCAGAACATGGGTCTATGGAAGCATCAGAAGAACTTGAGATCAGAAGCAGAAGCACTGAAGTTCTCATGGTATCACGCTCAGAAGCACTTCAAGGTCAGAAGACAAGAAGATGCTATGCACCAAGCTGTTTGACTCTGATGATATTCAAACGTTGTATACACAAACATCAGATCAGAAGAAAGTACAGGTGGCAGGCTACGCTGACTGACAAAAGGAATGTTGGAAGCTATTAAAGGCAACGTCAGTAGACACAGCGTGAACAAGGCTCGAGGTAGTTGACAAAAGCGTGAAACATTAAATGCAATGCTGTACGGAACACGCAAAGCATTAAATGCTCCCAACGGTCATCTTCTCAAGTGCCTATAAATATGAAGTTCTGATGAGAAGCAAGGTTACCAATCCTGAAAAACTTGCTGAAACGCTGTTCAACTCAAAGCTCAGAAACTTCATCTTCATAAAAGCTCACTACATTGCTGTTGTAATATATTAGTGAGATTAAGCTTAAACGTTAAGAGAAATATCACTGTTGTGATTATAGCTTTTCAGAAGCATTTGTAATACTCTTAGAATTGATTATATTAATTTGTAAGTAACTAGAGTGATCAAGTGTTGATCAGGATACTCTAGGAAGTCTTAGCTTGTGTCTAAGCAGTTGTAATTAGAGTGATCACGTGGTGGTCAGGATACTCTAAGAAAGTCTTAGCTTGTGTCTAAGCATTTGTTCCTAGAGTGATCAGGTTGTGATCAGGATACTCTAGAAGACTTAGTCGTGGGCTAAGTGGAAAACCATTGTAATCTGTTGCGATTAGTGGATTAAATCCTCAGGTGAGGTAAATCACTCCGTGGGGGTGGACTGGAGTAGTTTAGTTAACAACGAACCAGGATAAAAATAATTGTGCAAATTGTTTTTATCGTTCAAGTTTTTAGACTACACTTATTCAAACCCCCCTTTCTAAGTATTTTTCTATCCTTCAATTGGCATCAGAGCGCCGGTTCTAAGGTGCAAGCACTTAACCGTGTTTAGAAAAGATTCTGGAAGAGAAAAAACGCTTCAGTAATAGATGACTGGTGAAATTCCAACAGATCCACCTGCATCAACATCTGGCTCTGCTGAGCAATACAATGGTAACAATGGTTATACTAGACCACCAGTATTTGATGGTGAAAACTTTGAATACTGGAAAGATAAACTGGAAAGTTACTTTCTTGGTCTAGATGGTGAACTATGGGATCTTCTGATGGATGGTTACAAACATCTAGTGAAAGCTAGTGGCGTAAAGCTTACGAGGCAAGAAATGGATGATGATCAGAAGAAGCTTTTCAAGAATCATCATAAATGTAGAACTGTTTTGCTGAATGATATCTCTCATGCTGAGTATGAGAAGATATCTAACAGGGAAACGGCCTATGATATATATGAGTCATTGAAAATGACCCATGAGGGAAATGCTCAAGTCAAAGAGACTAAAGCTCTTGCTCTAATCCAGAAATATGAAGCCTTCAAGATAGAGGATGATGAAAACATTGAGAAGATGTTCTCAAGATTTCAAACGCTAACTGCTGGATTAAGAGTTCTGGATAAAGGCTACGCCAAGGCTGATCATGTAAAGAAGATTATCATAAGCTTACCCAAAAGATGGGGTCCAATGGTGACTGCATTCAAGATTGCCAAGAATCTGAATGAAGTATCTTTGGAAGAGCTTATCAGTGCCTTGAGAAGCCATGAAATAGAGCTGGATGCAAACGAGCCTCAGAAGAAAGGTAAGTCTATTGCATTAAAATCTAATGTTAAAAAATGCACTAACGCTTTTTAGGCTAGAGAAGAAGATCCTGAAGAATCAGAATCTGAAGAAGAAGATGAACTGTCCATGATCTCCAGAAGGGTAAACCAACTCAGGAAGAGCAAGCAAAGGAAGTTCAGAGGCTTCAGAAGTTCAAAGAAATTTGAACGTGGTGAATCTTCTGGTTACAGAAGATCTGACAAGAAGAAGGCTATCTGCTATGAGTGCAATGAGTCTGGACATTACAAGAACGAGTGTCCAAAACTTCAGAAGGAGAATCCCAAAAAGAAGTTTCATAAGAAGAAAGGTCTTATGGCAACATGGGATGATTCTGAATCAGAATCAGAATCAGACTCTAAAGGAGAACAAGCCAACTTCGCGCTGATGGCTACAGAAGATGATGGATCAGAATCTACATCAGAATCAGATTCTGAAGAGGTATTTTCTGAACTATCTAGAGAAGAGTTAGTTTCCAGTTTAACAGAACTTTTGGAACTCAAGGCTCATCTTAGTATCAAATACAAAAAGCTGAAGAAGCAGTTTGAATTTGAAACTAAGAAGCTGGAAGTGGAAAATTCTGAACTGAAGGAAAAAGTTTTAAATCTATCCAAAGATAGTGGATCTCCTTCTGAAACAGAAAAATCCATTCCTAGCATGAATCATATTCTGAAAGAATATGACTCGAGCTTCAGAAATTTCTTATCTAGAAGTATTGGCAGAAGTCATCTTGCTTCTATGATATATGGTGTTTTTGGAAACAGAAGGTTTGGTTTTGGCTATGAGGGTGATACCTCACATAAATTTGAACCTGTTGATGATCTGAAGATCACATACAAGCCATTGTATGATCAGTTCAAATATGGCCATGCTCATGATATTAGGCTCACTTCACATGCACAGAAGTTTAACACTGTTCACACCAAGAAGCATGTGACACATCCTAAGAAATATCATGCTGACAAACCTAAAGAATATCATCATGTTCCTCCTGTTAAATATTTTGATAAACCCAAGTTCAATCAGAACTTGAGGAGAACTAACAAGAAAGGACCCAAGAAATTGTGGGTACCTAAGGAGAAGATAATTTCTGTTGCAGATATCCTTGGCGGCAAAGAGGACAAAAAGCAAAATGTCATGGTACCTGGACTCTGGGTGCTCGCGACACATGACGGGAAGAAGGTCTACATTCCAATAACTGGTGCTTAAACCAGGTGGAGAAGTCAAGTTTGGAGGAGATCAGAAGGGCAAAATCATTGGCTCTGGAACCATAAGTCTAGGTAACTCTCCTTCCATAACTAATGTACTTCTTTTAGAAGGATCAACGCATAACTTATTTTCCATAAGTCAATTAAGTGACAATGGTTATGATATAATCTTCAATCAAAAGTCTTTCAAGGCTGTAAGTCAGAAGGATGGCTCAATCCTATTTACAGGCAAGAGAAAGAACAACATTTATAAGATTGATCTTTCTGATCTTGAGAAGCAGAAGGTGACTTGCCTTATGTCTGTTTCTGAGGAGCAATGGGTCTGGCACAGAAGATTAGGACATGCTAGTTTGAGAAAGATTTCTCAGATTAACAAACTAAATCTGGTCAGAGGACTCCCAAATCTGAAATACAAATCAGATGCTCTTTGTGAAGCATGTCAGAAGGGCAAGTTCTCCAGACCTGCATTCAAGTCTAAGAATTTTGTTTCTTCCTCAAGGCCGTTAGAACTCTTGCACATTGATCTGTTTGGCCCAGTCAAAACAGCATCTGTCAGAGGGAAGAAATATGGATTAGTCATCGTAGATGATTATAGCCGCTGGACATGGGTAAAGTTCTTAAAACACAAGGATGAGTCTCATTCAGTGTTCTTTAAATTCTGCACTCTCATCCAATATGAGAAAGAGTGCAAAATCATAAAGGTTAGAAGTGATCATGGTGGCGAATTTGAGAACAGATTCTTTGAGGAGTTCTTCAAAGAAAATGGTATTGCCCATGATTTCTCTTGTCCTAGAACTCCACAGCAAAATGGAGTTATAGAGCGAAAGAATAGGACTCTACAAGAAATGGCCAGAACCATGATCAATGAAACCAATATGGCTAAGCATTTCTGGGCAGAAGCAATAAACACTGCATGTTATATTCAGAATAGAATCTCTATAAGACCTATTCTAAATAAGACTCCTTATGAATTGTGGAAGAACAGAAAGCCCAACATTTCATATTTCCATACTTTTGGATGTGTATGTTTTATTCTGAATACTAAAGATCATCTTGGTAAGTTTGATTCTAAAGCACAAAAGTGTTTCCTTCTTGGATATTCTGAACGCTCTAAAGGCTACAGAGTATACAATACTGAAACATTGATTGTTGAAGAATCAATCAATATCAGGTTTGATGATATGCTTGGTCTTGAAAAACCAAAGCAGTTTGAGAATTTTGCAGATTTTGATATTGATATATCAGAAGTAGTAGAACCAAGAAGCAAAGCTGCAGAAGCTGGCAGTCTCAGAAGCAATGGATCAGAAGATCAAGTTGCTGCATCTTTAGAGAATCTTAGGATTTCTGAAGAGCCAACAGTCAGAAGATCACCTAGACTTGTCTCAGTTCATTCAGAAGATGTGGTCCTTGGAAAGAAAGATGATCCTATCAGAACCAGATCATTTCTTAAGAATGACAATCAGAAGCAGTGATCAAAATCAGTAGGCGTAAAGTCTATTCAGAAAAATACAGTTGTCATCTATTATCTGATGGTGAACACGTGTATGTACGGTTAGTACAAAGCGTGCAGTTGAAAAGACGCCGACCTAGGTAACTGTGTTAAATCATTTCATTTACCACGTTCTCTCACCTAACGTCACTTATCATTTAATGTAAATTGATTTCTCTTGATTCTGTAACTGTTCATTTTCTAATCTTATTGCATTTTTTTTAATCCGTCTCTATATATTCTTTTCAAATCATCTCATATATCTTTTTCGCTCCTTGTCTCTCTTTCTTCTTCTTGCATACTCTCTTTTGAAAACTTCTTAGTCGCTTCTAAAACCCTAACCGAAAACCCAGAATTTGTTCTTCCTAGTTGTTCATTCTGTTTCAATGGTTGCTTCTTCATCTCAAAATGTTGGTTCATCTACTCCTCTCCATATTCAAGATGAAGAAAATCAGGAACTCACTCCAGTCGTTGCGTGCTCCATTCCTAAGGATAAATTAGAAGTTCTATGTGAACTCATGGTTGATTTTGATAACATTGAAGAACACCAATTTCATCTCAAAGAAGATATAATTTTTCAAGGATGGACTTCGTTGTTCGCTGAGTTCTGTGGACCAGTCTACCCAGATCTTGTCAAGGAATTCTGGGTACATGCAGTTGTCGCCCCTAAATCAATCTTGTCCTTCATCCATGGAAAGTTTGTGGTAGTGACTGAACATCCTAAGGATGATGTTTGATCTGAGAAACCCTGAGGGAGCTTTTGAAATCGATCAAAGGGAAAATTGGAAAGATGTCTTATCCACCCTCTACCCAGACATAAATGAAACAAAGAATGTCAAGGACATGAGAGATCTCTACAAAATCTGGACCAAGATTTTTCTTGGGTGCTTCTATCACAGGAAAGGGACACATGCTTCTGACTTCGTCAACAATGAGCAAAAATACATTCTGTATTGCATTGCCACTAAGAAGAAGGTTGATGTTATCTACATTATCTTCAACCATATGTGGAAGGCTGTGAAGGAGTCCAGAAATGCCTTCAGAGAAAAAAGTTGTACCATCATTCCGTTTGGTAGAATTATCTCAAATCTTTTGGTTCATTCCAAGATTGTTGAGGGCCTGGAATCTGAAGGTATTATCAAAGACCTTGCTGGAACAAGAATCAGAAGAAAACCCGTTTTAGCTGAATTTGGAACCTTCTTCAATATTGAGGTACCAAAAGTCAGAACTAGGTATCTGAAGTCACAAAAAGAGGATAAAAGTCTTAAAGATCAAGAGAAAGGTGCTCCAATTAAAGTAAATCGCAAGAAGGAAGAAAGGACCAAAAGAAAGTTTGATCATCCTTCTGGTAATCGAGTGAAGGTTGTTCAGAAAGTTGATGCTACCATTGAGAAAGAAGTGGTCCCAGAAGAAGTCATTGCAAAGGTTGTTAAGGTTGTTTCTGTTGATTTTGAGAAGAAGAAGAAGAAGTCAAATAACAATGCTGAGATTGTTGAAGTTGTTGAGAAGGAGAAAACCAGAAAAAGGAAGCTGATAATTCAAGACTCCGATGAAGAAATTGATGTTCAAGAGACTGTGAATCAGCAGGAAGTTCTGGCGAGCGTCAGAAGGAAAGAGATCTCTAGCGGCAAAACAAAGATTGTTGAAGAGCCGAAGAGTAAGAAACAGAAGAAGACTGAGGCTGTGGTCAAAGCCCTTCAAAAAGCATCCAAAGGTATATGTATTTCTGAACCTGATTCTACTCCTGCTGGTATTTCAGAAGTTGCACCAAAAGCGGTTACCCCTATCCCTGAACCAGAAAAAGCCCCATCAGAATCACCTATAAATGTCCATGTTCTTACACCTCCATCTTCTCCTGTAACCATTCCTTCTTCTCCACCCACCATCAATCCTATTTTGGATATACCACTTCTTCAAACTCTCTTTCCACCTCACTCAAATATCTCCATCTCTCAACCTCCTCCTCATGCCAACTTTGAACACATTCCTCCACCTCTCAAAACAACCATAGTGGTTCTGATCTTCCAACATCTGCATCTCATGAGCAATTGCTCTGTGACTGCAATTACACTCCAAAGCCTCGTCCTGAAGCTGAACTGGTTGTGTTAGAGTCCGATAATGAAGCAGAATCTTCTTATAGGTTGGATAGAGAACCTCAACCGTATTTCATCCCCAACCCTGCCTTTTCAAAAACCAAAATAAAATCCCGCCTTGTCTACCCTATTGGTGTAACTTTTGAAAAGGTAAAGAGGAATCTCATAAGTATCTTTGATACCCTCAGAATTGCTGAAAGTTCTGGCCTGAATGATGTCGCTATGAGGAAGTTCTGGAGGATCTTACGCAGAGAATCAGATGCTCTGTTTTTAGAACTTCAGGAAGCCTGTGTAGAAGCTGCTCCACGGCCTCGTGGAATTCTGAGAAGTTATGAAGATTTCTGGTTTGCTCGTCTCGGAGGGAGATATACACTGGAAGAGAAGCAGTTTGTGGATGAATTGGAAGAAGCAAGACTGGCTGCTGCATTGGAAGCTAACCCTTGCAGGGAGATTGTGGTCTGGATACCTCAATATCCTGTTCTACTTGGGGATTTCAAGACTCTCTATGACTTTTTGAGGGAAAACCCTTCTAAGAAAGACCCAAGCTTGGTCATTCCAGAAGTTGTTGACCCACCAGAAGTTGAAGGTCCTTCTGCCCCCAGGAATCTAGCTGCCATTCTTCAGGCACTTGAGAATGGAGATTCTGAGGTTCCTGCTGCAAAGTATGGAGATGCTTCTATCCAAGAAGCAGATGTAGAAGATCATGTTGCTGAATCAGTTCCTGTTGAGGAAATCCCTACAAATGATCTATCAATGGAAGCTACAAATCACAATGCCATCCCGTTGGATAGAAGCTGTGAAGCTTCTTCTGATGAACCTTCCCGTCTTGCAAGGACTCTGGAAGTTCTTCAGAAGAACCAGGACGGGCAAAGCTCAGTCAATGCTGAGTTTAGAGCTTTCATAGAGAAGCAGAATGAGCACAACAATGGGGTTCAAGAGATGCTGGCCAAGATCTTGTCAAGGCTAGGGTCATCCTAGATTGAGTCTTAGTTGTTTTGTTTTTGCTTTTTGCTGCATTTGGTTTGTGCATCTTCTCTTCCTTATCTTTTTGTACGTCTGTACTTTTGTCTGCTTGAACTTTAATGAAAAGTATCTTTTTCTTCCATGTGTTTCTTTTTGTTTTTCATCTGAATCTTTTATGTTTTTGATGTTATGACAAAAAGGGGGAGAAATATGTGATAAATGATTTGATTTAATCAGTTGCATTACTAACAGAACTTGCAAAGTTATATGCTTTAAGTTGTGTTGTTGCGGGAATTAAAGATTCAAGATCAAAATAAGAAGCAACAAGATGAATCAAGTTCTTGGATTCTTGAAGCAAGCTGAGTGCTATGAAGCTTCAGAATCAGAAGCAAGAAGGAAGAATGTTCAGATATTCTAATGATAGAATATGCTCTGAAACATTTTGTCTATTTGTTCTGACACATTCTATATGGCTCTGATACACAATATGTGTTATGAAACATACTCTATGTTCTGACTCATTCATGCTGACTTTTGTCGTTTAGTTTTATTCTGTAACATTTCAGGATGTAGAGATGCTCTGATGATGCTCTGGTACATTCAACAATGTTCTGATACAATCTAGCATGAAGTGATGTAAGAAGAAATTCAAGCTCTGAAGCTGTCCCAATGGAAGCAAGAATCAGAAACTGTGAATGTTCTGAAGATCAAAGAAATTCAAGTTCTGAAGCTGTCCGATGGAAGCAGAAGTCAGAAGCTGTGAATGTTCTGAGGATCTAAAGAAATTCAATGTTCTGAAGCTGTCTGATGGAAGCAAAAATCATAAGCTGTGAATGTTCTGTGGATCTAAAGAAATTCAATGTTCTGAAGCTGTCATATGGAAGCAGAAATCAAAAGTCATGAATGTTCTGAAGATCAAGCATATGTGAACGTCTCTACTGAAATACTCAGGGAAGTCTTTTATTTATAAAATTCTTCTAGTATTAATTTCAGGGGGAGATTATTCATCTCAGGGGGAGATTGTTAATCTCAGGGGGAGACATATTCACATGCTTATGTTATAGTTGTGTAATTGTCTTTAGCTGTCTGCTCTTTATGATCGCAAATTCATATCATTTATATATGTTTTTGTCATCATCAAAAAGGGGGAGATTGTTAGAACAAGATTTGTTCTGATCAATATTCTTAGTTTTGATGATAACAAGGATATGAATTTTGTGTGAGATAATGTGGTACTCTAATACATTGCGATTTCCTTTTCAGGAAATATATAAAGAGTATGCACAAATCAGCGCTCAGAAGCTTTGTCTCAGAAGGTTCAGCATGCAACATCAGAACATGGTCTGGCAAGACATCAGAAGATGGTCAAAGCAGAATCAGAACATGGGTCTATGGAAGCATCAGAAGAACTTGAGATCAGAAGCAAAAGCACTGAAGTTCTCATGGTATCACGCTTAGAAGCACTTCAAGGTCAGAAGACAAGAAGATGCTATGCACCAAGCTGTTTGACTCTGATGATATTCAAACGTTGTATACACAAACATCAGATCAGAAGAAAGTACAGGTGGCAGGCTACGCTGACTGACAAAAGGAACGTTGGAAGCTATTAAAGGCAACGTCAGTAGACACAGCGTGAACAAGGCTCGAGGTAGTTAACAAAAGCGTAAAACATAAAATGCAATGCTGTACGGAACACGCAAGGCATTAAATGCTCCCAACGGTCATCTTCTCAAGTGCCTATAAATATGAAGTTCTGATGAGAAGCAAGGTTACCAATCCTGAAAAAACTTATTCTGAAAAACTTGCTGAAACGCTGTTCAACTCAAAGCTCAGAAACTTCATCTTCATAAAAGCTCACTACATTGCTGTTGTAATATATTAGTGAGATTAAGCTTAAACGTTAAGAGAAATATCACTGTTGTGATTATAGCTTTTCAGAAGCATTTGTAATACTCTTAGAATTGATTATATTAATTTGTAAGTAACTAGAGTGATCAAGTGTTGATCAGGATACTCTAGGAAGTCTTAGCTTGTGTCTAAGCAGTTGTAATTAGAGTGATCACGTGGTGGTCAGGATACTCTAAGAAAGTCTTAGCTTGTGTCTAAGCATTTGTTCCTAGAGTGATCAGGTTGTGATCAGGATACTCTAGAAGACTTAGTCGTGGGCTAAGTGGAAAACCATTGTAATCTGTTGCGATTAGTGGATTAAATCCTCAGGTGAGGTAAATCACTCCGTGGGGGTGGACTGGAGTAGTTTAGTTAACAACGAACCAGGATAAAAATAATTGTGCAAATTGTTTTTATCGTTCAAGTTTTTAGACTACACTTATTCAAACCCCCCCCCCTTTCTAAGTGTTTTTCTATCCTTCACTAACGTGATCAATAACCGTAGCTAGCAATAGCGAGGGTTCGCCATTTGCCGTGTAGAAGATAGTTAACTTGCTATAGTGCTAGCAAGGTTTTGCAGTTTATAGGTAACCCACTTACTATAGTTCTAGTAAGTCGTCGCGGTTGGTATACCTACTCCCTATCGTAGTTTGAGTAAGCTTATCGTAGATGGTAAGGCCCACTTACTATAGCTCTAGTAAGTCGTCGCGGTCGGCCGTACCTGCTTACTATTGTAGTTTCAGCAAGTTTATCGTAGATGGTGTGGCCCACTTACCATAGCTCTGGTAAGTCATCGCAGTTAGCCATACCTCCTTGCTATCGTAGTTTGTGTAAGTTTATCGTAGATGGTGTGGTCCACTTACTATAGCTCTAGTAAGTCGTCGCAGTTAGCCATACCTCCTTGCTATCGTAGTTTTAGTAAGCTTATCGTAGATGGTGTGCCCCATTTACTATAGCTCTAGTAAGTCGTCGCAGTTAGCCATACCTGCTTACTATTGTAGTTTCAGCGAGTTTATCGTAGATGGTGTGGCCCACTTACTATAGCTCTAGTAAGTCGTCGCAGTTAGCCATACCTACTCGCTATCGTAGTTGGAGTAAGCTTATCGTAGACTGTATGACCCACTTACTATGGTTCTAGTAAGTTGTCGCAGTTAGCCATACCTGCTTACTATCGTAGTTTCAACAAGTTTATCGTAGATGGTGTGGCCCACTTACTATAGCTCTAGTAAGTCGTCGCAGTTAGCCATACCTGCTTACTATCGTAGTTTCAGCGAGTTTATCGTAGATAGTGTGGCCCACTTACTATAGCTATAGTAAGTCGTCGCAGTTAGCCATACCTACTCATCGTAGTTGGAGTAAGCTTATCATAGAGGGTATGACCCACTTACTATAGTTCTAGTAAGTCGTCGCGGTTAGCCATACCTGCTTACTATCGTAGTTTTGATTAATCCCCAAAAGGATCACTTGCTATAGCTCTAGCAAGCTCACCTCCACCAATGGGATCCACTTGCCCTAGTTCAGACAATTTTACCTGCATAGAAGATTGTTTGCCTGTATGAAAAAGATTCACTTGCTTGGAGACTTACGACTCGAGGGTCGGAAAAAATAGCATGTCAAATATTCACAACTCGTAGGTCAAAAAGGGAACAATATGTTTAGAAACTCACGACTCGAGGGTCGGAAAACAAACCAATCACAACACGAGGGTTGGAAACCCACGACTCGAGGGTCAGAAAACAAACCAATCACAACACGAGGATTGGAAACTCACGACTCGAGGGTCGGAAAACACACCTATCACAACACAAGGGTTGGAAACTTACGACTCGAGGGTCGGAAAACACACCTATCACAATATGAGGGTTAGACACTCAAGACCCGAGGGTCGGAAACTTGGCTTTCATAGTATGTGAATACGCTGGAGGATATGTGTATGCTAATGTGTATGTATATGTTTTATGAGTGAAATGAACAACAAGGTTGCTATCATCGGTAAGGTTACCGGGATACGTCAATCAGGTGATTGGAAATAAACAAATAATAAGGTTACCGTCATCGGTAAGGTTGTTGAGATACGTCAATCAGGTGATTGGAAACAAACAATAAGGTTACTGTTATCGGTAAGGGTACCGAAAAGCAGGTGGACAATGTGGTTTAGCGCCAGAGTAATGACTTGGATATTTTGATGTATGGGATAATGCTTATGCTCATGCATATGTTGATTGATGTAATGAGTGGAATGAAATAATGTCTTCTATAAGACTACCTAAAAAGGTTTTCGACATGGATATGAACATTTGTCTTAAAGAAGACTACCTGAAAAGGTTCTTAGAAAGGACAAGGAATGTCTTAAAGAAGACTACCTAAAGAGGTTCCTGGAGAGGATGATGAATGTCTTAGGAAAGACTACCTAGAAAGGCTCTTAGAAAAAAATGTCTTAAAGAAGACTACTTGTAGAGGTTCCTAGAAAGGATGACAATTCGTCTTAAAGAAGACAACATGAAAAGGTTCCTAGAAATTATCTTAAAGAAGACTACCTAAAAAGGTGTGGTGTAATGTATCAACCAATGTATGTAATGCATGACTTATATGTATTTGCATGATGCTCCAATGATAGGTTGTTTATAACCAGAGTGTATATCGTTCGCTAATGTTGTAAGGTTGTTGGGTGCTAGCGCGATTTCCCAATACCTGTTTTTTTTCAACTTTGAAGATCGTAGTTAGGAGAAAGATTGGTTCGAGATTATAAAGTATGAAGATGTCTTTTCCTTTTGTTGTGCGTCTTAAGGATTTGATATCCATTGCCCCAATATTTTCGTGGGAGAAGATGCTTATGATCTCCAAGTCATGAGGGAAGTGCCCCGAGAAATAACCTTGTCGAATGCTTCGACGTTTAAGTTGAAGGGTATTCCCTTGATTTACAGGATATGGAGGGTTATCCATGGTGTTCTATCCTTTTAAATTTCTCCCATGTTTGACATGCCCCTGATTGTTATTGCTTCGAGATGTGACCCAGGTCGATTGAACCTTAGGGTGAATGCCCCTAGTTAATAGGATCTTTGATTGTATGCCCCTGTAATTTTTTAAATTTTCCCCCTGTTTAGGAAAACCCTCTGGACGTGGTTTCCCCATTCAAGAGTCTTTATTAGAAACGATCTCCTTTGGTTAAACCAATTTCTAGATTTCCTAAAGTGCTAAGTGTTTGTTCGTAGATGACGTTGTATCCTTCGAGAAGTAACTCTAACACAATGCGTACGCAAGTTTTGAAATCGAAGTCCGTTATGAATTAGGACTGGATGATTAGAAATGAATGCTTGAAGAAGCGTAATGGTTAAAAATAGTTTTAACAAACTTAGGAGTCAGTATAACAAAATCCTGCTTAATATGCTTTCGTAGTTAACCTTGCCTCAATTAGGACTTTTGAATGTTGTAACTTGGCCTGGTTCGTGGTTTTAGAAACAACGGATATAAGGCTCAAAATTTATTTAACCTAACCCTTTCTCCTTGATGTTCTCCAAATCCTAAAATTCGCCTAATCCAATGAATGTGCTTTATATGTAAGAGAATCATTTCAGTTTTGATGTTGAGCGGAAGTATTAGTGAAGATCCAAGAACCGATGAAAAATGTAGAGATTCAAGCATTGATGGGAAGCCTCGATGATTTAGCAATCACGATATTATCCTTTGTATTTTGCCTTCGTTTTGTTTTGATCACTTATTTTTTGAATGAACCAAATCCTTTGAATTTGATCCCTCGAGATGCCCTAATTTTTTCCAAAGTCTTTTTTGTTTTCTTTTATGGAATTTTCCATTTTGACTTATCGGGCATTTTTTCTTTTGAAAGCTCCTTTTGAAATTTGATCCTTGGATATTGAATGTTGTGACTGCCATGTTGACTTTGATTTGCAAGCTTCGACTTTGATACGTCCTCGATCTTGAATGATGTATTGAGGAAGAAAGTGTTGTGAATATTATCTCTATTGCTTCCTCAATCTTGGATGAACACGAGGAAGAAGATATGCTTGAACCTTTGCTTTGCTTGATCCTTTGCTTCATTGATTGATTCTCTTGAAAACCAAAATACACCATTGAATTAATCAAAATCTACCCTGCCCCTGGTTGAAATCAAGGTTTATTTGAAAAGTAGAAACAAACTCCAACTCCTGGCTCAAGGGGGTGACGAGGGATTAACATCCTTATATCTCCACTGTTTAGGAATTGAAACAATGCTTGTACATCGTCGATTCGGTCTTACCTTGAAAGCATACGTTTAGCGAGATTTAGTTATTTGCATTCGTCATTCTCCCTTAAGTTTTTTAATTATCCTAAACTTGAAATTGAAAATAGAATAGAAGTGCGTGAGTGGAAAATCGTAGTAATGCAAGAGCGAAGGGAATGAATAAATTCCAAAACATGCATGATTATTTTATTAGAATTGTAAGTCGGAAGGTACAACGCTTATACACGGTAACACTTAGCGATCGTAGGGGTTACAATTTTGACATGATAAACACCTATTAATCCTAGGGACAATATCATTTTTTGATCCAAAGACTTTGTTTTACTTCTTAGTTCATGGACTTGTAGAAGTGAAGTGTAACCTCGAATTTTCCTTGGGCACGTCAAACTTGTCGGGAATAAATTGCCAGCGGTGGGTTTTCGTCGTATCGGAACTTCACGAGTTTCCTTTGACTGAACCTCTTTAGCTTTTTATAAGGATAGTATCACACCATTCGCAATCTTCGGAGTTCGTAGATTGATGAAGAAAACCTATGGCCCTTTTGCCCCTTGGCGTAGAGTTAACATATGTCGCTTTCCCTCCACCGTAGTTATGCATCTTGTTCAGGATTTTGCCCCAGTTGGACGAACCCTTACCCCTCAGGTTATCGTAGAGCGTTCTTGTAAGTTTTTCTATGTTCATAGATGAACCCCTTTATGACTAGATACCCCTTGAGTTTATCTATAAGAGAAATTCTTTGTTGAACTAATCCTTGCTCGATGATAACCTTGGTTGTATTTACAATCCTGTTACGACAAGGCATGGACATGCAGCTGGCCTGGTGAAAGACATCTTTTTTTCTTAGTTAGACCAAGATCATTCTCGATATTTTATCCTCCTTTCTCCATAGTTTATGATCCTTTGGATTTTTCTTTGCGAGTCTCGAGAAATCGGCTAGCACGGTAAGTGTGGATGCGGGCGAAGATGCGGATGTAAATGTATGAATGCATGAAAATGCGAACGCATGCGTATGCAAAAGACTCCTTGTATTACAACTCCTCGTATGCAATGCAGACGTGTGACGTATAATCCTAGGGGTAGCCTTAGAGGTGACATTAGACCCTAGTGAAATCCTTGCAAGATAGATGTTATGACACACCAATAGAAATCCCTTAGATTAGGGCGTAGGCAGAAAGTAGTGGATGGTGACCGCTCACGACAGTCACCAAATCTCATGGCCATCGAGAGGCCGTTCGAATTGTACCAATGAAGTTGTCCCTCGTGGGAAGGTTCTCTATGCAGAACACAACCTATCTAAGGACAATATCGAACGAAATAAAAATCCCTACAGGCTAGGGATGGAAGATGTATAGATGGAAATCCAAATCCTACACAAGTTAGGAGGTGCGCGGGAGCAAGCACGGGTTGACCGTTCAAGACAATTACCAGCTCTCATGGCCATCGAGAGGCCAATCGACGTGCATTAATGAGGACGTCCTTCAGGGGAAGGACACGTCGTTGTAAAAACACATGGACGTAAGAGAAAATCCCTACAGTCTAGGGAGTGCGTAGGAGCAAGCACAGGTTGACCGTTCAAGACAGTTCAAACTCTCATGGCCGTCGTGAAGCCAATCGACGTGCAGTAATGAGGATTTCCTTCGTACGAAGGATGCAATTGAAGGATAGAAAAACACTTAGAAAGGGGGGGGGTTTGAATAAGTGTAGCTTTAAAAAACTTGACAGATAAAAATAAATTGCACAGTTATTTTTATCCTGGTTCGTTGTTAACTAAACTACTCCAGTCCACCCCCGCAGAGATGATTTACCTCAACTGAGGATTTAATCCACTAATCGCACGGATTACAATGGTTTTCCACTTAGTCAGCAACTAAGTCTTCCAGAGTCTTCTGATCACACACTGATCACTCCAGGAACAACTGCTTAGATACCCTCTAAGACTTTCTAGAGTATACTGATCCACACGATCACTCTAGTTACAACCTGCTTAGATAACCTCTAAGACTTCCTAGAGTATTCTGATCCACACGATCACTCTAGTTCCTTACAACTTAATGTAATCAATTCTAAGAGTATTACAATTGCTTCTTAAAAGCTATAATCACAAACTGTGATATTTCTCTTAACGTTTAAGCTTAATCTCACTAATATATTACAACAGCAATGTAGTGAGCTTTGATGAAGATGAAGATTCTGAGCTTTTTGATTTAACAGCGTTTCAGCAAGTCTTTTTGAATAATCTTGTTCAGAGTCGTTAGCCTTGCTTCTCATCAGAACTTCATATTTATAGGCGTTGAGAAGATGACCGTTGAGTGCATTTAATGCTTTGCGTGTTCCGTACAGCATCACATTTAATGTTATTCGCTTTTGTCAACTACCTCGAGCCTTGTTCACGCTGTGTCTACTGACGTTGCCTTTAATAGCTTTTAACGTTCCTTTTGTCAGTCAGCGTAGCCTGCCACGTGTACTTCCTTCTGATCTGATGTTTGTAAATACAACGTTTGAATATCATCAGAGTCAAACAGCTTGGTGCATAGCATCTTCTGATCTTCTGACCTTGAAGTGCTTCTGTGCGTGATACCATCAGAACTTCAGTGCTTCTGATCTCATGTTCTTCTGATGCTTCCATAGACCCATGTTCTGATTCTGCTTCGACCATCTTCTGATGTCTTGCCAGACCATGTTCTGATGTTGCATGCTGAACCCTTTGAGACAAAGCTTCTGAGCGCTGAATTATGCATACTCTTTATATATTTCCTGAAAAGGAAATTGCATTGGATTAGAGTACCATATTATCTTAAGCAAAATTCATATTATTGTTATCATCAAAACTAAGATAATTGATCAGAACAAATCTTGTTCTAACAATCTCCCCCTTTTTGATGATGACAAAAACATATATAAATGATATGAATTTGCGATCAGAAAGAGCAGACGGCAAAAGACAAATTACACAGCTATAGCATAAGCATATGAATATGTCTCCCCCTGAGATTAACAATCTCCCCCTGAGATAAATAATCTCCCCCTGAAATAAATACTCGAAGAACTTTAATAAAAGACTTCCCTGATTATTTCGGTAGAGACGATCACATAAGCTTCTGTCTTCAGAGAATTCATAGCTTCTGACTTCTGCTTCCATTGGACAGCTTCAGAACTAGAATTTCTTTAGATCCTTAGAACACTCACAGCTTCTGATTCCTGCTTCCATCTAGGACAGCTTCAGAACTTGAATTTCTTTGATCTTCAGAACATTCACAGCTTCTGATTTCTGCTTCCATTTAGGACAGCTTCAGAACTTGAATTTCTTTGATCTTCAGAACATTCACAGCTTCTGATTCCTGCTTCCCTCGGATAGCTTCAGAACTTGAATTTTCTGGATCTTTAGAACATTCACAGCTTCTGATTTCTGCTTCCCTCGGATAGCTTCAGAACTTGAATTTTCTGGATCTTTAGAACATTCACAGCTTCTGATTTCTGCTTCCCTCGGATAGCTTCAGAACTTTGAATGTCTACCAACATCACTTCATGCTAGATTTGTATCAGAACATTGTTGAATGTACCAGAGCATCATCAGAGCATCTCTACATCCTGAAATGTTACAGAACAAAAAACTAAATGACAAAAGTCAGCATGAACGAGTCAGAACATAAAATGTATATTAGAACACATGATATGTATCAGAGCCATATAGGCTAAAATAATGTTATCAGAGCAAATAGAATTTTGTCAGAGCAAATAGACAAATATGGATCAAATTCTATTATCAGTGCTTCTGATTCATTCTACTTTCTTGCTTCTGATATCTGAAGCTTGACAGCACTAAGCTTGCTTCAGTTTCCATGAGCTTATTCTTTTTACAGAATAACACTTCTTATGGTTTTGCTTCTTGTGTTTGCTTCTGAAGATTCTCTTCACTTCTTTATACCTGCAAAACACTTAAACCATATAGAACTTGCAGTTCTTGTTAGTAAATGTGTGGGAGCTTTACCCAGCAACTGATAGATTAATCAAATCATTTATCATTTATCTTTCTCCCCCTTTTTGTCATAACATCAAAAAGAATATTTCAAAAGATTCAGATGAATAAAACGACAAATAAAAGCACTGGAATGTAAAACCAAGAAACTTTCCATTGTTAAAAAAATTACAAGAGAGGAATGCAGGAAAACAGATGCAACAAGGAAAGAAAACTACAAAGACCAAAAGACTAAGATCCTAGCCTACGCAAAATCCGCGCCAGAACATCATGAATCCCGTCAGTGCTTGTAGCTTGCCTTTCCATGAAGGAGCGAAACTCAGCATTGGCTACTTCTTGCGCGTCCAAACGAGAAGCCAGCATAGCTTGATTCTGATGAAGGGCTTCCAAGGTCTCCATCAGAGCTGAGGTTTCACCAGAAGAAGAGGCACCTGAATTTCTGCCAAAAGAGACAGCAATCTCAGCAGGGTGATCTTCTGGGAGATCTTCAGCTTGTGCATCTTCCATTTCCTCATCTGAGTCTGACTTAGAAGTAGCCTTAGCATATTCTGGTTCAGGCAGCTCAGAAGTTCCATCTTCCAACGCTTGAAGAATAGCTGCTAGGTTTGTTGGAGGAGTAGGACCAGCAACTTCAGCAGGATAAACCACTACTGGAAAGACCATGTGAGGTGCTTTGACAGAGGGGTTCATTCTGAACCAGTTAAACAACCACTGAAAATCTCCAGTCAGCACAGGGAACCATGGTTTCCACACCACGATGTCTCTGCAGAGATTTTCTTCTTCCAACTCATCTGCAGGTATCTTCTTCTCAAGAACACTTCTGTTCCTGATGAGATGGTGATAGCTGCTTTCACCAGCTTCCAACCGAAGACCACGAATACCAGGAGCTTCAAACATGATCCTTCTCTGAGTATCTGTAGCCCTAACCAGAAAATCCTGACGAAAGGTATCCCAAAGGTTGCTTGTAGCATACTCATCCAGATGGTTAAGGTGAGCAGCACCCAGAATCTCCAACCAGCCATTTACATCAGAATGTAAAAGCTCCAGATATGATTGAGTGGTAGGGGTTGGAGGGTTGACAGTGAACCTGGAGTCGGGAAGAACAACACTATAGGGATTAGGTGTTCTGGTGGGAAAAGGGTGTGAGAGAGATGAAGAAATATCTGATGGATGGGTTGAAGGAGAGGAGATATCAGATGGTGAAGAAGGTGGTTCCGAGAGGATGAATGAGGAGGAAGAGGTGGTGGAGGTCTTTGAAGAGAACGGGTTCACTTTGAGAGGGTCATAGGTGATCCTTACTCTTTTAGGTTTGGTTTCTGGTTCAGCAGTTTCCTTTCTCTTTTGTTTCCGATCATTATCTTGATTTCCAGAGCTTGACGATGGATTCATGATGAAGTTGCAGATATTGGAAACTGCTAGGGTTTATGATATGAGTGCAAAGAGAGAGAGCGAAAAAGAAACTGAATGCAAAGTGAGAGAAATATAAGAGGGAAAAGAAACGTTTGAAGAATATAAAAAGAAAACTGAAAGAGAGTAAATGATGAAAAGCATTTAATGTTACGTGACGTGAGGAGAGATAATAATGACAAAAGACGTGATTTGCACAGTTACCTAAGTAGACGTCCCCTCAACTGCACGCACGCTTGTTCAGGAATAGTGAACACGTGTTTACCATCTGGATAGCCAGTTACAGCTGTTTTGCTTTTAAAGAGATTCTGAATCAACTTAGACAATGAAACGTTAGTAATAACTGAATCACAAATTTCTAATTGATTTCAATCAGAACTTCTTAAAACAAATTTTATTTCAGAAGATACCCATACATAAGAACTTCTCATCTTCACATTCTGGGCTTGTTTCTGAAGACCCATTTTGTACCTATTATATTGAATCCATCTGGTCTAGGAACAAGATCCCAAACATCATTCCTTGTAAACTGATTCAGCTCTTCTTGCATAGCAATTATCCAGTCTGGATCTTCTAGAGCATGATCAACAGAAGTTGGCTCGATCAAAGATACAAGACCTAATTGACAATCTGCATTATTCTTAAGGAATGCTCTTGTTCTGATTGGATCATCCTTCTTTCCAAGAATGACATCTTCTGAATGACCAGAGATGAGTCTGGATGATCTTCTGACAGATGGTTCTTCAGAAATGCTTAGATTCTCCAGAGAAGCTGATACTTGATCTTCAGATTCTTTGCTTCTGAGAAGCTCTACTTCTGATGCGTTGCTTCTTGGCTCAACAACTTCTGATATATCAATATCACAATCTGCAAAATTATCAAACTGCTTTGGTTTTTCAGAACCAAGCTTATCATCAAACCTGATATTGATTGATTCTTCCACAATCAATGTTTCAGTATTGTATACTCTGTAGCCTTTTGAGCGTTCAGAATATCCAAGAAGGAACCATTTTTGTGCTTTGGAATCAACCTTACCAAGATGATCTTTAGTGTTCAGAATAAAGCATACACATCCAAAAGGATGGAAATATGAAATGTTGGGCTTTTTATTCTTCCACAGTTCATAAGGAGTCTTATTTAGAATAGGTCTGATAGAGATTCTATTCTGAATATAGCATGCAGTGTTTATTGCTTCTGCCCAGAAATGCTTAGCCATATTGGTTTCATTGATCATGGTTCTGGCCATTTCTTGCAGAGTCCTATTCTTTCGTTCTACAACTCCATTTTGCTGTGGAGTTCTAGGACAAGAGAAATCATGGGCAATACCATTTTCTTTGAAGGATTCTTCAAAGGATCTGTTCTCAAATTCACCACCATGATCACTTCTGACCTTTATGATTTTACACTCTTTTTCAGATTGAATCTGAATGCAGAAATCAAAGAACACTGAATGAGTCTCATCCTTGTGTTTCAAGAATTTTACCCATGTCCATCGGCTATAATCATCTACGATGACTAATCCATATTTCTTCCCTCTGACAGATGCTGTTTTGACTGGGCCAAACCGATCAATGTGCAAGAGTTCTAATGGCCTTGAGGTAGAAACAACATTCTTGGACTTGAATGCAGGTTTGGAGAACTTGCCTTTCTGACATGCTTCACAAAGAGCATCTGATTTGAATTTCAGATTAGGGAGTCCTCTGACAAGATCCAGTTTGTTAATCTGAGAAATCTTTCTCAAACTAGCATGACCTAATCTTCTGTGCCAGACCCACTGCTCTTCAGAAACAGACATAAGACAAGTCACCTTCTGACTCATAAGATCTTGCAGATCTGTCTTATAAATGTTATTCTTCCTCTTGCCTGTAAATAGGATTGAGCCATCCTTCTGATTTACAGCCTTGCAAGACTTTTGATTAAAGATTATATCATAACCATTGTCACTCAATTGACTGATAGATAAGAGGTTATGTGTTAATCCTTCTACAAGAAGTACATTAGAAATGGAAGGAGAGTTACCAGACTTTATAGTTCCAGAGCCAATTATCTTGCCCTTCTGATCTCCTCCAAACTTGACTTCTCCTCCAGACTTAAGCATCAGGTCTTGGAACATAGACCTTCTTCCTGTCATGTGTCGTGAGCATCCAGAGTCCAGGTACCATGACATGTTGTGCTTTGTCCTTTTTGCAGCCAAGGATATCTGCAATAGGAATAATCTTATCCTTAGGTACCCACATTCTCTTGGGTCCTTTCTTGTTAGATTTTCTCAAGTTCTGATTGAACTTGGGTTTAACATTGTAAGCAATAGGAGGAACAGCATGATAATTTTTAATGTGAGTTTCATGATATTTCCTAGGTTGTGTCACATGCTTTTTGGTGTGTGTTATGTGAAAACTTTGAGCATGTGAAGTGTGCCTAATATCATGGGAGTGGCCATACTTGAACTGATCATACAATGGCTTGTATGTGAATTTCATTTCATCAACAGGTTCAAGTTTGTATGGGGTTTCACCCTCAAAACCAATGCCAACTCTTTTGTTTCCAGACACAGCATATATCATAGAAGCTAGCTGACTTCTGCCAATACTTCTAGATAAGAACTTCCTGAAACTTAAATCATATTCTTTCAGAATATGGTTTAGACTAGGAGTGGATTTTTCTGAATCAGAAGGAGATCCAACATTATTGGATAATTTTAAAAGTTTTTCTTTTAATTCAGAATTTTCCAACTCAAGCTTCTTTGTTTCAAATTCAAATAGCTTTTTCAGCTTTTTGTATTTGAGACTAATCTGAGACTTGAATTCCAGAAGTTCAGTTAGACCGGAAACTAACTCATCTCTAGTAAGTTCAGAAAATACCTCTTCAGAATCTGATTCTGATGTAGATTCTGATCCGTCATCTTCTGTCGCCATCAGCGCACAGTTAGCCTGCTCATCTTCAGAGTCTGAATCATCTTCTGACTCATCCCAGGTTGCCATAAGACCTTTCTTCTTATGAAACTTCTTCTTGGGATTTTCCTTCTGAAGTTTTGGACATTCATTCTTGAAGTGTCCTGGCTCATTGCATTCATAGCACATGACCTTCTTCTTGTCAAATCTTCTGTCATCAGAAGATTCTCCACGTTCAAATCTCTTTGAACTTCTGAAGCCTCTGAACTTCCTTTGCTTGTTCTTCCAGAGTTGATTTAGCCTTCTGGAGATCAAGGACAGTTCATCTTCTTCTTCAGATTCTGATTCTTCAGGATCTTCTTCTCTAGCCTGAAAAGCGTTAGTGCATTTCTTGATATTGGATTTTAATGCAATAGATTTACCTTTCTTTTGAGGCTCATTTGCGTCCAGCTCTATTTCATGGCTTCTCAAGGCACTGATAAGCTCTTCCAGAGAAACTTCATTCAGATTCTTTGCAATCTTGAATGCAGTCACCATAGGACCCCATCTTCTGGGTAAGCTTCTGATGATCTTCTTTACGTGATCAGCCTTGGTGTATCCCTTGTCAAGAACTCTCAATCCAGCAGTAAGAGTTTGAAATCTTGAAAACATCTTTTCAATGTCTTCATCATCCTCCATCTTGAAGGCTTCATACTTCTGGATTAAAGCGAGAGCTTTAGTCTCCTTGACTTGAGCATTTCCTTCATGAGTCATTTTCAAGGACTCATATATGTCATAGGCCGTTTCCCTGTTAGATATCTTCTCATACTCAGCATGAGAGATAGCATTCAGCAAAACAGTTATGCATTTATGATGATTCCTGAAAAGCTTCTTCTGATCATCATTCATTTCTTGCCTTGTCAGCTTTACGCCACTGGCATTTACTGGATGTTTGTAACCATCCATCAGAAGATCCTATAGATCACCATCTTGACCAAGAAAGTAACTTTCCAGTTTATCTTTCCAGTATTCAAAGTTTTCACCATCAAATACCGGCGGTCTAGTATAACCATTGTTACCGTTGTGTTGCTCAGCAGAGCCAGATGTAGATGCAGGTGTAGACTTTGCAGTTTCATCAGCCATCTTTTACTGAAGCGTTTTTCTCTTCCTGAATCTTTTCTAAACACGGTTAAGTGCTTGCACCTTAGAACCGGCGCTCTGATGCCAATTGAAGGATAGAAAAACACTTAGAAAGGGGGGGTTTGAATAAGTGTAGCTTTAAAAAACTTGACAGATAAAAATAAATTGCACAGTTATTTTTATCCTGGTTCGTTGTTAACTAAACTACTCCAGTCCACCCCCGCAGAGATGATTTACCTCAACTGAGGATTTAATCCACTAATCGCACGGATTACAATGGTTTTCCACTTAGTCAGCAACTAAGTCTTCCAGAGTCTTCTGATCACACACTGATCACTCCAGGAACAACTGCTTAGATACCCTCTAAGACTTTCTAGAGTATACTGATCCACACGATCACTCTAGTTACAACCTGCTTAGATAACCTCTAAGACTTCCTAGAGTATTCTGATCCACACGATCACTCTAGTTCCTTGCAACTTAATGTAATCAATTCTAAGAGTATTACAATTGCTTCTTAAAAGCTATAATCACAAACTGTGATATTTCTCTTAACGTTTAAGCTTAATCTCACTAACATATTACAACAGCAATGTAGTGAGCTTTGATGAAGATGAAGATTCTGAGCTTTTTGATTTAACAGTGTTTCAGCAAGTCTTTTTGAATAATCTTGTTCAGAGTCGTTAGCCTTGCTTCTCATCAGAACTTCATATTTATAGGCGTTGAGAAGATGACCGTTGAGTGCATTTAATGCTTTGCGTGTTCCGTACAGCATCGCATTTAATGTTATTCGCTTTTGTCAACTACCTCGAGCCTTGTTCACGCTGTGTCTACTGACGTTGCCTTTAATAGCTTTTAACGTTCCTTTTGTCAGTCAGCGTAGCCTGCCACGTGTACTTCCTTCTGATCTGATGTTTGTAAATACAACGTTTGAATATCATCAGAGTCAAACAGCTTGGTGCATAGCATCTTCTGATCTTCTGACCTTGAAGTGCTTCTGTGCGTGATACCATCAGAACTTCAGTGCTTCTGATCTCATGTTCTTCTGATGCTTCCATAGACCCATGTTCTGATTCTGCTTCGACCATCTTCTGATGTCTTGCCAGACCATGTTCTGATGTTGCATGCTGAACCCTTTGAGACAAAGCTTCTGAGCGCTGAATTATGCATACTCTTTATATATTTCCTGAAAAGGAAATTGCATTGGATTAGAGTACCATATTATCTTAAGCAAAATTCATATTATTGTTATCATCAAAACTAAGATAATTGATCAGAACAAATCTTGTTCTAACAGCAATTTTAGAAATAGAATCCCTACAGGCTAGGGAATGCGTAGATGCAGGCGCGGGGTGACCGTTCAAGACAGTCACTAGATCTCATGGCCATCGAGAGGCCAATCGACACGCATAAATGGAGGTGTCCTTCGTGGGAAGGACATGGTCTTGGAAATAGAGTCCCTGCAGGCCATGGAACGCGTAGGAATACCTGCAAAAAATTAAAACGCAAGACATTCGCCGTATATAAATTGCACACATATAATAAGCACATAAGCACATAAGCCCTAGGTTCATAGGTTCGACGTAACGACTTAGGGTGCCTACCCTTCCCATTGGTATGTTCTAGAAGGTATCATGGGGTCGTTCGTAGCCTCCGAGACTTTTTGTCTCTTTGGATTTTAGAACAACTCATTTATCCATGAGGTTCGAGTTTTTGGGGTAGGTTCGCAGAGAGATCAACCAAATACCAAGTCCTGCCCTCAACAAAGTTAAGCCTTGTATTGGACATTTCTGGATATTCAACCCACTCTGAGTGGAATTATCAATATGACTTGTAGGCGATTCAAGTCCCCCCTGGTCTTAAGGATAATTCCCATACTTAGGTTTTAACACAATCTTATATATCCCAAAAGATGCAATAAAATAGCAAATATTCACATAAACAAATATTTAACTAAATTGCTGTAAATAAATGAACTTATAAATAAGTAAATAAATAAATAAAATTAGATTTAAATGTTTAAAAACTAACCTCAAGATTCAGATGCTTATTATTCAGAAAATGCAGTAAAAAAACAAATATTTAAATAAACAAATATTTAAATAAACAGATATTTATTTAAATTACTGCAAATAAACGGAATTGCGGTAAATAAATGAAATGGCCAATAAATAAATATAAATTAAATATTTATAAAAAAACCATAAACCCTAAAATGGCAAATTAGCCAAACCCTAAAAAGAATTCGCCAAAAACCTAAATATTTTGCCAAAAACCTAAACCCTGTCAAAACCTATAAGAGCATAATAATTTACAATTTTGTTATCACTTATCCCCAGCATAGTCGCCAGCTGTAGCAACCTGCCCTAAAAATTAAGCTTTTAGAGTCGCCACCTATTCTACCAGGGCGAATAGGAAACCCTACGAAGTTAAGAGATTCGGGGTAAGTTATTATAATCAGGTCAAGGGAAGGTATTAGGCACCCTTAACCCTTTCCTATGATTTTGAGTCTAAGGTAACCGTTTTATGGCTAAATTTATTAAGGTTTAATAGCTAAGGAAATGAACAGGGGAAAAGTGAGATTTATGGGGAAGGGGACTCGCCTTGTTGCCAAGTGCCTACGTATCTCTTTAGGGAGAATCAGAGTCAACGTAGTTCAGGCCAGGGTTGTACGCCTTAGAATTAGTATGAAGTTTGTTTGAAGGTATTTTGAGTTACCTTATCGTAGTTTTGAAATGCGAAGTTCGCAAGGTATTTTGAATTACCTTATCGTAGTTGTTTTGAAAATCGCAGTATTGAAGAGATGAAAATCCGTAGTTTGGAGGAGTATTTTAGGATTTGGGCGTGCAACCCTGGTTTGATTTGTACTATTAATCGCGACGATCAATAGGTTTGATCACCATAATTAACAGATTAATAAAAGCATTGCTAATTATTCCAATCGATTGATTCGATTATCACCGTTAGCAAATTGATGTGTTTTAATTATTTAATTTTATCGTTATCCCTCATAATCAATAGCTTTGATTAAAAACAATAACGAATTTTTAAAGGGAAGTGCTAATCATCGTAACCAATAGATTTGGTTAAAACTATTTAGCAAAAATAAATGTGTTTTGTTATTTTAATTAATTAAATAATTAATTAATCGATTATCACCCATCGCGACCAATAGATTGTGTCGAAACGAATAATAAATTAATTTCCTAATACTTCGGCCAAGTGGCCAATGGAATTGGGCAAACCCTAATACTTATAACCTTTCTAGGGTTTTTGTGATTTATAATTAAACTTGATTAAAATTAATTAAATCGAATAATCGGGAGATAATCCTAAATCATAGTCATTAGCCTAATTCTAATTTATATTATAATCCTAATATTAATCATATTATTAATCTAAACAAAAAAAATCAAATTATATATGTATATACATAATTAGGATTAATCATACAATTATATAAATAATCATAAAAAAAAATACAAATAAACCTGGTTTTAGTCCTATTTTGATGTATTCCTGAGTGTCCATAGTGGAGGTGCAGTTGGTGACCTTAAGATCCTGATTGTTGGAAGGAAAATGCTAATGGTTAAGAAAATATAAAAACAAGAAAGACAAGAATAAATCTCAACCATTCATTATCACCACCACCCCCTGATTCCTATTAAAAAGGAAATTAAATTAAAAATAAATTAAAATTTTCCTATATTATAGTGACATGTGTTCATTCTTGCCTTTCTTCTCCAATTTTCTTCGTACTAAATAGCATTACTCTTGTTGGAAATCCAATGGCTGATAAGAAGGGTGCATGGTAGGGGCGTGTATACTCGTTGCGCAGGATCTGTAAGCAGCTGAAAACAATACAAGTTATCAAAAAAATACATGTTGCGTATGGGGTTCGAACCCCAATTCTTTCCTTCATCACTAAGAGCCTCTTGCCAAAGCTACCAAATTTCCATGTTGTCAATAAAACACGCAAATGTATTATTATATAAAAACAAATGTTACATGGAATCCAACAAACCAAAACGCGCGCTCCCAGTATTTTTGAATCGGACCAATGCCCATTTGCCACCTAATCGTCTTCTTCACCTTCCATGCCCAGAAAATCTGCTACGAAAATGCTTCCTTTTAACTGCGATCTAACTCATAGCTAATGCCTGCAAATCCTCAAAAATCCACAATACACAATATAAATCCAAGAGAAGGCCATGAATTGATTCTAAATTTCCTCTCGAGTATGATGGGCTCGGTTATTTGGCCTAATTTTGCTTTAAATGAAAATCCCTAAATTACCATTCAAGAACCCTAATAATGGTCGTTTGTCGTATCTGCATCAAAACATGAATTAAAGTATCCAAAAACGTTCCATGCACCAACACTAACAATAATTCATGATCAAATATTATTTATACTACTTGCAACGTTAAAATCAAAACAAGTTAAGAACAACCAAACCGTGAGTGTACTGACGGTGATTCCACACGCTTCAGACGTCCGTGATATTCCAATTCGCTTCAAAGAAAGATAAGGAAACTCTCTTAGTGCTTAAAACCCCGTAATTCCGTCTGCAAATTCAAAATCATCCTTTGATTTCTTGGACACTTTTGAACTTGGACAGGATCATAGAGGCCCGCAAAAAAAAAACCCTTTGCATCCCAGTGCCTTTTCTACTTATAGGGGACTAATTAGGTTTACAAAAAGCATATCAATTCTTCATGATTTCCATTATTATAGCTTGATTTGGAGATGATATTGAAACTTTCTTTTTTAGTCCTCCATTAACAAAATCAAGCTTTAACCCACACGATTTCTTTCTAAAAAAAATCAGCCTTTTAGCTTCTAGAAAGATTCTCTATATTTTTATGATTTATATTAATTATTTCATTTTTAATGATTTATTTATTATCTCAATGAATAAAAATTCAAATAATTATTAATAAAATCCTAAAAATAAAATTATGGATGTCAAGGTCTCTCTTAAGGTCATGGGCATATTTAGTATCCAAATGAAAGGCCCATTAGTCAAGAAAACCAAAATTACCTAATTAAAGTTTTGTGTATTTCACTAAAATCGACCAACTTCTGAGCTCCGTATCTCCCTTGATTTCAATCATATGAATGCATTCTAGGACTTTTTAGAAAGCTTAGGGTGTCCTCTAAATGATTCTTTTTGTTTCACCTCAATTGGAGCTTCCATGCTCAATTTATGAGCTTTGACCCAAATGGTGTTTTTGTTGACTTTTAAAAGGACCTATAATCTATTGGATCATATCTCTTGAATGAAGTATTTCTGGCCTTGGCATGTGAGAGACAAAGTTGTAGAGAATCCAATTTCCTTCAAAATAGGCTTTGATGGGAAAAATTTTATACTCCATGTGGAAGTTACGGCCAATCAAAGTTGAGTTGACTTTCTCCTATAAAAAACCTTAATTTGAACCTTTTGACTTTGTTCATTTCTAAGTTTTTATTAATGGATCATGATCAACCTTTGATCAAATGATGGATACAACCCCAAATACTTGATGTTTACCAAAAGTCAGGAGTTTTGACTGTACTTTGACCATAGTTGACTTTTAGGTCAAACTAGTCGACTGTAGATCATCTGAGCCATTGAGTGAGCAATCCTTGGAAATGAAGCTTGACTTTTGACATGGAGATGCTTTGAGACATATGAGGCACCTTGAGATCCATTTGAGTCCTCAGAGATTCAAACTCTTTTGATATCGTACAAACCCTAATTTAAAAGGCCCTCGATTAGGAGAATGTTGCTTTGAATAGTCCCTTGAACCTTGAATCATTGAAGATGAAATGAAGAGGGCAAATTTTGGGGTATGACACATGTGATTAGTGTTTTTTACACATTTATTTACCGTTGATTTTAGTCATCTTTGCTTTATATTTTCAAGTGTTTTACTTCATTCTTCTACATTTTATTCTTTGGTTGTGTATTCTACTGTTTGTAGGCTTAAAGGAATAAATCGAGATAAATCAATGCCAAAAAGTACAAAAAGGGGAGTTTTGAAGGAAGCGAAAAATCAAGCTACATGAGGTCTAACACGACCACCTGTGTAACCTGAAATTAGCCGTGTTAGGATGAAGCGTGGCAAAGAAAATGCAAAAGAGATGAAAGTCACGGGGCTGACACGGCTCGTGTTAGCAAGTGTGAGATCTGGAAATTTTCAGCATGTTTCTCATCGTGATATGCGTGTAGTATTTTGATCATAACTAGAGCTTCGTAACTCGGAATGACGCGGTTCCGGTGGCAAAATTTTGCTAACAAAAAGGGCTACAACTTTGATAAAGAACACAAAGCCAAATTCTGAAGTTAAGGGCTTACACGGCCCGTGTTAATTAACACGGCCACTCGTGTTGATAGGTCTGGGAAGATTTTCAAAATTACGTCAGTTAGTGAATCAACACGGGCACCCGTGTTAATTAACACGGCGCGTGTAGATGGATGCGAACAGAAACTTCACTTTTTGATCTATTTCAATATGTCCTGTCATTAAGGATACTTTGGACTTTTTGTGGACACTGAGACTGATACTAATACTATTTAAACAAAGTTTGTGGAAGAAGAGAAGGACTTTTTGGCGAGGAGAAGACACGATTGAAGATTGGAGAAAACAAGTGTTTGGGAGAGAAGAAGGTTTTCATGAACGGAAGCGATTGAAGATCAACTTTCATCTCAATTCTTGTAATGTCTCTATTTTATATTTTGTTTTCTTTGAACAATATGAGTAACTAAACCCTAATGCTAGGGGGTGTCCCTGATTTGATTATGTAATGATTTTGAATTCCTGAGTTCATCAATAGATTTATTTTCTTATTTAATTTAATTGTACAAGGTTTTTATGCTTTCTTTGTCGAACCAACAAGACTGATTTACGGTTAATGATTTGCTGGACAGCGGTTGTTAAGGTTTTTGTACGATTAGACTATAGTAGATATCACCTAGGACTAGGGATACCCTATAGTTACCGGTTAACTCTTGATAACATAAAGGCTTGATTTCATCATAATTCTCTAAGGACTTAGGATTTAGGATGAATGTTCAAAGGTTTTCCCGCTAAGGAATTAGGGGAAAATATCCTAGAGGGTTGGTAATTGAATACTATGAACTTGTTGAGGAGATCTAAATCCAAGGTTATTACAGGAACAATCACACACTTTACCCTAGCATAATACTCATATTTGTCAAAAAGCCAATTTATTTTTCTGCTTATTTTAATTATTGTTTAGTCACAATTTGCAAACACAACCCCAACATTAGTTTTTGTTTAATTGAACTACAATTTGCACTCGATATTACTACGCAGTCCTTGAGATCAACATTCGGGGAATTTCTCCTTTATTACTACAGAGGCAAAATAGTACACTTGTTATTTTACCGATCAACATGACATATGTCGAACGTGTGTTTTCTTTTACTTTTGAATTTTGACACCCTTTGCATGTTTACTCTGATTTAATTTTGTTAATTGCCGCGGGTTATTAGAGGGGTGTTATAATAGTGGTATCAGAGCATAGTCAGTCGTTGTGACCAGAGTCTTAGTGTCAGTCTTTCCTGTGTATGCGACTAATACGATTTATTTGTCGATACTTTTGTTTTGACTGAAGTGTTTGTGATTTAAGCAGAACAATGGCTGGAAGAGGAGGAAGAAATGATGATGCTATCGCTGAGGCTCTGTGCATGATTACTGGTGTGCTGGGAGGTAATGCCGGAGGAGTAGGGATTGGTGCTGATAGGCAACTGGGGAATTTTTAGAGGAACAATCCCTCATTGTTCAAAGGCACGCATGATCCCGAGGGTGCTCGGAAATGGCTAAAGGAGATCGAGAGGATTTTCAGAGTCATCGATTGTGCTGAGAATCTCAAGGTGAGGTATGGCACGCATATGCTGTTGGAAGAGGCGGATGACTGGTGGATGGAAACCAAAGCTGAATTGGATGCTGATGGTATAGAAGTCACTTGGGCTGTATTCAAAAGGGAATTTCTGAGAAGGTACTTCCCTGAGGATGTTAAGGGCAGAAAAGAAATCGAATTTCTGGAGCTGGTGCAAGGTAATATGACGGTACCAGAGTATGCTGTAAAGTTTGTTAAGTTGGAAAAGTACTATGTTAACTACAACAATGATGAAGCCAATGAGTTCTCAAAATGTGTCAAATTTGAGAATGGCCTTCGTGATGAGATCAAGCAAGGCATTAGATACCAGAGGATTCGGAGGTTTGTTGACTTAGTGGACTGTAGCAGGATTTTTGAGGAAGATAACATCAAGCTGGAGTCATCTCACTCTCACGAGTTGGTTGACAGAAAGGGTAAGAAGCCTATGGATAGAGGTAAACCATATGGTAGAGGTAAGTCTGCTGATTGGAAGAAACCCGGTGGGGGAGATTCTAGTGCTCGTATCAGATGTTATAATTGTGGTGAGATGGGACATCATAGGAACGAGTGTAATCTTGATCAGAAGAAGTGTTACAAGTGTGACCAAGTGGGCCATATTGCTGCTGATTGTAAGAAGAAGGTTTTGACTTGTTATAACTATGGTGAAGAGGGTCACATCAATCCAAATTGTACCAAGCCAAAGAAGAACCAATTGGGAGGAAAGGTTTTTGCTTTGACTGGGTCAGAGACTACTCCAGAAGAAAGATTTATTATAGGTACGTGTTTCATTCATGGAACACCTTTAGTTGCGATTATTGATACTGGAACAACTCATTCTTTTATTTCTTTGGATTGTGCTATGAGGTTGAATCAAGAGATATCTGACATAAATGGAAGTATGGTTATTTACACTCCTGTGTCGGGTTCAGTAATTACTTTGTCTACGTGCTTGAATTGTCCGGTTGACATTTTTGGTAGGGAATTCGGGATAGACTTAGTGTGCCTTCTGTTGAAACAACTCGATGTAATCCTGGGAATGAACTGGTTGGAATTCAACCGTGTTCATATCAACTATTTTGCGAAGACGGTAATTTTTCCTAAAGAGGTTAGTTCTGATGACCTGGAAATGACAGCTAGACAGGTGAATGAGGCCATCGGGGATGGTGCAACAATGTTTATGTTGTTTGGATTGATGGATTTGAAAGAGAAAGTGGCGAGTAGCGAACTACCAGTGGTATGTTAGTTTCTAGAAGTTTTTCCAGAAGATGTGAATGAATTACCACCAGAAAGAGAAGTAGAATTTTCTATTGAATTGGTTCCGGGAACTAGTCCAGTGTCGATGGCACCGTATCGTATGTCATCGTCTGAGTTGACTGAACTGAAGAAGCAGTTAGAATAATTGCTTGAGAATAAATTCATTCGTCCTAGTGTTTCTCCGTGGGGTGCACCTGTGTTGCTAGTGAAGAAGAAAGAGGGTTCGATGAGGCTGTGTGTGGATTACAGACAATTGAACAAGGTTACTATCAAGAATCGGTATCCATTTCCGAGGATTGATGATTTGATGGATCAACTGGTTGGAGCATGTGTATTTAGTAAGATTGATCTGAGGTCTGGGTATCACCAAATTCGTGTGAAAGATGACGACATTCAGAAGACTGCTTTTAGAACAAGGTATGGACATTATGAGTATTTGCTAATGTCGTTTGGAGTTACTAATGCACCTGGTGTTTTTATGGAGTATATGAACAGGATCTTTCATCCTTATCTCAATAAGTTCGTGGTGGTGTTTATAGATGATATTCTGATATATTCTAAGAATGAGGAAGAACATGCGGAACATCTTAGAATTGTATTAGAGCTGTTAAAAGAGAAGCAACTTTTTGCAAACTGTCGAAGTGTGAATTTTGGTTAGAAGAAGTCATTTTTCTGGGACACGTGATTTCTAAGAATGGTATTGCGGTTGATCCTACTAAGATAGAAGCGGTATCGCAGTGGGAAGCTCTGAAGTCAGTGTCAGAGATTCGTAGTTTTCTTGGTCTTGCAGGTTACTACAGAAAGTTCATTGAAGGATTTTCAAAGTTAGCATTGCCATTAACTAAATTGACCAGGAAAGGCCAGGCTTTTATTTGGGACGCAAAATGTGAAGAAGGATTCCAAGAGCTGAAGAGGAGGTTGACTAGTGCTCCTATTTTGAATTTGCCAAATCCGACAGAATCGTTTGTGGTTTATTGTGATGCTTCGTTGATGGGTGTCATACCCCAATTTTTGACCTAAGATACCACCTCATATCATTTGCATATGCATCATTTGCATCTCTAACAAATTGCATAGCTTGTGTTTGCTACTTGTGACTCAGCAGGGTTTAATCAAGAAACCACTCATCAGTACAAGTAACAATCAACTAGGGTTTTGTTCTCCCATTCATTTCAAATGAATCATCTTCATCAACAATCAACATTTGGTCCTCAGAAATCCATCTCAACAGGCTCAGAGGCTCTGAACCAACCAGATTAGGGTTTTGACTGAAGATAGCATACTCCTGACTTTTGCTCAGAGATTGACATAATGACTTGGGACATGACCTCAAGACCCCAAGTGCATCATTTTGACTTAATTCATTGGCTCATAACATCTTCTGCACAAAGATTGATCAGACAAATCCTCAGATCAGGGTTTTGAACTATCAGGGACTGAAATCAGGGATCACATTTGGGAAACCCTAAAAATCCCCAGGAAGTCAATCAAAAGTTTCAATCATCCTCAAATAATCCCTATGACAAAATCCAATAGAAATTGTATCTCAATTCAAGATCCACAGTCACCATTTGGTCCTCAAAGATTCACTTCAATAAGCTCAAAGGCTTTGAATCGACCAAATTAGGATTCTTCATTCAATCACTCATTCTTTGCAAGATAATTTCGTGTTCATGGCGGTTTTCCAATTTTTATGCGTCATTGCCATTTGTGTGATTCAAGAGATTCGTTTGGAATTTATTTCGCGACTCTTGGTTTATGGATTCATTATGGTGAAGAATTGATTCATATGGATTATTTGAAAATTGGTACAAGTCTGAAACAATTCATGGAAATTTCACTGAAATTGCAAGGAATATCTTTTAGTCCATTTGTTGAAAGATTATTTCAAGTATGGTTTAAAACCATAAATTCAAGAATTAGAAGTTCATTGGTGCAAGAACAAACTTCACTACTTCAAGAATATTCCACCATTTACTTTTGAAAAAGGATCATTCAAAGGAATTCAAGAATTGATTAGAGACATAGAAAATTGCATTTGAAATTCATTCAAGAAATATTCAAGTTCCATACAATTTCATTCAAGATTCTAAAAGAATATTTCCAAATGGAATTCTTTTACATAAAACAAGTTCTAAGTTACACATGGATTACAAAAGGAACTTTATCTAAAGTTCAAGAATTACATCATTTCAAGAATACAAAGTTCATACATTTTCAAGTTGGAATGAATTACAAGAAAAAAGAAAAAAACTTCAAAGACTTTCTTGAATTCTTCATTCTTCAAAGTCTTCATTCTTCAAGTTCAAATTTCTTCATTCTTTCTTCAAAGATCCTCATGCAACATGAAAAAAGAAACAAAAAAGGGGTGAAATTAGCAAAAGTCAAAGAATGTCAAAGAGAGATTTTTATGTCATAAAATTATGCAACTTAGAGATATCATAAAATGACATAAAAATTTACACACATGGCTTATATCATGAGAATATCTTTGCATAATGACATAAGGAATATATTCTTATTCTTATTCTTATTCTTGCAATGATGAAGAATATATTCTTATTCTTATTCTTGCAATGATGAAGAATATATTCCTATTCTTGCAATGACCATAACATTCCAATCAAGTTTCCTAATTCCTAACACATCCTAAGCTTTGCCTATAAATAGGAAATGATCTCTTTGAAGCAAAGGACACAAAAAGCAACTTAAGTTCTTGCTTTCTCTCTTCTCTCTATTGCTCATATTCTCAAGCCAAGAGAATCTATATTGAAAGAGAGTGTTCTAGTTACAAAAAAGAAGGGAGGTAAGTCTTCATACCTTGCTTGCTAGCAGCCTTCAACGATGGCTCCCATCTTCGAGCCTCCATAGATGAATCTTCAACATCTTCGCCACAAGTAAGCCTCTTTTCTTTCACTCTCCATATTTCCATTTACCGTTGATTGTACCTGCAGCAGTTCAAAATCCAGCATACAATCAACAATAGTCCAGAGTCACGGTTCAGCAACATCAACAGTTCATCACGGTTCTGAACCGTTTGAACAACAACAACAGTTGCGACAGCAATTCTGAGGTAGTAATGGCTAAAATTCAGTAAAACAACAACAATTTGCAGCAAGCAGAAGGAATAAGGAACGTACCACAACAATTGAACCGGCGAAATCCTCCTCGCCGCAAGTAAGTCGCTTCCGCTTTCACTGTCAATATCACTGTTAATTTTTACAGTAAATATATTCTTGTACATCACTGAAAATCGAAACAGAGAGGGTAAGCTATCGATTGATCCATCATCACAAAAAGGATAAAGAATGAATAAATTTGTTTTACCTTAAGTTGCGATAAATTGTTGTTTGTTGTCCGAGAAAATCGTAAGCGAAATAAAGAACACTGCTGTTGTTTTTTTTGTTCAAGACTGAGAGAGAAAGAACCGTGAGAGTGAGGGATTCGGTTGTTGTTGTTGTTCAACCGAGGGCGCAAGAGAAACCGAAAGCGATGTTGTTGTTATTCACTACAGGTAAAAATTGAAACAGAAAAAAGAGCTATTACCGAGCTATCATCAAAGAAGAAACAGGAACTAAATTGGAGGAATAAGATACCTGGGTTCATATTTGAGTTTCTCCAAGCTTTTCTTCCATGGCTACCTTTGTTAGCGCTGCTCAGTGAGAAATTATCGTGAGAGAGACAGTAGCGAAAGAGGGAGTGAACCGAGGGAGAGTTTAAGATTGTTGCTTTTGTTGCTGTTCCGAACACAGAGAAAGAACGATCGAGAGAGAAGAGAGTATTTGTTTTTCTCTTTTCCCTCTTCTGGTTTTGTCGTGAGAGAGAGATAGACCACGGAGCAAGAGAGAGCTGAGAACGATTCAGAGAGAAAGATAATCGGTTGGAGGAGAACCGATAGCCTTTGAGAGAAAATCGCGAGAGAGAGCGAAACTGAGAAATTGAGGGGGGGCTGCCATTGTTAAACATCGTAAAAGATGAGGGAAGTTTCAGAAAAAAAGCAAGAGGGAGCGTTGCCTCTCTTTTTCTATTTCGTTTAGGGTTTTCAAAACCCAGCTCCCTTGTTTACAAGAGTTGGGCGAATCCGGGTCACACTGACCCGACCCGGTTCGGCCCAACCTTCCTTTTTTTTATTTATTTTCTTATGCAGCTTTCAGTTTTGGGCTTCTCACCCCCAATCTGTTTTTTTAACCTCTGGCCCAATCATTAAGTTTTTTTTAACTATTTCTTTTAGTTTTCTTTAAGAAAATTGTTTGCATTAAAAAAACTTAGTATTTAATATAGGATTTTATTTTTATTTTCTAATCCTTATTAAAAATGACAAAAAATATGTTTTTAATATTTTCATATGTTAATAAGTGTGTTTTTTTTTATTTATTAAAAACTCCAAAAAAATATATTAGATGCATATTTAAGTTTGTGTTTCTAATTATTTTCTTCTTTTCATGAAAGACCACAAAAATATCTTCTTTTAGAATTAATTTCTTTTGAATTTAATATTTTCTTATAATTCTGTGTAGTTAATCATTTGAATTTATATTTGATTACTGTTGCACATTTTACTTGAATTTTCTCACTTTATCCAAGACTTCGAGATTATTTCTCTGTTGTCTTTTGGATTTGTCTGTTTGTTTGGTCTTCCATTTGCTGTAGTAATCTATAAACAATTACTGGATGATCATGGAATGCTGAAAGCTGTGAGCTTATTCGATATTTTTTCTGCTGGTGTGGATGCCTAACATCTGAAGATCACGGTAACACCTCAAACTCAGAAATCCAATTTTCTCATTCTTCGAGGTAAGCCTAAAACTCAATCAACTGTTTTCACAACAGTAATCAATTCACTTTCAAATCACCCATTGTTTTTCAAAACGATGTGGGGGCCTCTCGAATATTAGAGAGTATAAGACCCACTCTTTTTCCTTTTTACAGTTTTTCTTTGTACAGAAAACTCTTTCAAAACAATACTTTTCAAAACAATCTTCAAACAATCTTTCAAAAGCGAAACCTCGCGTCTGTAAATAAAACAGTCAACCATGTTTTGTGAATAAAACACGGGCCTCCACGTAGGTATAAGTCCCAAGCCCCTTTTGTACATACCCATTCCTGTACACACACTGTTTTGTACATATCTCGATCAGTTTGATTTTTAACTTTGAATAACAAACCAAAAATGAAGGTTTTTCTTTAAATCTTCCCAAAAATACCATGGGCCTCCATGTAGGTATAAGTCCCAAGCCCCTTTGTAAATACCTGTTTACATAGCTGTGAATAAACTCAAGTGGACCTCTCCCCGAGTGTGAGTCCCGAGCCCCTGTGTATACAAATGGATCATGCTTACAGGTATATTTCCTTCATAAACTCCATTATATACACACACTTTGTCATATATATATAATTGTTCATACCTGTTCATGTTTGTTCATACTTGTTCATGTTTGTTCATATGTGTGATATGTGTGCTTGTTCAACTTAGTATAACACTAGGTTCCCCATAGCCTCCTATTGGGCTTCGTGCAAAGAATCTCCACTAGTTTAGGTTAGGACATAGAGTATGGTTTCCCGGTGAAATCGCTCTAAGAGCTCAGACCAACTATACCATGCCTCCCCTTGGGCTTTGTACAAACGAGTGACCCTCCCATAGCCTCCTCTTGGGCTTACAATGCAAGGACCCTGGATTGTCCCTCCCATAGCCTCCTCTTGGGCTTACAATGCAAGGACCCTCGGATAGCCTCCTCTTGGGCTTCGTACAAGGACCCACGGGCTTCTTATAAGCATCCCCAATATCCAAATCAAATACCCTAGGAGATTAGACATTTTTCATCTCTATACTAGGAGTATCTCTTATATATCATCACAAACAATCAATCAATCAAACTTTTTTGCCACAAGGCTGGCTAATCAATCAAATTTCTTTTTGCCACAAGGCTGGCTAATCAATCAAACCGTTTTGCCACCATACTGGCTGATTAATCAAAGTTTTTGTCACAAGGCTGACTTCATTGAAACTTTTGCCACGAGGCTGGCTGATTAATTAAAACTTTTTGTCACAAGGCTGACTTCATTAAAAGTTTTTGCCACAAGGCTGGTTAAACAACAAAAACATCTTTATCATTCTAAGCACCCTAAGTGGCATGGCCCCGGGCTTATAATGAAAAGATTTTCAAACAAAATCAAACAGATGTATGTGATGATATAGATTAGATACATCTAGCATTTAGACGACATTTGTCTATTTTCCTTTGCTTCCACTAGCATAAGTGGGAACTACGATTGCTCTGACTTTCTCAACATCCCTTTGAGAATACGTAGGCACAAGGTCGATCCTTGGCGAGCAAAACAAAACACAAAAACATTCAAACCTTAGCACCCGTAGACCCCGAGCTACAGATGCTCTGATTCCCTCTAAGGGATATGTATGCAGAGGATCGCGATGATCTTTGCGAGCATAATCAAACAAACACCTTAGGTCCCACCTCTTTCTCACAAGAACCTCCACCATAACAAGAATGGAATAAATAAAACAAAGAAACCTATAGAGTACTATAGATACGTTGGGTGCTAATACCTTCCCTTCGTATAACCAACCCTCTTACCCAAGATCTCTCCCCCACTTTTAAGGTTATTGCAACTTTTTTCCTTTTCCTCTTTTGGAAACAATAAAAAGTTTGGTCCGTACAAAAGAAAAATCATTTTTTTGAGCACTCGAGCCCAAAGAAGGCATCAGGTGTCTCATCCCAAAAAAAGACAACGATTTTTCCCCGCGACAGAAAAATGGCGACTTCACTGGGGACCATCTTTTTATTGTTTCCAAAGAAAGGGTTATTTCTATTTGTTTTATTTTTATTATGTTCTTGTTTGGTTCTTTGGTTCTGTTACTTGTGTGGATTCTGTTACAAGTGATACATTATGGACAAATCCTAACCCGGATTAAGTACACATAAGAAATTAGGTGGAGGGTATAGTCATGTGCAGGCGCACGTGAGAATCCTTCCGCTCAGTGGAGGTTCCTTGTTTGTAATATATGTTTAGCGAGTTAATTGCGAAGACATTATTGCTTTCATTGAACTGTAGAAGCTGAGAGACCGTAGAACCCCAACCCATCCTGGCCTTATTAGGTTGTGGTGCAGAAACTATTCAGGTGAAGACTTGGATTAGTTGTCATGCGGAGAACCACACTCAGACGAGTTTTTCTTGAGAATATTACTGGCTCATGAGTTTAATTGTGGAAAGCCGGTAATATCCGAAAGAAAAATGTAGACTCTGACGTATCAGTAGAACATGTTGTGCAGGTGATTAACTAGAACTATCCCATGTTTGGTTCTCTGACCTCATGCTCGTGACGCTGGACCTTTGAACCTGTGTGTGTTACCATGTTTGTGTTACCATGTTTACAGTACCATGTTTGAACTACCATGTTTGCTTTACCATGTTTGAATATGTGGCATCCATGCATCCACGCATTCATACATCCATAAAAAATAAAAAAATCTTTTTCCATAAAAACATGATTTTTCCAAACAATTAGAGAATTTTATTTGCAAACATTATAGGGTTAAGTTATGGAAAAAAGGTATACCAAGAGGTACGGTTTCAAAGAGCCTAATGTGGAAAGACTGAAAGAGTTAGCATCTTTTGTACAAGATCCTTCTGATTTTAGGAAAAGCCATGGAAAGCTTTTGCCTATTTTGAACACTCATGTTGATGAAGGGCTTCTCAAAACTCTGGTTCAGTTTTATGATCCCGTCTACCGGTGTTTTACCTTTCCAGACTATCAGTTGGTACCAACCTTGGAAGAATATGCCAATCTTTTGGGTATTCCTGTGTCTGACAAAATACCTTTCAATGGTTTGGAAGCCATTCCTAAGTCACCAGTCATTGCAACAGGAACTCACTTGAAGAAATCTGAAGTAGAGAGTAATTGGACTACCAAAGGAAACCTTCCAGGTTTGCCTTCACAGTTTCTAATAAAGAAAGCCTTTGACTTCATCGAAACTGGTAGCATGATAGCTTTTGAAGCTGTACTAGCCTTGCTCATCTATGGGTTGGTTTTGTTTCCCAATATCGACGACTTCGTTGATATCAATGCCATAAAGGTCTTTTTGAATGGAAATCCCGTTCCGACTCTGCTTGGTGACATGTATTTCTCCGTCCATCATAGGAATCACCAAGGTGGTGGAATTATTGTATGTTGTGCACCTCTGTTGTTTAAATGGATTGTTTCACACTTACCTAAGTCTCCCATTTTCACGGAAAACCGGGAAGGTTTGCGATGGTCTCAAAGACTTATGTCTCTTACTAATAATGATATTCAGTGGTATACCTTGGCTCGCTGCGGTACAGAAACCATTGAAAGCTGTGGAGAATTCGCCAACGTACCCCTCATTGGTACACAAGGAGGAATTAACTACAATCCGGTCCTAGCCCGACGACAACTCGGGTATGCAAATTCAACTAAACCCATTGGACCTACAGTGGAAAGTTACTTTTATCAGGAAGGAAATGATCCTCAGGGGTTGAAAACAAAAATGGTGAAAGCCTGGTACGACATCCGATGGAAAGAAAAAGGTGAGACAAAGAACTGTATCGCTACGAGCGCCTACACCTGTTGGGTAAGGAAAAGAGCAAGGGAGTTTCAAATGCCTTATGATTATGAAAAACCCATGTTCCCTGTGGTGCCTCAACGACCCAACATTCCCGCTATGGAGGAATACCAAGACACTTTGACCAAGATGAGGATAGAGAAAGACGCTTGGAAAGAAAAGTTTCGAAGAACTGATGTGGAAAATAGAAAGTTGAAGAAACAAGTGAAAGAACACGAAGAAACTCTCTATTATCAGGATGGATGGCTCATGAACAAAGATGAGAAGATCCGTCGGAAAGATGCCGCAATCAGAAGATACATCAAAGAAAGCAAGAAAAAGCTTGAAGGCTCAACAAGCAACGCTCCGATACCTGACAATTGGAAGAATGTGGTTGACAAGCTGAGAGCTGAAAAGGCCGAGTTGAAAGCTCGCTATGGGAAAGAAATCATGAAGCTCAAGTTGCACAATGCATTTGGTTCTTCGTCTGATGAAGATGCTTAGGATTTATTTAAATTTTCATGTATCATTTGATTCTGTAAGGAGCTACGCTCCAATGTTGTAACATTTCCCATTATTGTAATAAAAAATGAATGAATAAAAGAATAGTTTGTGTTCAAATGTTTGCAAGGAAATAATCTTTAAAATGTTTGGAAAAATCATAAATTTCTTTTTGCATACATCATTCTGCATATCGAGTCTGTTGTATAGAGTCTTATCTTTTGGATCTTTCTCCAATAGATCGTCAAGCTGTCGCGTCTCAAAGTTTCTCGACCGCGCTCGCAATCAGATCACAGATACAATACTCGTTCAAACAGAAGAAGAGTAATGGAACACTCTGAACAAGAGAATATTGAGCTCCGTGGTACGGTGACCACCCTTCAGGAAAAGTTGGAAAGTCTCACTACTCTGGTTGACTCCTTAATGGCCGCACAGAATCAGCCGCCGCCACCCAACAGTCAAGCAACGGTAACATCTGAAGTCACTACTCCAGTTTCTACAGTTGCGTTCGGTATTCCATCTTTCTCCATGCCAGAAGGTTGGGGCACGCCTTTCAGCTTTGGTACAGGATTTCGCCATAATTTCTCTGGGGTTCAAACAGCTACAACTGAAGCGCCTGCTGCACAAAGTTCACAGTTTACTCCAAATCAGGGGGTAACTTTTTCTCAAGTCACTATGGCACTTTCTCAGCCCACTATGACAGTTCCGACTCCTACGGTTCACACTGTTCCTTATGATGGCAATGAGATTTATCATGATCAAGGTGATAGCACAAATCAGCGTAATCTTGTAGGAGATCTCCAAGAGCAGTTCAACAAGATTCAGCTGGAAGTCAAAGCTATTCGTGGAAAAGATTTGTTTGGAAAGAATGCCCAGGAGCTATGTTTGGTTCCCAGTGTACAAATACCAGCCAAGTTCAAGGTCCCAGACTTTGAGAAATACAAAGGAAGTTCTTGTCCACAAAGTCATCTTGTGATGTATGCCAGGAAGATGTCTACTTATGCAGATAATCATCAGTTGCTTATCCATTACTTTCAAGACAGTTTGACTGGTGCCGCACTGAAGTGGTACACAGGCTTGGATAGCACTAATATTCGAACTTTCAATGACTTAGGCGAGGCCTTTGTCCGACAATACAAGTATAACTCAGATATGGCTCCAGACAGAGATCAGCTTCGATCCATGGCTCAGAAAGACCATGAAACTTTCAAAGAGTATGCCCAACGATGGAGAGAAACTGCTGCTCAGATTAATCCACCGTTAAAAGAAAAAGAGATGACAAAGATCTTCTTGAATACTCTCAGTCCGTTTTACTATGAACGCATGATTGCTAGTGCTCCAAGTGATTTCACCGAAATGGTAAACATGGGGATGCGTCTAGAAGAAGGAGTCCGAACCGGACGTCTAACTAAAGAAGGTGGATCTTCAAGCGGAACCAAAAAGTTTGGAAGTGGTTTCCCAAAGAAGAAAGAACAAAGTGTTGACATGGTGTCCCAAGGGAAGCCAAGAGGAAATGTTAATCGCCAACGACAGGTAGCTGCTATCGCACCAGCCGTTAATACAACACCGAATCCGGGATTTACTCCGCAGTTTCAACAACAACAGCCTCGACAACAGGCTCAGCAGTTTAACAATAATCAGAATCGTGTACAAAGAGCTCCACAGTTTGATCCGATTCCAATGACCTACACAGAATTGTACCCTGCTTTGATTGAAAGAGGTCTTGTTCAAACTAAAGCACCACCACCAGTACCTGAGAAACTCCCATGGTGGTACAAAGCTGAGGTCTCATGCCCTTATCATCAAGGAGCACCTGGCCATGATCTCGAGCATTGCATAGCTTTGAAACATGAAGTTCAGAGGTTGGTAAGATCTAATCTCCTCTCTTTCAGAAATTTGAATCCAAATGTGCAAGCAAATCCGCTGCCCAATCATGGAGGGCATGTTGTAAACATGGTGTATGGATGTCCTGGTCCGTACCGAGTCTATAATATCAATTTCTCAAGAGCCAATTTGGTACAAATGCACGCCACTCTCTGTCGAGGGCAGAATTTTCGCCAGCATCACTATGGTTCCTGTAGCATATGTTGTGTAGATCCTCATGGATGTTCGATTGTGAGAAGAGATCTCCAAGTACTGTTGGATAATGGTACTATTCAGATCTACAGAAATAGGGATGAAAATGAAGTTAACATGATAGGATGTTATCCGCATGAGCTTTTAGTCTCAGATATCAACTCGGAAATGCCTACAGTTAACGTCATCGTTCCTCATTTCAACATGCCTGAGCGCATGGAAGTTACTTACAACAAGCCGAAGGTTCCTGTTGCTCCTTTGATCATTTGTCTACCTGGACCTGTTCCCTATGACTCTGACAAGGCAGTTCCATACAATTACAATGCCACAATGATAAAGAATGGACAAGAAGTTCCTTTACCTACTCTTTCATCTGTCGTGAACATCGCTGATGTGAGTCGAGTAACAAGAAGTGGACGTGTGTATACTCCATTACCTCCGAAGCAACCTGTTGCTCCTGCGACCGGACAAAATCCTGCCAATGTTCCAGTAGGGAATCCTGTGGAAACTCCTGTCAGTAATACAAACACTGATGTTGGTCAATCCAGTGGAACCAATGTGAATCCTGATTTTGATGAAATTTTGAAGCTTATCAAAAGAAGTGAATACAAGATTGTGGATCAGCTTATGCAGACTCCTTCAAAAATCTCAATACTTTCATTGCTGTTGAATTCAGAAGCCCACAGGGAAGCCCTGATGAAGGTCTTGGATCAAGCTTTTGTAGATCATGATGTGACTGTTGATCACTTTGATGGGATAATAGCCAACATAACAGCTTGCAACAATTTAAGCTTCTGTGATGAAGAACTCCCCGAGGAGGGTAGAAATCACAATCTTGCTTTGCACATTTCTATGAACTGTCAGTCAGACTCTTTGTCCAATGTATTGGTAGACACCGGATCTTCCTTGAATGTGATGCCAAAGACGACTCTTGCTCGTTTGTCTTACCAAGGAATGCCTATGAAGTTCAGTGGTGTAGTTGTCAAAGCATTTGATGGATCGCGAAAATCTGTTATCGGCGAAGTCAACCTTCCCATGACAATTGGTCCACATACATTCCAAATCACTTTCCAGGTCATGGACATTCAAGCTGCTTATAGCTGTCTGTTAGGACGACCATGGATCCATGAAGCAGGGGCAGTAACTTCTACGCTCCATCAAAAGTTAAAATTTGTAACAAATGGAAAATTGGTAACGATAAGTGGAGAACAAGCCTTGATGGTGAGCCATTTATCCAATTTCTCTTTCATAAGTGCCGATGATGTGGAAGGAACGCAGTTCCAAGGTCTCTCTTTAGAAGACGAATCTTCCAAAAAGAAAGCATCAATCTCTTCTTACAAAGAGGCAGTAAAAGTAGTGAAAGATGGAACTACCACTGGCTGGGGGCAAGTTGTGATCCCTACCAAGAATGAAACTAGAGCAGGTCTCGGATGTTCACCAACATTCTCAAACTGCACTAAGAAGGATGAAACCCTTCGTCCGATCAAAGAAACATTCATTAGTGGAGGATTCCTTAACCCAATTCCTCAAGAGGTTAATGTCCTTATCGAAGAATGCATCGAAGAAGGTCTACCCGATCCTGAAGAAGAATGGAAATGTTATCTCAATGACTCGGGATACATATCTCAGGAAGAACCACATCCTCCTTCAGAGAAATCCAAAGGCAATGAAACTGAACCTGTTCCTGCAGAAATCTGGGACACCTTGGGACAACCAAGTGGAAAATTTGATTATATGGTGAAATATACTGCACCTGAAAGTTACAAGATTGCGATTGAGGATATCCAACCAACTGGATGGGGAGATTCCTTTGAATATAATAGTCAACCAGAAGAGGCTTATCAATGCTCTCAATTTTCTCAGCAGCCTGAAGTTACTGAAGATTTCGGCTTCAACGCATCTGCCAAGGTTTATAATCCTGAAGATGGTTATTATCACATAAATGCCATTTTTGAAGATGAAGGGGAAGATGATCCCGCAGTTGACTTAGAAAGTGTCGCTGACAATGAGTCTCTTCATCCTGAAGACTGGGAAATACATCCTGAAAATTCTGAAGATTGTGACTCATCTTATGCTCTTCAAGAAGTAGAAGAAGACCGTTTCAACTCTACAAAGAACAAGGTGACAAACCAGGACCTTCAAATCCTGCTCGACCAGCGGTCAATGTCAATACTGAAGATAATTCTGGGGAGAATTTTCCTGAATACATAATACACAGAGGAGTTCGTTGCTACTGGAAAGCTGTCGACGTTCCGAATGTTGTTCGCCGCTCAAAGTAATCACCTCGCTGTTATTTTGACCTCCTGCCTTGCCCAAAGCAGAGAGATGTTTTATAGGGCTTTGCTTTTAAATGTTCCGCCCAAATAACTTTGTGTATAGGGCTTTGTTTTAAAAGTTTCCCTCTTTGTCCTGCCCAAGACAAATGAGTTTGTGTTTAGGGCTTTGTTTCAAAAATGAATCATAAATAAAGTGTCATTTTGAATTCCCTACATTATGTGTTTTATTTTTGCTTTTTCTGGAAATGGTAATCCTAAAAAACCAAAATGAAAAAAAAAACTTTTTCAAAAAAAATCTGCATACACTCTTGCATTCATAAATTTTCTGAAATAAATATAAATCACATGTGCAGATTTACTATTGATAAACCCATTGAATGCAATAACCCTATGCCCTCTCCCAACTTTGAGTTTCCTGTGTTCGAAGCCGAAGAAGAGGAAGAAGAGGAGATCCCGGACGAGATCTCTCGATTACTTAAGCACGAGGAAAGAGCCATTCTGCCTCACAAAGAGCCTTTAGAAAAGATCAACTTGGGTTCTGAAGAAGACAAAAAAGAAGTGACCATTGGATCGCTGCTTGATGCTGATATCAAGAGTAAGTTGACAGACCTCCTCAAAGAATATGTTGACGTGTTTGCCTGGTCCTACCAAGACATGCCTGGGTTGGATACCAATATTGTTCAGCATTACTTGCCATTGAAGCCAGAATGTCCGCCGGTTAAGCAGAAATTGCGAAGGACTCACCCTGATATGGCTAACAAGATCAAAGTGGAAGTTCAAAAGCAACTCGACGCAGGTTTTCTTGTCACCTCTGAGTATCCTCAATGGTTGGCCAACATAGTGCCAGTTCCGAAGAAAGATGGCAAAGTCAGAATGTGTGTTGACTACCGTGACTTGAACAAGGCCAGTCCAAAAGATGACTTTCCATTACCACATATCGACATGCTGGTTGATAACACCGCTAAGTTCAACGTCTTTTCCTTCATGGACGGGTTCTCCGGTTATAATCAGATCAAGATGGCTCCTGAAGACATGGAGAAGACATCTTTCATCACCCCATGGGGTACCTTTTGCTACAAAGTGATGCCGTTTGGATTAAAGAATGCAGGCGCAACTTACCAAAGGGCAATGACTACTCTCTTTCATGACATGATGCATAAAGAAATTGAAGTTTATGTGGACGACATGATAGCCAAGTCCAGCACAGAAGAAGAACATATTGAATACCTTTTGAAGTTGTTTCAACGACTAAGGAAATATCAGCTTCGCTTGAATCCTAACAAATGTACTTTTGGGGTTAGATCTGGAAAACTCTTGGGTTTCATTGTCAGCCAAAGAGGTATTGAAGTAGATCCCGACAAAGTCAGAGCTATTCAAGAGATGCCTGCACCAAAAACTGAAAAGCAAGTAAGAGGATTTCTCGGACGATTGAACTATATCTCCAGATTTATCTCTCAAATGACTGCTACATGTGGGCCAATTTTCAAGCTTCTCCGCAAAGATCAAGGGGTTGTATGGACTGAAGATTGCCAGAAAGCGTTCGACAGTATCAAAGAGTACCTGTTAGAACCACCAATATTGATTCCTCCAGTTGAAGGAAGACCATTAATCATGTACCTTACTGTGTTAGAAGAATCCATGGGCTGTATGCTTGGACAGCAAGATGAAACCGGTAAGAAGGAGCATGCCATCTATTACCTGAGTAAGAAATTCACAGACTGTGAGTCTCGTTACTCCATGCTCGAAAAAACATGTTGTGCTTTGGCTTGGGCTTCAAAACGTCTCCGCCAATACATGATCAACAATACTACTTGGTTAATCTCCAAAATGGATCCGATCAAGTACGTCTTTGAAAAGCCTGCCTTAACAGGAAGGATTGCCCGATGGCAAATGCTGTTATCCGAATATGACATTGAATACCGTGCTCAAAAAGCGGTCAAAGGAAGCATTCTCGCCGATCATTTGGCGCATCAACCAATTAATGAATATCAATCTCTCAAGTTTGACTTTCCTGATGAAGATGTCTTGTACTTGAAGATGAAAGATTGTGACGAACCGTTACCTGAAGAAGGTCCTGAGCCTGGATCAAGATGGGGCCTAATTTTTGATGGAGCAGTAAACGCTTTTGGCAATGGAATTGGGGCAATCATCATCACTCCCAAGGGTACTCATATCCCGTTCTCCGCCAGATTGCTATTTGAGTGCACCAACAACATCGCAGAATATGAAGCTTGTATCATGGGTCTCGAAGAAGCCATTGACTTAAGGATCAAAATCCTCGACATATATGGAGATTCAGCCCTCGTGATCAACCAAATCAAAGACAAGTGGGAAACTTACCACCCTGGCTTGATTCCTTACAGAGATTATGCAAGACGTCTGTTGACTTTCTTCAACAAGGTTGAATTGCATCATATACCTCGAGATCAGAATCGAATGGCAGACGCCTTGGCTACTTTATCTTCCATGTTCAAAGTCAATCATTGGAACGATATGCCTACAGTCAGAATTACGCGCCTTGAAAGGCCCGCCTATGTGTTTGCAACTGAAGCAGTCATCGATGATAAACCGTGGTTCCACGACATCAAACGCTTCCTTCAAACTCAAGAGTACCCGCTTGGGGCATCAAACAAAGATAAGAAGACTCTAAGGAGACTTTCTGGCAGTTTCTTCCTGAACGGAGATGTGCTATACAAAAGAAACTTCGACATGGTTTTGCTCAGATGCGTGGATAGACACGAAGCAGACATGTTAATGCATGAAGTGCATGAAGGGTCCTTTGGAACTCATTCAAATGGGCATGCAATGTCCAAGAAAGATCTTAAGAGCAGGATACTATTGGTTGACAATGGAATCTGATTGTTACAAACACGTGAAGAGATGTCACAAGTGCCAGATCTACGCAGATAAGATCCATGTGCCACCGACTCTACTCAACGTTCTCTCATCTCCGTGGCCTTTTTCCATGTGGGGTATCGACATGATTGGAATGATCGAACCAAAAGCTTCAAACGGTCATCGTTTCATCTTGGTAGCAATTGATTACTTCACCAAATGGGTCGAAGCAGCATCTTACGCCAATGTTACAAGACAAGTGGTTGTGAGGTTTATCAAGAACAACATCATTTGCCGATATGGTATTCCCAGCAAGATCATTACTGACAATGGTTCAAACTTGAATAACAAAATGATGAAAGAATTATGTGAGGAATTCAAGATTGAGCATCATAACTCTTCTCCTTACAGGCCAAAAATGAACGGCGCTGTTGAAGCCGCTAACAAGAACATTAAGAAGATCGTCCAGAAAATGGTCGTCACTTACAAAGACTGGCATGAAATGCTGCCATTTGCTTTACATGGATACCGTACTTCAGTGCGTACTTCAACAGGGGCAACTCCCTTTTCTCTAGTATACGGCATGGAAGCTGTGCTCCCCGTAGAAGTTGAAATACCATCAATGAGAGTCCTCATGGAGACTAAGTTATCAGAGGCTGAATGGTGTCAAAACAGATACGATCAGTTGAACTTAATCGAAGAAAAACGTATGACTGCTCTATGCCATGGACAGTTATACCAAGCAAGGATGAAACAAGCCTTCAACAAAAAGGTTCGACCTCGTGAATTTCGAGAAGGCGACCTCGTGCTTAAAAAGATCTTGTCTTTTCAACCAGATTCTAGGGGCAAATGGTCTCCTAATTACGAAGGCCCGTATGTTGTCAAAAGAACATTTTCTGGCGGCGCCATGACTCTTGCAACCATGGATGGTGATGAACTCCCATATCCTGTGAATGCTGATGCAGTCAAGAAATACTTTGTCTAAAAAATACAAAAGAACAGCTCGGTAAGTTGAAAACCCGCAAAGGGCGACTTAGGCAAAAATGAGCGTCTCGGTGGACTGAAAACCCGAAAGGGCGGTCCAGGCAAAAATTAGAGACAATAAACAGAAAAAATTTATCCCGGTAGATTGAAAACCTGAAAAGGCAATCTAGGCAAAAATTAGGGATTTATGACAAAGTAACTGCATCAGTCCTTACTTCGTCACCTGAAGAGTCTGTACCTCATCAAAGGATCTTCAATCAAATCATCACCAATCTGAAGCGACAAGCACAGTTGGAACTCAAAGTTATTAGAGGGAATAGTGGTTATTGCTTTCAATGTAGCCTTTTCCGCATAATTACCATTTCCAACTTTTGTAAATACTCTATGGAATCACGCCTTTAGCTGGTTTCCATCCTATTAAATAAATTTGAGCCTTGTGCCCATTTGTTTGCAATCTCTAATTTCTTTTAGTTTTCAAAATGACGCTTTAATTGTGTTATTTACTTTTGAAAAAAAAAAGAAAAAAAGTTTTAAATGAATTTACTTCACTTTTCTTTTTCAAAATAAAAGCGAAATTTTCCTTTGAGTTGTGAACAACCGAAGGAACATCAACAGCTATCTCCATAGGATGAATCAAAGATTATGATAGGAAAAGCTCTTCTATCCCCAGTGAAGAAGCTCTTCTATCCCCAATAAAGAAGGTCTTTTATCCTCAGTGACGAAGATTTTCCATCTCCAGTGAAGAAGTTCTTCCATCTCAATGAGAAAAGATGCTTGTCTTCCCCAGAGAAGTTTAAAGCACGCAACACCATTCATCACCCGTGTTATCTACACCGTGTTGAAGAACATTTGCCAAGTATCTGGTTGTATTGCGACGTCGGTCCCTCTCCAGTATATACTCTTTTGTCTGTCAGTCTCGTCAGCATGCATGCTACATTCATGACATTCATCATTCATACATATTTGCATCATTTATGCATTCTTGCATTTTTCAATGTTTGCTTTAAAATCACTTGTTTAGGATATATTTATCCTCAAAAAGAGAAAAAAAGAAAAAATGAAGCAGGTATGGGCGTGTCATCTCTCCAATAGATTGTCACCCATAAGTAGAAAGAACATCTTCTTTCTCCAGTTCCCCACTGAGATAATTCCTCGTGGAAGAAGGTTGCTTTAGTTTCTCCTTTCAAAACAAAGGAGGAGATCCCCAGTTGAGTTCATTCCTTATGGGTGCAAAGTCTTGTTTGACTATTTCTTTCCAATTCATTCTTGGTTAGAACCCTGTCTTTACCAAAGATTCAAATTCCGATTCTCCAAATAGAGTCGTGAAAAACAGACAATAAGCAATAGCCTCATCATCTGAGCAGCTCATGTCTTTTCCGAAAGTTTTCTTTTCCTCTCAATGAAATCAATCATGAAGATCATTTGACGATCAGGGTCTTATTACTATTCACAAGGCTGAATAACCAGTAATTTCCCTAGCAAAGTCTCCAGAATCATTTTATCACTTGGCTGATAATTGATCATGTCTTCAAAACCACTATCACAAGGCTGGTAGTCGGTAATCCTTTTGTTCTGGTTATATTATTTAACCTGTCTATCACAATGCTGATAGTCGGTAACATTAACCAAACCTTTGAAACTCTTTTTACCTTGTCAAGTCTATCACCATGCTGATAGTCGGTAACATAGTTTCTTACCTTTCACCTTCGCATTATTAAACAAGTCTATCCCTGTGTTGATAGTCGATAATGTCGATTGGTAAGTTTTTTACAAAGCTATCATTCTTCGGTGAAGCATACACTTGCTTTCCCGAAAAAATGGATTCTCTTCCTAAAAACGGATTGAGGCATCCTTCCCAATCTCTTTTCCCCAGTGGAGTCAGTTCTTGATATTCCCTCGGTAAAGATATCCTTGCATCATTCGCAATTTTGGTATCTTAGGTCCAAAATTCGCGTCTTCTGATATTTAAGTCTCTTCCACCCTATCAAAACGAAGATTTTCAATCTTCATGTCTCAGGTTGAAGAAACTTAAATAGGGGCATCTGTCATACCCCAATTTTTGACCTAAGATACCACCTCATATCATTTGCATATGCATCATTTGCATCTCTAACAAATTGCATAGCTTGTGTTTGCTACTTGTGACTCAGCAGGGTTTAATCAAGAAACCACTCATCAGTACAAGTAACAATCAACTAGGGTTTTGTTCTCCCATTCATTTCAAATGAATCATCTTCATCAACAATCAACATTTGGTCCTCAGAAATCCATCTCAACAGGCTCAGAGGCTCTGAACCAACCAGATTAGGGTTTTGACTGAAGATAGCATACTCCTGACTTTTGCTCAGAGATTGACATAATGACTTGGGACATGACCTCAAGACCCCAAGTGCATCATTTTGACTTAATTCATTGGCTCATAACATCTTCTGCACAAAGATTGATCAGACAAATCCTCAGATCAGGGTTTTGAACTATCAGGGACTGAAATCAGGGATCACATTTGGTAAACCCTAAAAATCCCCAGGAAGTCAATCAAAAGTTTCAATCATCCTCAAATAATCCCTATGACAAAATCCAATAGAAATTGTATCTCAATTCAAGATCCACAGTCACCATTTGGTCCTCAAAGATTCACTTCAATAAGCTCAAAGGCTTTGAATCGACCAAATTAGGATTCTTCATTCAATCACTCATTCTTTGCAAGATAATTTCGTGTTCATGGCGGTTTTCCAGTTTTTATGCGTCATTGCCATTTGTGTGATTCAAGAGATTCGTTTGGAATTTATTTCGCGACTCTTGGTTTATGGATTCATTATGGTGAAGAATTGATTCATATGGATTATTTGAAAATTGGTACAAGTCTGAAACAATTCATGGAAATTTCACTGAAATTGCAAGGAATATCTTTTAGTCCATTTGTTGAAAGATTATTTCAAGTATGGTTTAAAACCATAAATTCAAGAATTAGAAGTTCATTGGTGCAAGAACAAACTTCACTACTTCAAGAATATTCCACCATTTACTTTTGAAAAAGGATCATTCAAAGGAATTCAAGAATTGATTAGAGACATAGAAAATTGCATTTGAAATTCATTCAAGAAATATTCAAGTTCCATACAATTTCATTCAAGATTCTAAAAGAATATTTCCAAATGGAATTCTTTTACATAAAACAAGTTCTAAGTTACACATGGATTACAAAAGGAACTTTATCTAAAGTTCAAGAATTACATCATTTCAAGAATACAAAGTTCATACATTTTCAAGTTGGAATGAATTACAAGAAAAAAGAAAAAAACTTCAAAGACTTTCTTGAATTCTTCATTCTTCAAAGTCTTCATTCTTCAAGTTCAAATTTCTTCATTCTTTCTTCAAAGATCCTCATGCAACATGAAAAAAGAAACAAAAAAGGGGTGAAATTAGCAAAAGTCAAAGAATGTCAAAGAGAGATTTTTATGTCATAAAATTATGCAACTTAGAGATATCATAAAATGACATAAAAATTTACACACATGGCTTATATCATGAGAATATCTTTGCATAATGACATAAGGAATATATTCTTATTCTTATTCTTATTCTTGCAATGATGAAGAATATATTCTTATTCTTATTCTTGCAATGATGAAGAATATAATCCTATTCTTGCAATGACCATAACATTCCAATCAAGTTTCCTAATTCCTAACACATCCTAAGCTTTGCCTATAAATAGGAAATGATCTCTTTGAAGCAAAGGACACAAAAAGCAACTTAAGTTCTTGCTTTCTCTCTTCTCTCTATTGCTCATATTCTCAAGCCAAGAGAATCTATATTGAAAGAGAGTGTTCTAGTTACAAAAAAGAAGGGAGGTAAGTCTTCATACCTTGCTTGCTAGCAGCCTTCAACGATGGCTCCCATCTTCGAGCCTCCATAGATGAATCTTCAACATCTTCGCCACAAGTAAGCCTCTTTTCTTTCACTCTCCATATTTCCATTTACCGTTGATTGTACCTGCAGCAGTTCAAAATCCAGCATACAATCAACAATAGTCCAGAGTCACGGTTCAGCAACATCAACAGTTCATCACGGTTCTGAACCGTTTGAACAACAACAACAGTTGCGACAGCAATTCTGAGGTAGTAATGGCTAAAATTCAGTAAAACAACAACAATTTGCAGCAAGCAGAAGGAATAAGGAACGTACCACAACAATTGAACCGGCGAAATCCTCCTCGCCGCAAGTAAGTCGCTTCCGCTTTCACTGTCAATATCACTGTTAATTTTTACAGTAAATATATTCTTGTACATCACTGAAAATCGAAACAGAGAGGGTAAGCTATCGATTGATCCATCATCACAAAAAGGATAAAGAATGAATAAATTTGTTTTACCTTAAGTTGCGATAAATTGTTGTTTGTTGTCCGAGAAAATCGTAAGCGAAATAAAGAACACTGCTGTTGTTTTTTTTGTTCAAGACTGAGAGAGAAAGAACCGTGAGAGTGAGGGATTCGGTTGTTGTTGTTGTTCAACCGAGGGCGCAAGAGAAACCGAAAGCGATGTTGTTGTTATTCACTACAGGTAAAAATTGAAACAGAAAAAAGAGCTATTACCGAGCTATCATCAAAGAAGAAACAGGAACTAAATTGGAGGAATAAGATACCTGGGTTCATATTTGAGTTTCTCCAAGCTTTTCTTCCATGGCTACCTTTGTTAGCGCTGCTCAGTGAGAAATTATCGTGAGAGAGACAGTAGCGAAAGAGGGAGTGAACCGAGGGAGAGTTTAAGATTGTTGCTTTTGTTGCTGTTCCGAACACAGAGAAAGAACGATCGAGAGAGAAGAGAGTATTTGTTTTTCTCTTTTCCCTCTTCTGGTTTTGTCGTGAGAGAGAGATAGACCACGGAGCAAGAGAGAGCTGAGAACGATTCAGAGAGAAAGATAATCGGTTGGAGGAGAACCGATAGCCTTTGAGAGAAAATCGCGAGAGAGAGCGAAACTGAGAAATTGAGGGGGGGCTGCCATTGTTAAACATCATAAAAGATGAGGGAAGTTTCAGAAAAAAAGCAAGAGGGAGCGTTGCCTCTCTTTTTCTATTTCGTTTAGGGTTTTCAAAACCCAGCTCCCTTGTTTACAAGAGTTGGGCGAATCCGGGTCACACTGACCCGACCCGGTTCGGCCCAACCTTCCTTTTTTTAATTTATTTTCTTATGCAGCTTTCAGTTTTGGGCTTCTCACCCCCAATCTGTTTTTTTAACCTCTGGCCCAATCATTAAGTTTTTTTTAACTATTTCTTTTAGTTTTCTTTAAGAAAATTGTTTGCATTAAAAAAACTTAGTATTTAATATAGGATTTTATTTTTATTTTCTAATCCTTATTAAAAATGACAAAAAATATGTTTTTAATATTTTCATATGTTAATAAGTGTGTTTTTTTTTTATTTATTAAAAACTCCAAAAAAATATATTAGATGCATATTTAAGTTTGTGTTTCTAATTATTTTCTTCTTTTCATGAAAGACCACAAAAATATCTTCTTTTAGAATTAATTTCTTTTGAATTTAATATTTTCTTATAATTCTGTGTAGTTAATCATTTGAATTTATATTTGATTACTGTTGCACATTTTACTTGAATTTTCTCACTTTATCCAAGACTTCGAGATTATTTCTCTGTTGTCTTTTGGATTTGTCTGTTTGTTTGGTCTTCCATTTGCTGTAGTAATCTATAAACAATTACTGGATGATCATGGAATGCTGAAAGCTGTGAGCTTATTCGATATTTTTTCTGCTGGTGTGGATGCCTAACATCTGAAGATCACGGTAACACCTCAAACTCAGAAATCCAATTTTCTCATTCTTCGAGGTAAGCCTAAAACTCAATCAACTGTTTTCACAACAGTAATCAATTCACTTTCAAATCACCCATTGTTTTTCAAAACGATGTGGGGGCCTCTCGAATATTAGAGAGTATAAGACCCACTCTTTTTCCTTTTTACAGTTTTTCTTTGTACAGAAAACTCTTTCAAAACAATACTTTTCAAAACAATCTTCAAACAATCTTTCAAAAGCGAAACCTCGCGTCTGTAAATAAAACAGTCAACCATGTTTTGTGAATAAAACACGGGCCTCCACGTAGGTATAAGTCCCAAGCCCCTTTTGTACATACCCATTCCTGTACACACACTGTTTTGTACATATCTCGATCAGTTTGATTTTTAACTTTGAATAACAAACCAAAAATGAAGGTTTTTCTTTAAATCTTCCCAAAAATACCATGGGCCTCCATGTAGGTATAAGTCCCAAGCCCCTTTGTAAATACCTGTTTACATAGCTGTGAATAAACTCAAGTGGACCTCTCCCCGAGTGTGAGTCCCGAGCCCCTGTGTATACAAATGGATCATGCTTACAGGTATATTTCCTTCATAAACTCCATTATATACACACACTTTGTCATATATATATAATTGTTCATACCTGTTCATGTTTGTTCATACTTGTTCATGTTTGTTCATATGTGTGATATGTGTGCTTGTTCAACTTAGTATAACACTAGGTTCCCCATAGCCTCCTATTGGGCTTCGTGCAAAGAATCTCCACTAGTTTAGGTTAGGACATAGAGTATGGTTTCCCGGTGAAATCGCTCTAAGAGCTCAGACCAACTATACCATGCCTCCCCTTGGGCTTTGTACAAACGAGTGACCCTCCCATAGCCTCCTCTTGGGCTTACAATGCAAGGACCCTGGATTGTCCCTCCCATAGCCTCCTCTTGGGCTTACAATGCAAGGACCCTCGGATAGCCTCCTCTTGGGCTTCGTACAAGGACCCACGGGCTTCTTATAAGCATCCCCAATATCCAAATCAAATACCCTAGGAGATTAGACATTTTTCATCTCTATACTAGGAGTATCTCTTATATATCATCACAAACAATCAATCAATCAAACTTTTTTGCCACAAGGCTGGCTAATCAATCAAATTTCTTTTTGCCACAAGGCTGGCTAATCAATCAAACCGTTTTGCCACCATACTGGCTGATTAATCAAAGTTTTTGTCACAAGGCTGACTTCATTGAAACTTTTGCCACGAGGCTGGCTGATTAATTAAAACTTTTTGTCACAAGGCTGACTTCATTAAAAGTTTTTGCCACAAGGCTGGTTAAACAACAAAAACATCTTTATCATTCTAAGCACCCTAAGTGGCATGGCCCCGGGCTTATAATGAAAAGATTTTCAAACAAAATCAAACAGATGTATGTGATGATATAGATTAGATACATCTAGCATTTAGACGACATTTGTCTATTTTCCTTTGCTTCCACTAGCATAAGTGGGAACTACGATTGCTCTGACTTTCTCAACATCCCTTTGAGAATACGTAGGCACAAGGTCGATCCTTGGCGAGCAAAACAAAACACAAAAACATTCAAACCTTAGCACCCGTAGACCCCGAGCTACAGATGCTCTGATTCCCTCTAAGGGATATGTATGCAGAGGATCGCGATGATCTTTGCGAGCATAATCAAACAAACACCTTAGGTCCCACCTCTTTCTCACAAGAACCTCCACCATAACAAGAATGGAATAAATAAAACAAAGAAACCTATAGAGTACTATAGATACGTTGGGTGCTAATACCTTCCCTTCGTATAACCAACCCTCTTACCCAAGATCTCTCCCCCACTTTTAAGGTTATTGCAACTTTTTTCCTTTTCCTCTTTTGGAAACAATAAAAAGTTTGGTCCGTACAAAAGAAAAATCATTTTTTTGAGCACTCGAGCCCAAAGAAGGCATCAGGTGTCTCATCCCAAAAAAAGACAACGATTTTTCCCCGCGACAATGGGTTTAGGTGGTGTGTTGATGCACAATCAACAAGTGGTAGCTTATGCGTCAAGACAACTCAAAGTGCATGAAAGGAATTATCCGACTCATGATTTAGAGTTGGCAGCTGTGGTTTTTGTTTCGAAGTTGTGGCGACATTATTTGTATGGTTCGAGGTTTGGGGTGTCCAGTGATCATAAGAGTCTGAAGTATCTCTTTGATCATAAAGAGCTGAATATGAGGCAGAGAAGGTGGCTAGAATTCCTCAAAGATTATGATTTTGGTTTGAATTACCATCCGGGTAAGGCAAACGTAGTTGCTGATGCATTGAGTAGGAAGACTTTACATATGTCTATGCTAATGGTGAAGGAATTGGATTTGATCGAACAATTCAGAGATTTGAGTTTGGTGTGTGGAGGTGCTCCTACTAGTGTTAAATTGGGTATGCTAAAGCTAACTAGTAGTATTCTTGAGGAAATTAGAGAAGGTCAGAAAGCTGATGTTGAATTGATCGATAATTTGACTTTGATTAATCAAGGCAAGAGTGGTGAATTCAAAGTTGACGAGAATGGTATACTGAGGTTTGGTGACCGAGTTTGTGTTTCTGATGTGGCTGAACTCCAAAAGCATATTTTGGAAGAAGGACACCGTAGTGGATTAAGTATTCATCCTAGTGCTACCAAGATGTATCATGATTTGAAAAAGCTAATTTTGTGGCCTGGAATGAAGAAAGAAATTGTTGAGTTTGTATATTCTTGTTTGACGTGTCAGAAGTAAAAAATTGAGCATCAGAAGTCATCTGGGTTTATGCAACCGATGTTTATTCCTGAGTGGAAGTGGGATAGCATATCGATGGATTTTGTTTCTGGGTTATCGAGAACTGTTTAGAATTGTGAAGCTATCTGGGTCGTGGTGGACAGGTTGACGAAGTCTACACATTTTATACCGATAAGAATGGATTATCCGATGGAAAAACTGGCTCAGTTGTATATTGAGAAGATAGTTAGTCTACATGGTATTCCTTCAAGTATCGTGTCAGACGGAGCTACGAGATTTACGTCTAAGTTCTGGGAAGGTTTGCAGAAAGCTTTAGGTACAAAGCTGAGATTGAGTTCTGCTTATCATCCGCAAACGGATGGTCAGACCGAGAGGATGATTTAGTCGTTAGAGGATTTGGTGAGGGCTTGTGTGTTGGAAAAAGGAGGTGCTTGGGATAGTTATCTGCCTCTGATTGAGTTTACCTACAACAATAGTTATCATTCGAGTATTGGTATGGCTCCGTTTGAGGTTTTGTATGGTAGGAGATGTAAGACGCCGTTGTGTTGGTACGAATCTGGTGAGAGTGCTGTGATTGGACTAGAAATTTTACAACAGACTACAGAGAAGATTAAGATGGTTCAAGAGAAGATGAAAGCTTCTCAGAGTCGTCAGAAGAGTTATCATGACAAGAGGAAGAAAACACTTGAGTTTCAAGAGGGAGATCATGTGTTTATGATAGTTACTCCTATGGAAGGTATTGGTCGGGAATTGAAGTCAAAGAAGTTGACTCCGTGTTTTATTAGACCATTCCAAATTTCTGAAATAGTGGGGGAAGTGGCATATCGTATTGCTTTGCCGCCGATGCTTGCCAATTTGCATGATGTATTTCATGTATCTCAATTGAGGAAATACATTTCGGATCCGTCCCATGTGATCCAAGTAGACGATGTATAGGTGAAAGACAGCTTAACAGGTGAGACGTTGCCTGTGAGGATATAGGACCGAAGACTGGAGCAATTGCGTGGCAAGGAAATAGCTTTAGTCAGAGTAGTTTGGGGAGGACCGGCTGAAGGAAACGTTACCTGGGAGCTAGAGAGCCAGATGAAGGATTCGTATCCAGAACTCTTTATCTGAGGTATGTTTTCGAGGACGAAAACTATTTTAGTGGGGGAGAGTTATAACACCCGTATAATTTTAATATTAATTTAATTGGGATATTGAATTAATAATTAGAATTATTAAGGATTTTGTGAAATAATGGAAAAATAATGGTTTATGGCATTTGGGCCATGCGAGAAAATAGTAAAAGAGGGGGTGTGACATAGTAAAGCTTTTACTAATTTTATTATTATTTTCATAAAAATAATTGGGATTGGAAAAGAAAGAAAGAACGTGAAAGACTGAAGGTTTTGGGAACACAAGAACGTGAAGGAGAACTGAAGAGGAAGAGACCAAAGATCAAGAATTTGGCTAAGGTAAGGGGGGACTCTCCATTTAATCTCTATTATAGTATTATGAATAATAGTGTGGATTAGGAGTATTGTTTGGATTCAATAGATTCTATATTCTGGATTTTTACATTTTGTGTTCATCATTTGGATGGGAATTTGAACATGTTAATCCCTAATAACTGAATAGATTTGGGTTGTGATGATTAAAATCGATTGTAGAATCATAAACTGTTGATGTTGGGTGAATTCTATGTTGTTTAGAATGTAAAATTTATGGTTTTGAGACCCAAATCGCAGGCTGTATAGATGAATTCGCGAGGAAGACAAATGGGTAAGTTGCAGGTTTTTGGTAACTGCTGCCCGATCGCGTATGATACGCGTATGGAGGGGGTGATACGCGTATGATACGCTCCCCATGTGTGCATCAGGTTGCACCTTCTGTTCATACGCGTATGGTACCTGGTTGATACATGTATGCCTTGATGATACGTGTATGGTGTGTTTTGTGTGGATGAATGGATCTGATCATACGCATATGATACGCGTATGGTGCGTGTTTTGTGAGATGTTGGCCTTGTTGGTACGCGTATGGCTACCGTGACCTGCGGATTTTGCTGTTTTGTGATTTTGAAAGTTTGGCGACGAGTAACTTTTGAACTGATGAATCTGTATGAGTTATTGTTATATGATTTTATTGAATGATGCTAATATATATATATATATATATATATATATATATATATATATTCATATGTATGAACATACTTGTATATAATGATGATGATGAATAAGTATAAGATGATGCTACTCATGGTATGATGATGATGATAGTATGTTGTATATATATTTGCATGCATTCATAGTCATTTGATGAGGGCTGAATCCTAATGATGAGAGGATTTAGTGAAGGGCAACGTTCCCACTGTGTGGAATCTGTGTTGGCAGGGCCGAATCTGGATGATGATAGATCGGTCGGTGGGTTTTCTCATTGATGATGTTGGTACCACATGCATAGTGTCAGTTTCATACATATGCATGATTTTTATAACATGATTAATATATGTTATGTGATAACTTGATGTTTGTAGATGTGAGACGATGATGTGTCTGAATATGAAACGATTGGGTGAATGATATAACTATGATATATTGTTATTTATAATGCAATAACATTGGTTAACTGTGATGAGACTCACCCTTACTTGTTGTCATTTTCAGATTGAGGATAGCAGCGCGACTTGGTGAGGATTAACTCATAAGTCGATTTAGTTTTTTGTCGGTGTCATGCTCTGATAGATGTAACACTGGGAATGTGATGTTTTGAGTTTTCAATTTTAACTCTATTTGTTTATTTTGTTTGAAGTCTGGTACATTAACGATGTAATGTTGACTTGATGATTCAATTCCGCTGTGTAAAACATGATTTTTATCTAATGAGTTATAATCAGATATTTTTAGTGAAAGCATCACATATGTCGAACGTGTGTTTTCTTTTATTTTTGAATTATGGCACCCTTTGCATGTTTACTCTGATTTAATTTTGTTAATTACCGCGGGTTATTAGAGGGGTGTTACAATAGTGATATTAGAGCATAGTCGGCCGTTGTGACCAGAGTCTTAGTGTCAGTCTTTCCTGTGTATGCGACTAATATGATTTATTTGTCGATACTTTTGTTCTGACTGAAGTGTTTGTGATTTAAGCAGAACAATGGTTGGAAGAGGAGGAAGAAATGATGATGCTATCTCTGAGGCTCTGGGCATGATTGCTGGTGTGCTGGGAGGTAATGCCGGAGGAGTAAGAACAATGGGTCGTGTTCCTCGAATCCTTCCAATCACACTCCTCAGGATGCTAAAACCTGAGAGTGCCACTCATCAAGATTTACTTATTCATAAGGAAATAAGCTAGACACGAAGTAAAGATTCCAGCTCGGATTTTTATGCCATGGGCGTACTCATTCGTCTCAGGCATGCATAAGAGATTATAAGGATAATCCAGTTCAAATAGGTATACTATGGTTCCAAACAACCAACATAATTGTGATCATCTCACTGATACACCGGATAGATGCTAGTTCTTACTCACCTGAACACCCAATCCCAAGCGTGGTTTTATGGCTTCACTCGTCAGATATCATTTCATATTTCATCTAGCGTAGTTCTAGAACTTAAGTACAAAATAAAAAGAACAGAAATACATGTCCTTTTCCACCAGTCAGATATCCAAGATCCACCCAAATACAGATTACCACATCCTCACATCCTACCAACCCTTCACTTGGAACCACTCCCGCCTAGGGTTCACCAAGTTGAGTCAGAGCCTATCTCCCTGCTTATCTAGTCACTGCCCATGCCGGCATAATCTGAAAGGTCTAACTTCTCTGTCCCCACTTCCAAGAGTTCTTTCGTCTCATCGGTCCTCTAGTCATATTCGTCATTGGTACCCTCATCAGTAATGAATCCTACTAACTTCCAACTTGACGTGTTCATAGAATTTCCCTTACAATACCCCTACATAGATACTGCATGGATTTCCTTTGCTGTTACCAAGACTTATAGAAAGTTTCACTTCATCCAATCAAAACCTTGGGAGTTCTAGTTGTCCCAATCCACACCTCGACAGTTCGGATTTCACTACTTCGCGTCAAAGACTCCTCTTAAGCCTAACAACTCCAACATTCCCTCTACTTATTTTATTCAATAAATCCAGCTTCCATCTACAATCAATCCATCACCCAACAAAATCTTGCTACTTGGGTTTAAAACAGTTACAAGTTTACGAGTCCTTGTAGCAGATTTGCCATAACTCTACTGTCATGCACTCAGTCGGTGAGTTGATCAAGTTCAACGACAGAATGAGATATCAGTTAAATCAGACTAGCAACGCACACATGCAAGGAAGAAAGGAATTGCTAGTGATGTCTCATGGCTCGGCCGAGAATCGACCTGCTTTGATACCAACTGTAACACCTCATACATAACTTACTAGTATATTATGCATGAAACGTTAAAATTTGATATTGAGTACATACAAAAGCCAAAGTTACAAGATGATCCATATAAAATACAGTATGAAATTATACTAAGAATTATAAAACATGTGTCTTTAATGGATCTGCACAGCGGAAATGAGATATAACGTGGTCTTCGAGCCATCACCACTTTTGTTCTTCAATTCAAACCTGCTACTAATCAGACGCTTCTGAATTGCACCTGAAAAATATAAGATGATTGGGGTGAGATTACTAAATCTTAGTGAGTCCTCCTATCCTATGGTTTCACTCGATTCTACAGGGTACATGCATCACAAAACCGAATCCACCATTGATCTGGGGTTTATCCTCACAGCCAAGTGCAAAAAACACGACAAGGATATAATCCACATTGGAAGTCCCTTAACTAACCAATGGAATCACAAACAAACATGAGTACCAGTTTCCTCTAGAATTGGTATTCCGGGTTTACTTGCTTGCCTCCTGTCGGGCGCGACCCTCGAGGTCAGGTCTTCTGGGTATACATGCCTTTATGCTCTCGGAAGCTGTCCTCAATTACACAAAATAATATACAGACCCATACCCATGTACGGGGAATCCAGAAGCATGTTAATACTGAAGGATAGAAAAACACTTAGAAAGGGGGGGTTTGAATAAGTGTAGCTTTAAAAACTTGACAGATAAAAATAAATTGCACAGTTATTTTTATCCTGGTTCGTTGTTAACTAAACTACTCCAGTCCACCCCCGCAGAGATGATTTACCTCAACTGAGGATTTAATCCACTAATCGCACGGATTACAATGGTTTTCCACTTAGTCAGCAACTAAGTCTTCCAGAGTCTTCTGATCACACACTGATCACTCCAGGAACAACTGCTTAGATACCCTCTAAGACTTTTCTAGAGTATTCTGATCCACACGATCACTCTAGTTACAACCTGCTTAGATAACCTCTAAGACTTCCTAGAGTATTCTGATCCACACGATCACTCTAGTTCCTTACAACTTAATGTAATCAATTCTAAGAGTATTACAATTGCTTCTTAAAAGCTATAATCACAAACTGTGATATTTCTCTTAACGTTTAAGCTTAATCTCACTAATATATTACAACAGCAATGTAGTGAGCTTTGATGAAGATGAAGATTCTGAGCTTTTTAGTTTAACAGCGTTTCAGCAAGTCTTTTTGAATAATCTTGTTCAGAGTCGTTAACCTTGCTTCTCATCAGAACTTCATATTTATAGGCGTTGGAGAAGATGACCGTTGAGTGCATTTAATGCTTTGCGTGTTCCGTACAGCATCGCATTTAATGTTATACGCTTTTGTCAACTACCTCGAGCCTTGTTCACGCTGTGTCTACTGACGTTGCCTATAATAGCTTTTAACGTTCCTTTTGTCAGTCAGCGTAGCTTGCCACGTGTACTTCCTTCTGATCTGATGTTTGTGAATACAACGTTTGAATATCATCAGAGTCAAACAGCTTGGTGCATAGCATCTTCTGATCTTCTGACCTTGAAGTGCTTCTGTGCGTGATACCATTAGAACTTCAGTGCTTCTGATCTCATGTTCTTCTGATGCTTCCATAGACCCATGTTCTGATTCTGCTTCGACCATCTTCTGATGTCTTGCCAGACCATGTTCTGATGTTGCATGTTGAACCCTTTGAGACAAAGCTTCTGAGCGCTGATTTATGCATACTCTTTATATATTTCCTGAAAAGGAAATTGCATTGGATTAGAGTACCATATTATCTTAAGCAAAATTCATATTATTGTTATCATCAAAACTAAGATAATTGATCAGAACAAATCTTGTTCTAACAATCTCCCCCTTTTTGATGATGACAAAAACATATATAAATGATATGAATTTGCGATCAGAAAGAGCAGACGGCAAAAGACAAATTACACAGCTATAGCATAAGCATATGAATATGTCTCCCCCTGAGATTAACAATCTCCCCCTGAGATAAATAATCTCCCCCTGAAATAAATACTCGAAGAACTTTAATAAAAGACTTCCCTGATTATTTCGGTAGAGACGATCACATAAGCTTCTGTCTTCAGAGAATTCATAGCTTCTGACTTCTGCTTCCATTGGACAGCTTCAGAACTAGAATTTCTTTAGATCCTTAGAACACTCATAGCTTCTGATTCCTGCTTCCATCTAGGACAACTTCAGAACTTGAATTTCTTTGATCTTCAGAACATTCACAGCTTCTGATTTCTGCTTCCATTTAGGACAGCTTCAGAACTTGAATTTCTTTGATCTTCAGAACATTCACAGCTTCTGATTTCTGCTTCCCTTTAGGACAGCTTAAGAACTTGAGTTTTCTGGATCTTTAGAACATTCACAGCTTCTGATTTCTGCTTCCCTCGGATAGCTTCAGAGCTTGAATTTCTACCAACATCACTTCATGCTAGATTTGTATCAGAACATTGTTGAATGTACCAGAGCATCATCAGAGCATCTCTACATCCTGAAATGTTACAGAACAAAAACTAAACGACAAAAGTCAGCATGAACGAGTCAAAATATAAAATGTGTATTAGAACACATGATATGTATCAGAGCCATATATATCAGAGCCATATAGGCTAAAATAGTGTATCGGAGCAAATAGAATTTTGTCAGAGCAAATAGACAAATATTAATCAAATTCTATTATCAGTGCTTCTGATTCATTCTTCTTTCTTGCTTCTGATATCTGAAGCCTGACAGCACTCAGCTTGCTTCAGTTTCCATGAGCTTATTCTTTTTACAGAATAACACTTCTTATGGTTTTGCTTCTTGTGTTTGCTTCTGAAGATTCTCTTCACTTCTTTATACTGTCATACCCCAATTTTTGACCTAAGATACCACCTCATATCATCTGCATATGCATCATTTGCATCTCTAACAAACTGCATAGCTTGTGTTTGTTACTTGTGACTCAGCAGGATTTGGTCAAGAAATCACTCATCAGTACAAGTAATGATCAATTAGGGCTTTGTTCTCCCTTCATCTCAAATGAATCATCTTCATCAACAATCAACATTTGGTCCTCAGAGATTCATTTCAACAAGCTCAAAGGCTCTGAATCAACCAAGTTAGGGTTTTGACTGAAGATAGCATACTCCTGACTTTTGCTCAGAATTTGATCTAATGGCTTGGGACATGACCTCAAGACCCCAAGTGCATCATTTTTACATAATCCATTAGCTCAAAACATCTCCTACACAAAGATTGATCAGACAAATCCTCAGATCAGGATTTTGAACTATCAGGGACTGAAATCAGGGATCACATTTGGGAAGCCCTAAAAATCCCCAGGGAGTCAATCAAAGACCTCAATCATTTTCAAATAATCCCTATGACAATATCCAATGGAAATTGTATCTCAATTCAAGATCCACAGTCACCATTTGGTCCTCAAAGATTCACTTCAATAAGCTCAAAGGCTTTGAATCGACCAAATTAGGATTCTTCATTCAATCACTCATTCTTTGCAAGATAATTTCGTGTTCATGGCGGTTTTCCAGTTTTTATGCGCCATTGCCATTTGTGTGATTCAAGAGATTTGTTTGGAATTTATTTCGCGACTCTTGGCTTATGGATTCATCATGGTCAAGAAAATTGTTTCTTATGGATTATTTGAAAGATGATACAAGTTTGAAACAATTCATGGAAATTGCAAGAAATATCTTTTAGTCCATTTGTTGAAAGATTATTTCAAGTATGGTTTATAACCATAAATTCAAGAATTAGAAGTTCATTGGTGCAAGAACAAACTTCACTACTTCAAGAATATTCCACCATTTACTTTTGAAAAAGGATCATTCAAAGGAATTCAAGAATTGATTCAAGACATAGAAAATTGCATTTGAAATTCATTCAAGAAATATTCAAGTTCCATACAATTTCATTCAAGATTCTAAAAGAATATTTCCAAATGGAATTCTTTTACATAAAACAAGTTCTAAGTTACACATGGATTACAAAAGGAACTTTATCTAAAGTTCAAGAATTACATCATTTCAAGAATACAAAGTTCATACATTTTCAAGTTGGAATGAATTACAAGAAAAAAGAAAAAAAACTTCAAAGACTTTCTTGAATTCTTCATTCTTCAAAGTCTTCATTCTTCAAGTTCAAATTTCTTCATTCTTTCTTCAAAGGTCCTCATGTCACATGAAAAAGAAAACATAAGAGGGGTGAAATTAGCAAAAGTCAAAGAATGTCAAAGAGAGATTTTTATGTCATAAAATTATGCAACTTAGAGATATCATAAAATGACATAAAAATTTACACACATGGCTTATATCATGAGAATATCTTTGCATAATGACATAAGGAATATATTCTTATTCTTATTCTTATTCTTGCAATGATGAAGAATATATTCTTATTCTTGCAATGATGAAGAATATATTCTTATTCTTGCAATGACCATAACATTCCAATCAAGTTTCTTAATTCCTAACACATCCCTAAATTTTGCCTATAAATAAGAAGTGATTTCTTTGAAGTTAGACACACCAAAGCTACTATACTACTAGCTTTCTCACTTCTCTCTTTTTTTCCAAAGTTACAAAGTTCCATAGTTACAAAGAAGGGAGAGGTAGTTCTTCATACCTCACTTGAAGATCTTCATCTTCAAGCTTCCAACTTGAAGTCCATCTTCAAGCCTCCCTAATATCCAAAGAGGTGTTATGGCATCACCTTCATCAAAGAGCCTACAACAACAATTCCAAAAAATTGTTAGTAACAACAATTCAAGGTGGTTGCATCATCAACAACCACACGGTTTCCATTCAACAAACCACAAGGAGGAAAAAGATAGCAACTTACAATTTGTTTATCTTCACCTCATCATCCAACTTTCATCTTCATACCACTTTCAATCAACAAACTTGCTGCAACAACAATTCAAAAGCAGTTCAATTCAAAAAATTCAGCAACATCAACAAAGCAAAAATTCAGCATCACAACATAATTTCCAGAAACAGAATTGATACATACCTTCAACAATGATCCGGCGAAAATCTCCCCGCCATAGGTAAGTCATCTCCATTCTCAGTCTCAATATTGCTGTTACCGTAAACTTTAGTTTTCCTGTAACACAAAAATCACCAGAAACATATAAAGCTTGAGTTCGCTATAACTGAAAATACAGAGAAAATTATGCTAAATATTCTCTATAAACTAAGCTTAATACACCAGAATTAACTCCAATATTTCAATTTGGTTCATCATAAGAAAATCACACACAACCATTTAAAAGTTTGATAGTTTTAGGTTCTTGCATATGCTTGAGTCTGAAAATAAATAACTGTGATGATTAGTCTGCGGTTTAGACGAATAAATTCATGTTTCTACTTCAATTGAAAGTTGGGTTAAAGAAGGACATACCTGGATCGTCCTCCCGCGGCCGCCGTGAGTCAAGGTCGGTAGAAGGTTTCAGTTGTTGTGGTTGTTCGTCACGAAACCGAGAGCGACTGAGCAGAATTGAGAGCTTATGTTGTGGTCATTCACCGCAAGCAAATTCGAAATAGAAAGAAGAGAGATGAACACCGAGAACAGAAAGAGTGATTGAGGGGAAGAACTTTGTGCTCTTCCATTGAAGGTCATCGTGAGCGAGTGAAGAGAGATCAAAAGAGGAACTGAGTTTTGTTGCCGTAAGAAGAGCACCGCGAGAGAGATGAAGAAACCGAGAGAGTGAGTTGAGTTTTGATTGTTGTTGTTCTTCTCTTTTCCATAGAGAATTATCGTGAGATTGAGAGAGGGAAAGAAAAGAGGCGCTGCCTCTGTTAACTTAGGTTTACAGAAAACCCAGCTAACATTAAGAAACATGGGCGGATCCGGGTCCACCTGACCCGACCCGGTCCTGCCCATTCCTTTTTTATTTTTTTTTATTATTCTTTCAGCTTTATTAGTTTTGGGCTGCATACCCTCCAATTTATTTTTCAACACCTCTGGCCCAATTACTTAGTTTTTTTTTCTAACTATTTCTTTTAATTTTCTTTAAAAGATTGTTTGTATAAAAAATACTTAGTATTTAATTTTAATATAGGATATGGTTTAATTTTTCTTAATCCTTATTAAAAAAATGACAAAAATATGTTGTGAGATTTGTTTTCTTAGGAATATTTTTAATATGTTTAGAAGTATGTTTTAAAAACACAAAAATATTTTAGATACATATTTAATTTTATGTTTTCTAATTATTTTCTTCCTTCATAAAAAAATCACAAAAATATCTTCTCTTAGAATTAATTTTTATTTAAGTTTGATATTTGTATATTATTTTGTGTAGTTAATCATTTTGAATTTATATTTGATTACTGTTGCACATTTTACTTGAATTTTCTAACTTCGTCCAAGACTTCGAGATTATTTCTCTGTTGTCTTTTGGATCTGTCTGTTTTGTTTGGTTTTCCATTTGCTGTAGAATTCCATAAACAATTACTGGATGATCAAAGAATGATGTAAGCTGTGAACTTATCCGGCGTTCTTTTCTGCTGGTGTGGATACCTAACATTTGAAGATCACGGTAACACCTCAAACTCAGAAATCCAATTTTCTCATTCTTCAGGTAAGCCTAAAACTCAATCAACTGTTTTCACAACAGTAATCAATTCACTTTCAAATCATCCATTGTTTTTCAAAACAGTGGGGCCTCTCGAATATTAGAGAGTATAAGACCCACTCTTTTTTTCCTTTTACAGTTTTCCTTTGTACAGAAAGCTTTTTCAAAACAATACTTTTCAAACTGTTTTTTAAAAAACAATAAATCTCACATCTTTTTTTTTCAAAACCATCCACCCTGTTTTATGTAAATAAAACAGGGGCCTCTCGAATATTAGAGAGTGTAAGTCCCACTCCTTTTTCTTTTTTGTACAGTTTTTCTTCAAACAGAATAAACTTTCAAAACAAACTTTCAAACAGTTTTACAAAAGCGAAACCTCGCGTCTGTAAATAAAAACAATCAACCATGTTTTGTAAATAAAACACGGGCCTCCACGTAGGTATAAGTCCCAAGCCCTTTTGTACATACCCAGTACATGAAATTAGGTGTTTCATTGTACGCCTTTTTATACATACACTATTTTGTACATATCTCGATCAGTTTGATTTTTAACTTTGAATAACAAACCAAAAATGAAGGTTTTTTCTTTAAATCTTCCCAAAAATACCATGGGCCTCCATGTAGGTATAAGTCCCAAGCCCTTTTGTAAATACCTGTTTACAAAGCTTTGAATAAACTCAAATGGACCTCTCCCCGAGTGTGAGTCCCGAGCCCTGTGTATACAAATGGATCATGCTTACAGGTATATTTCCTTCATAAACTCCATTATATACACACACTTTGTCATATATGTATAACTGTTCATAGTTGTTCATGTACTTGTGCATATTTGTTCGTACTTGTTCATATGTGTGTTTGTGTTATATATGCTTGTTCAACTTAGTACAACACTAGGTTCCCCATAGCCTCCTATTGGGCTTCGTGCAAAGAATCTCCACTAGTTTAGGTTAGGACATAGAGTATGGTTTCCCGGTGAAATCGCTCTAAGAGCTCAGACCAACTATACCATGCCTCCCCTTGGGCTTTGTACAAACGAGTGACCCTCCCATAGCCTCCTCTTGGGCTTACAATGCAAGGACCCTGGATTGTCCCTCCCATAGCCTCCTCTTGGGCTTACAATGCAAGGACCCTCGGATAGCCTCCTCTTGGGCTTCGTACAAGGACCCACGGGCTTCTTATAAGCATCCCCAATATCCAAATCAAATACCCTAGGAGATTAGACATTTATCATCTCTATGATAGGAGTATCTCTTATATATCATCACAAACAATCAAACAATCAATCAAACTTTTTTGCCACAAGGCTGGCTAATCAATCAAATTTCTTTTTGCCACAAGGCTGGCTAATCAATCAAACTGTTTTACCACCGTACTGGATGATTAATCAAAGTTTTTGTCACAAGGCTGACTTCATTGAAACTTTTGCCACAAGGCTGGCTGATTAATCAAAGTTTTTGTCACAAGGCTGACTTCATTGAAACTTTTGCCACAAGGCTGGTTAAACAAAAACATCTTTATCATTCTAAGCACCCTAAGTGGCATGGCCCCGGGCTTATAATGAAAAGATTTTCAAACAAAATCAAACAGATGTATGTGATGATATAGATTAGATACATCTAGCATTTAGACGACATTTGTCTATTTTTCTTTGCTTCCACTAGCATAAGTGGGAACTACGATTGCTCTGACTTTCTCAACATCCCTTTGAGAATACGTAGGCACAAGGTCGATCCTTGGCGAGCAAAACAAAACAAAAAAAACCATTCAAACCTTAGCACCCGTAGACCCCGAGCTACAGATGCTCTGATTCCCTCTAGGGGATATGTATGCAGAGGATCGCGATGATCTTTGCGAGCATAATCAAACAAACACCTTAGGTCCCACCTTTTTCACAAGAACCTCTCAATAACAAGAATGGAATAAACAAAACAAAGAAACCTATAGAGTACTATAGATACGTTGGGTGCTAATACCTTCCCTTCGTATAACCAACCCTCTTACCCAAGATCTCTCCCCCACTTTTAAGGTTATTGCAACTTTTTTCCTTTTCCTCTTTTGGAAACAATAAAAAGTTTGGTCCGTACAAAAGAAAAATCATTTTTTGAGCACTCGAGCCCAAAGAAGGCATCAGGTGTCTCATCCCAAAAAAAAAAGACAACGATTTTTCCCCGCGACATATACCTGCAAAACACTTAAGCCATATAGAACTTGCAGTTCTTGTTAGTAAATGCAACTGATTAAATCAAATCATTTATCACATATTTCTCCCCCTTTTTGTCATATCATCAAAAACAGAAAAGATTCAGAGACAAGCAGAACGAAACACACGGAGGAAGAAGATGATTTCATTTAAGTTCAAATAGCAGGTACAGAAGTACATGAAGATAAGTGAGATCAGATGCACAGAAACAAAACAGATGCAACGAAAAGAAAGAAACAACACAGACTCAATCTAAGATGGCCCTAGCCTTGACAAGATCTTGGCCAGCATCTCTTTAACCTCATTGTTGTGTCCTTCTTGCCTCACCATGAAAGCATTATACTTATCATTGAGTGAGCTTTGCTCATCCTGTCTCTTCTGAATTTCTTCCAGAGTCCTTGCAAGACGAGAAGATTCATCAGAAGAAGCTTCACAGCTTCGATCCACAGGGATGACATGTTGATCTGCAGCTTCCATAGATAGATCATTTGCAGGGATTTCCTCAACAGGAACAGTTTTAGCAACATGATCTTCAGCATCTGCTTCTTGCATAGAAGCATCTCCATATTCTGCAGCAGGAATTTCCGAGTCTCCATTCTCAAGTGCCTGAAGAATGGCAGCTAGATTCCTGGGAGCAGAAGGACCTTCAACTTCTGGTGGGTCAACAACTTCTGGAATGACCAAGCTTGGATCTTTCTCAGAAGGGTTTTCCCTCAGATAGTTAAAGAGAGTCTTGAAGTCTCCGAGCAGAACAGGATAATCAGGAATAAAGATAACAATATCCCTGCATGGATTTGCTTCCATTTCAGCAGCCAATCTTAATTGTTCCATCTCATCCAAGAAGGGCTTCTCTTCCAACAGATGTCTTCCTCTGAGACGAACAAACCAGAAGTCTTCATAGTTTCTCAGAATTCCACGAGGTCGTGGGGCAGCAGCTGCACAGGCTTCTTGAAGTTCTAAAAACAGAGCATCTGATTCTTTGCGAAAGATCCTCCAGAAGTTCCGCATAGCAACATCATTCAATCCAGAACTTTCAGCAATTCTGAGAGTATCAAATATGCTTCTGAGATTCCTTTTTACTTTTTCAAAAAATTCACCAATAGGGTAGGTGGGTTGGGATTTTAATTGGGTTTTTGAAAAGACAGGATTGGGAAAGAAGTACGGTTGAGGTTCTCTATTCATCCTATAAGAAGATTCTGCTTCAGTATCAGAATCTAATACTACCACTTCAGCTTCAGGACGAGGCTTGGAAGTGTAGTTGCAATCACGGAGCAGCTGTTCATGTGATGCAGAGGTTGGAAGAATAGAGTCACTATGGTTATTTAGAGTGGTGGAAGGAAAAGATTCATAGTTGGCATGGGGAGGTGGTTGAGAGATGGAGATATTTGTGTGTGGTGGAAAGAGAGTTTGAATGGGTGGTATATCCAGAACATGATCATCAGCAGCTTGGTCAGAAACAAGGTTAGTTGAGGGTGAAGGAGAAGGGATGGAGGCATCTGGGATTGGTGAGAGAGGAGGGGAATTGGGTTTGTTTGTATGAGAAGAAGGAATGGTTATGGGAGAAGATGGAGGTGTAAGAACATGGACAAAAACAGGTGATTCTGATGTGGCTTTTTCTGGTTCAGGCGTAGGGACAACCTCTATTGGTGCAACTTCTGAACGAACAGCAGGAACAGAATCAGGTTCAGAAATGCATATACCTTTGGAACCTCTCAGAAAAGCTTTGGCCACATCCTCAGTCTTCTTCTGCTTCTTACTCTTCGGCTCTTCAATAATCTTTGCTTTGCCTCTAGAGATTTCTTTCCTTCTGACATAAGCCAGAACTTCTGGATGATTCTTAGCCTCTTGAGCAGCATTTTCTTCATCTGAGCTTTGAATAATCATCTTCCTTTTTCTGTTTATCTTCTTCTTAACAACTTCAACAGTCTCATCATCGTTATTTGACTTCTTCTTCTTTTTCTTCTTCTCAGCTTCCTTCTTATTCTTCTCAAAATCAGCAGATACGGCCTTAACAACTTCTGCAATTACTTCTTCTGGGACTACCTCATTCTTAGTGGTAGCAGCAACTTCCTTAACAACCTTCACCTGATTAAAGGAGGGGTGATCAAACTTTCTTTTAGTTCTTTCTTCCTTCTTGCGATTCACTTTAATAGGAGCACCTTTGTCTTGATCTTTAAGACTCTTATCCTCTTGTTGTGACTTCAGATACTTAGTTCTGACCTCAGGTACCTCACTATTGAAGAAGGTTTCAAAGTCAGCTAGAACTGGTTTTCTTCTGATTCTTGTTCCAGCTAGAGGTTGAGGAACTTTGAGGATAGTGTCAATTATTTTCATCTTCTTTAAAGAAAAGGCATTCAGACAGGCTCCAGTGGTGACAGCAAGGTCTTTGATAATACCTTCAGACTCCAGACTCTCAACAATCTTGGAATGCACCAGAAGGTTTGTAATAATTCTACCAAAAGGAATGATTGTTCCAGCATTTTCCTTTCTGAAAGCGTTTCTGGAATCCTTTACTGCTTTCCACAAATGATTGAAGATGATGTAGATCGCATCAACCTTCTTCTGAGTGGCAATGCAATAAAGAATATACCTTTGATCATTATTGATGAAATCCGAGGCATGTGTTCCTTTCCTATGGTAGAAGCACCCAAGAAGGATCTTTGTCCAGATTCTGTAGACATCTCTCAAATCCTTGACGTGTTTTGTTTTCTTGACATTTGAATAGAGAGTGGATAGAACATCTCCCAAATCTGCCCTTTGATCAAACTCAAAAACCCCTTCAGGGTTTTTCAGATCAAACATCATTCTTAGGATGTTTTCAGTAATAACAACAAACTTTCCATGGACGAAAGAAAGTATAGATTTTGGAGCAACCACAGCATGTGCCCAGAACTCCTTGACAAGATCCGGATAAACTGGGCCAACGAACTCAGCAAACAACGAGGTCCATCCTTGAAAGATGATGTCTTCTTTAAGGTGAAATTGGTTTTCTTCAAGGTTGTCAAAGTCAACCATGAGTTCACACAGAACTTCCAATTCATCTTTAGGAATGGAGCATGCAACAACAGGAGTGAGTTCCTGGTTTGTTTCATTATGCATATGGAGAAGAGTAGATGAACCAACATTTTGAGATGAAGATGCCGCCATTGAAACAGAATGATCAAAAGAGAAGAACAAATTCTGGGTTTTCGGTTAGGGTTTTAGAAACGACTAAGAAGATTTCAAAAAGAAGGTATGCAAGAAGAAAGAGAGACAAGGGAGCGAAAAAGATATATGAGATGATTTGAAAAGAATATATAGAAACGGATTTGAAAAAGAAAATAATAAAAAATATAAACTGAACAGTTCCAGAATCAAAAGAAATCAATTTTATTAAATGATGAGTGACGTAAGGAGAGAGAACGTGGTAAATGAAATGATTTAGAACAGTTACCTAGGTCGGCGTCTTTTCAACTGCACGCTTTGTACTAACCGTACAGACACGTGTTCATCATCAGATAATGGATGACAGGTGTGAAATATTCAATAAGTTATACACCTTCTGATTCCGATCACAGCTTCTGAAATGATCAAGTTTCTCTTCTGGAAACACTCCTTCTGAAGTGTGCTGATGTAAATCTGAATGATCTTCTGATCCATTACTTCTGATATACACAGCTTCTGGAGATTTACATCTTTGTTCTGCAGCTTCTGATAAGATAGAACTGTATCTGCAGAAATTCTTAAGCTGCTTTGTTTCATCAGAAACAAGTTTATCATCAAACCAGATATTTATTGATTCGTCCACAATCAATGTTTCAATATTGTATATTCTGTAGCACTTAGAGCATTCAGAATAATCAAGAACGAAACACCATTGCTTTAGAAACAAACAAAACAAGTGGTTTCAAGACTAATAAACTTTCTTTTCTGATCTCCTACGAACATAGTTTCTTCAACAGATTTAAGTACCAGAACTTGGAAGACAGTCCTTCTTCCCTTCAAGTGTTGAGACCAACTTGAGTCCAGGTGACTTGACATGTTGACTTTTATCTTCTTTGTTGCCAAGAGAATCTGCAAAAGAAATAGCCTTTTCTTTTGGTACCCACATTTTCTTGGGTCCTTTCTTGTTAGTTCTCCTCAAGTTCTGATTGAACTTGGGTTTAACATTGTAAGCAATAGGAGGAACAGCATGATAATTCTTAATGTGAGTTTCATGATATTTCCTAGGTTGTGTCACATGCTTTTTGGTGTGTATTATGTGAAAACTTTGAGCATGTGAGGTGTGCCTAATATCATGGGAGTGGCCATACTTGAACTGATCATACAATGGCTTGTATGTAAATTTCATTTCATCAACAGGTTCAAGTTTGTATGGGGTTTCACCCTCAAAACCAATGCCAACTCTTTTGTTTCCAGACACAGCATATATCATAGAAGCTAGCTGACTTCTGCCAATACTTCTAGATAAGAACTTCCTGAAACTTAAATCATATTCTTTCAGAATATGGTTTAGACTAGGAGTGGATTTTTCTGAATCAGAAGGAGAACCAACATTATTGGATAATTTTAAAAGTTTTTCTTTTAATTCAGAGTTCTCCAACTCAAGCTTCTTTGTTTCAAATTCAAATAGCTTTTTCAGCTTTTTGTATTTGAGACTAATCTGAGACTTGAATTCCAGAAGTTCAGTTAAACCGGAAACTAACTCATCTCTAGTAAGTTCAGAAAATACCTCTTCAGAATCTGATTCTGATGTAGATTCTGATCCGTCATCTTCTGTCGCCATCAGCGCATAGTTAGCCTGCTCATCTTCAGAGTCTGAATCATCTTCTGACTCATCCCAGGTTGCCATAAGACCTTTCTTCTTATGAAACTTCTTCTTGGGATTTTCCTTCTGAAGTTTTGGACATTCATTCTTGAAGTGTCCTGGCTCATTGCATTCATAGCACATGACCTTCTTCTTGTCAAATCTTCTGTCATCAGAAGATTCTCCACGTTCAAATCTCTTTGAACTTCTGAAGCCTCTGAACTTCCTTTGCTTGCTCTTCCAGAGTTGGTTTACCCTTCTGGAGATCATGGATAGTTCATCTTCTTCTTCAGATTCTGATTCTTCAGGATCTTCTTCTCTAGCCTGAAAAGCGTTAGTGCATTTTTTGATATTTGATTTTAATGCAATAGACTTATCTTTCTTTTGAGGCTCATTTGCGTCCAGCTCTATTTCATGGCTTCTCAAGGCACTAATAAGCTCTTCCAGAGAAACTTCATTCAGATTCTTTGCAATCTTGAATGCAGTCACCATAGGACCCCATCTTCTGGGTAAGCTTCTGATGATCTTCTTTACATGATCAGCCTTGGTGTATCCCTTGTCAAGAACTCTCAATCCAGCAGTAAGAGTTTGAAATCTTGAAAACATCTTTTCAATGTCTTCATCATCCTCCATCTTGAAGGCTTCATACTTCTGGATTAAAGCGAGAGCTTTAGTCTCCTTGACTTGAGCATTTCCTTCATGAGTCATTTTCAAGGACTCATATATGTCATAGGCCGTTTCCCTGTTTGATATCTTCTCATACTCAGCATGAGAGATAGCATTCAGCAGAACAGTTCTGCATTTATGATGATTCCTGAAAAGCTTCTTCTGATCATCACTCATTTCTTGCCTTGTCAGCTTTACGCCACTGGCATTTACTGGATGTTTGTAACCATCCATCAGAAGATCCCATAGATCACCATCTAGACTAAGAAAGTAACTTTCCAGTTTATCTTTCCAGTATTCAAAGTTTTCACCATCAAATACCGGCGGTCTTGTATAACCATTGTTACCGTTGTGTTGCTCAGCAGAGCCAGATGTAGATGTAGATTTTTCAGTTTCATCAACCATCTTTTACTGAAGCGTTTTTCTCTTCCTGAATCTTTTCTAAACACGGTTAAGTGCTTGCACCTTAGAACCGGCGCTCTGATGCCAATTGAAGGATAGAAAAACACTTAGAAAGGGGGGGTTTGAATAAGTGTAGCTTTAAAAACTTGACAGATAAAAATAAATTGCACAGTTATTTTTATCCTGGTTCGTTGTTAACTAAACTACTCCAGTCCACCCCCGCAGAGATGATTTACCTCAACTGAGGATTTAATCCACTAATCGCACGGATTACAATGGTTTTCCACTTAGTCAGCAACTAAGTCTTCCAGAGTCTTCTGATCACACACTGATCACTCCAGGAACAACTGCTTAGATACCCTCTAAGACTTTTCTAGAGTATTCTGATCCACACGATCACTCTAGTTACAACCTGCTTAGATAACCTCTAAGACTTCCTAGAGTATTCTGATCCACACGATCACTCTAGTTCCTTACAACTTAATGTAATCAATTCTAAGAGTATTACAATTGCTTCTTAAAAGCTATAATCACAAACTGTGATATTTCTCTTAACGTTTAAGCTTAATCTCACTAATATATTACAACAGCGATGTAGTGAGCTTTGATGAAGATGAAGATTCTGAGCTTTTTAGTTTAACAGCGTTTCAGCAAGTCTTTTTGAATAATCTTGTTCAGAGTCGTTAACCTTGCTTCTCATCAGAACTTCATATTTATAGGCGTTGGAGAAGATGACCGTTGAGTGCATTTAATGCTTTGCGTGTTCCGTACAGCATCGCATTTAATGTTATACGCTTTTGTCAACTACCTCGAGCCTTGTTCACGCTGTGTCTACTGACGTTGCCTATAATAGCTTTTAACGTTCCTTTTGTCAGTCAGCGTAGCTTGCCACGTGTACTTCCTTCTGATCTGATGTTTGTGAATACAACGTTTGAATATCATCAGAGTCAAACAGCTTGGTGCATAGCATCTTCTGATCTTCTGACCTTGAAGTGCTTCTGTGCGTGATACCATTAGAACTTCAGTGCTTCTGATCTCATGTTCTTCTGATGCTTCCATAGACCCATGTTCTGATTCTGCTTCGACCATCTTCTGATGTCTTGCCAGACCATGTTCTGATGTTGCATGCTGAACCCTTTGAGACAAAGCTTCTGAGCGCTGATTTATGCATACTCTTTATATATTTCCTGAAAAGGAAATTGCATTGGATTAGAGTACCATATTATCTTAAGCAAAATTCATATTATTGTTATCATCAAAACTAAGATAATTGATCAGAACAAATCTTGTTCTAACAAATACCACCACTAGGTTCAAATCACACCCTCGTTGGTTCACCCATGTCTATTCATCAAGAGACTTGTATAAGCACGCGACAAGGATAATTAGAAGGGGTCGCACAAGCCTATATGGCCGCAAGATGAACTTTGTCGAGGAGGCGTCATCGTCCCATTAATCATCATAACACACGGGTGTTAACGCCAAGTACAAAACGCCATCAAGACACATGAGCCCAATCGGCCGGGAGCCTAGTGATTCGTCTATGTGATATCACTAGAGGTGAGTTACCGGTTATGTATTAGCCTACAAGCCACATAACCCCATAATACCGAGCATGCAAGTATGTTATTGCCAAGTGAGAAAAATGCCTCAAGACCCTCACAAGTACACTGCAACGGTAGCTTAGGTGTGAGCCCTTGGATCGCACGATCGAGGCTGTCCCATTGATCACTAAGCATGGGACGACTTATTCATCACTAAGTCTGAGTCATAAAAACAACCTAGTAGCTGGTCCACTTCAATTCAAGAATACACACGCATATCAAGCGAAAAGTCGCACAATGCAATCAATCCAAAATTGTTTAACCGAAACAACGAGCATCAGTAATTATTCATGTTCCATCATATTTCGAATTCCATTAAACATAAAGGAACAAACAAGAGTAAATGCACTAACACACTTATCCTTTATTCTCATACTCAGGAAAGTAAGGATGTTACAACATACTATTTTATAAAATAAGTACAATAGAGTAGAGTTCATTTTGTCCAAATTTATGGATTGATATGTTAAAACCATAGTATGGTGTTGTATCATACATTTTTTTAAATAAAAAAAATTACTTTTTAATTTAAAAAATATAATTTTAAATATAAACCGGCTAGTCCAAAAAAACTATATCCCTCAAAGGGCCGAGCTTGGTCAATTAAATTGTGGCCTGTTTACAAATCAGGCGCTTTAGCCTAGCCCGCACAAAGTCCGAGACTGTTATGGGCCAGCCCGTTTTGACAACTCTACCTGCATATAAATATTTTTTCTAATATTTAATTGTGCAAACATTATTTTAATTATATAAACTTCATTAATGACATATTTTAATATAATAATATTTTGAATCATATAATTTAAAGTTAATAATAAGTGACACACATCTTTGTATTTTATCCAATAACACGCTTTTTCAAGTATTTTTTTAAACTAAAATTATTAGTTTATTAAAACGTATTGTATTTTAAAAAATTAAAATTATTTTAAATTAAATTTCTTCGTTATTAATATTTAATTACTAAAGTTAATTTTTAAAAATGAAAAACTAATTTATATGTAAATTAACAATCATTTAAAATGATCATAATAGTCCTTTTTTAAAAAAATAATTAATTGGAATAATTTGATTGATAATTTATTAGAAATAATAATAATAAAGTTATAAAAAGTGAAAAAGTGAAAAATGAGTTGGAAAAAACTAAAAAAAAAGAAATATTATGCTCAAAAAATATTAATTTAGACTAAACTAACAAAAAGAGTATTTTTCTTAATTCCAGTCCAACAACTTTTCTTATATTATAGATTTGTCCAATAGTTGAAATGAACTTTATCCATTAAAAAATCTTTTTTACATAAGGTATATTCATTAAAAGTAATTTTTATACTACTCCCTTCATATCTTATTATAAGAAAAATTGCACTTTTTAAATATATTGAATAGTTAATGTACTTAGAATATATATATATATATATATATATATATATATATATATATATATATATATATATATATATATATATATATATATATATATATATATATATATATATATATATATATATATATATATATATATATATATATATATATATATATATATATATATATATATATATATATATATATATGAGGGAGGGTTATATTTACTCCAAAGTAAATTATCAACACTTACTCCCCATTTTGACCATTAATTATTTTCAATCTAATGGTTAAAATTAATGAGTAACTAAATATGGAGAGAGAAAATCAATAATCATTAATTTTAACCATTAGATTGAGAGGAATTAATGGTCAAGATGGAGAGTAAGGGTGCAGTTACCGTGCATAGATAAAAATCTATGCACCATGCATAGATCATTATGGACGCTTGGATCAAATTCTAGACATCAATTTTTATTACTCAATACTCAATACTCACCACTCAATACTCAATACTGGATTTCCAATGACTTATGTAGGCTTATGCACGGTGCATAAGGAAATCCTTATGCATATTAGCCAAAGTCGGGGAGTAAGTGTTGATAAATATATGAGTGAAGACCCATTTTGGTCTTTCACAAATATTACACGAGTCAAATTAGTCCCTCACAAAAAAATTGACCCAACTTAATCCCTTACAAAATTTAACCGGATCATATTAGTCATTTTGCTAATATTTTTCTCAAATCGGTTTTTTCATACTTCTAAACCGGTTCTTTTCATACTTTTAAACCGTGACTAGATTGACACGTTGAATTTTTTTATTTTTTATTTTTTAAATACTAAATTAATTTTTATTTTTAATTTCATTTTTAAACAGTTATCAATGAATAATATCAAAAAAGCCAAAATTATTTCTTATAAAGTAATTTTTAAATAATTAATTTTTCATGATTTCTACTAATATTAACAAATTTTATACATAAATTTTTATCTATGAGGTCTCAAATCCAAGTCCCTTCAAGTTAAATGATTTTCACTCTACAACTAAACAAATTAATTTCTATCGTTAATAGAGTGACTATCATTTACAACTAGAAAAATCAATTTCTATTAATAGTAAAGTGAATATTATTTACAACAAGACAAATCAATTTATATTGTTAGTAAAGTGACTATCATTTACAACTAGATAAATCAATTTCTATCGTTAATAAAGTGATTATCATTTACAACTAGACAAATCAATTTCTACGGTTAGTAAAGTGACTATCAATAACAACTAGACAAATCAATTTCTACGGATAGTAAAGTGACTATCAATAACAACTAGACAAATCAATTTCTATTTTATTAAATTGACTGTCATTTAATCTGAAGAGACTTAGGTTCGAGACCATACTGATACAAATTTTGTATTTTTTATTTTAAATTTAGAATTGTTTAAGATTAACCACATGGGTTTGAGTTCAACTCCTTATAAGAAACAATTTTGTTTATATGAAATTAAAAATAAAAATTTTAAAAATGAAAATAAAATAAAATCCAACGTGGCAATCCAATCACGGTTTAAAACTAGGAAAAAATCGGTTTGAAAAAAATATTAACAGAAGAGCTTATATGACCCGATTAAATTTTATAAGGGATTAAATTGGGTCTATTTTATTGTGAAGGACTAATTTGACTCGTGTAATATTTGTGAGGGACCAAAATGAGTCTTCTCTCTCTCTCTCTCTCTCTCTCTCTCTCTCTCTCTCTCTCTCTCTCTCTCTCTCTCTCTCTCTCTCTCTCTCTATATATATATATATATATATATATATATATATATATATATATATATATATATATATATATATATATATATATATATATATATATATATATATATATCAAATGAGAACTTTTAATAACAACCGTACGATTTAAAATCAATGCTCAAATATGCATTTATGTGATATGTATTTAAACCAGATTCTATCTATTAATTATTGTCTCTTAAAATTTAAGTGAAATCTGAGGCATTGATTTTAAATCATAGGGTTGTTATTATTCAATGTATTAACAACAACTTAAATAATTTATATTCAATATTTTTTATTGACTTTTATGCAAGACTTAATCAGTTCATTAGATTAATTACAATGTAGAAGATTCATAAACACATTTTAGATTCTTTACATAATAATTTTTTATGTCATTCCACTAACTCGATCATCCAACAATAATTTATTAGAATATTTTGATTGATAATTTATTATAAATGATAATTATAAAATTATAAAAGTAAATAACTAAGTTGGAAAGTGAAAATGAGTTGGAAAAAACTAAAAAGTAGAATATTTATTGGATTAACTGAATAAGTATTGTACTTTAATGACACCTCATCATTGTTTGCCTATATAAAGATTCTCAATCCTCTTTTCCTCAAACACATCAAAAACAAACAAAATGATTACAAGTCATAGAATTCAAACCTTAACTTTTTGTTTCATTTTTTGCATAGTCATATCTCAAAGTGTAGCTGATGAGCCAGTTGGTTATGGCTACACAATCACAAATGTAACCAACACGAAAGCAAATTCTTTGAGTGCTACCCTTAAACTCATCAATTCCTCCTCAGTTTTTGGAACAGACATTCAACTCCTCAACCTCACGGTCAGGTAACCTATCATAGTTCACTGTTATTTTTATGTTTCAACAAACATAATCATATGATTATGTCCATCTTTCTAACTTTTTTTTTAATTCTAAATTGCAGTTTTGAGACCAAGGATAGATTAAGAGTAAGGATCATTGATTCAAATAATAAAAGATGGGAAGTTCCAAAAGAAGTGATTCCTAGAGAATCATCATCTTTTTCTTCTTCTTCTTCTTTATCTCATCATATTTTATCCAAAGATCAAAACTCAACACACACACTCACACATCCAGATTCAGACCTTATCTTCACACTCAACAACACTAGTCAATTTGGATTCACCATCACTCGCAAATCCTCCAATGACACACTCTTTAACACTTCACCACAAGACCCTTCAAACTCCGAACAGTTTCTTGTGTTTAAAGATCAATACTTGCAGCTCTCTACCTCTCTACCTTCAGACAGGTCTTCTCTATTTGGTTTGGGAGAGCGCACTAAGAGTACCTTAAAGTTGCAATCCGGCGATAATTTAACTCTTTGGAATGCAGATACTCATGCTTACTTTGTTGATGTTAACCTTTATGGATCTCATCCATTTTATATGGATGTGAGAAAGGGTTCCTCTGATGGAAAAGTTAAAAATGGAAGCACACATGGTGTTTTGCTTCTTAATAGTAATGGAATGGATGTTGCTTATAAAGGTGATCGTCTTATTTATAAGGCTATTGGTGGTGTTTTTGATTTCTATTTCTTTGCTGGTTCTTCTCCTGAATTGGTTTTGGATCAGTACACTCAATTCGTTGGTAGACCTGCTCCTATGCCTTATTGGTCTTTTGGTAAGTTCAACCCCTTTTTTGTCCTTCTATTCACGCTGATTTTTTATATCGAACTCCAATGCTAATCCACATTATTGTTAACTCTTTGTGAAGGTTTTCATCAATGTCGATATAGCTACAAGGATGTAAATGATATCACTGAGGTGGTACAAAATTATTCAAAATCTGGTATACCTCTTGAAGGTTTGTGGTCAGATATTGATTACATGGATAACTATAAAATGTTCACACTCGATCCTGTTAATTATCCGCTCGACAAGATGAAGACTTTTGTTGACGCTCTTCACAAAAATGGTCAAAAATATGTTCCTATCCTTGATCCGGGTACTTTATTCTAACACCATAAAATATCTTTGAAACTAAACTTAATCTACTCAAGTGGCATGTGTAATTGATTTGAGACAAATTTTGTACACAGGTATTGCTATAAATGACACACACGGAACCTATAATAGAGGCTTGAAAGCTGATATCTACATAAGGAGAAATGGAACCAATTATCAAGGTGTAGTTTGGCCTGGACCAGTTTCCTTTCTTGATTTTCTTAACCCTAACAGCCAAGGCTTTTGGGAGGAAGAAATCAAATTGTTTAGAGACATGCTCCCTTTTGATGGTCTTTGGCTTGACATGAATGAAATAACTAATTTCATAACATCTCCTGACATGGAAAATTCTACTCTTGACAACCCTCCCTACAAAATTAACAGTAACTTAACTAAAAGTCCGATTAACCATAGAACAGTGCCAGCATCAGCGATGCATTATGGTAATGTCCCTGTGTATGATGCTCACAATTTGTATGGACTTTTGGTTTCCAAAACAACAAACAAGGCCTTAGTGAATATAACTGGTAAAAGACCATTCCTTATGACGAGGTCAACTTTTGTAAGCTCTGGCAGGTATACAGGTCATTGGACCGGAGATAATTCTGCTTCCTGGAATGATTTAGCATACTCAATTCCATCCATATTAAACACTGGAATCTATGGAATTCCAATGACTGGAGCAGATATATGTGGCTTCAAACGTAACACAAGTGAAGAACTTTGTCAGCGCTGGATCCAGGTAACAAACATTCATTCATCCATAAAATTTGCTAGTATCTATAAATTTACCACAAGGTCTAATACTACTTTTCATTTTTCTTGATGTAGTTGGGGGCCTTTTACCCCTTTGCAAGAGCTCATTCAGATATACACACCATCAGGCAAGAGCTTTACCTATGGGAGTCAGTTACAACATCAGCTAAAAAAGTGCTTGCCCTTCGTTACCGCCTTCTTCCATATTTCTACACACTCATGTATGAATCAAGTAAAAATGGGACACCAATTGCACGGCCGCTATTCTTTTCATTCCCCGAGGATCCTGCAACATATGATATAAATTCACAGTTTCTACTAGGCAAAGGAGTTCTAGTCTCACCTGTGCTACAGTCTGGTGCAACGACCGTTGACGCATACTTTCCTAAAGGAAATTGGTTTGATCTCTTTAACTTCTCAAACTCAGTGAATGTTGAATCCGGAAAAACTGTCAAACTTGATGCACCAGCTGATCACATAAATGTGCATGTTGGAGAAGGAAACATTTTGGCCTTACAAGGTGAAGCAATGACGACGAAAGCGGCGCGTAACACCTCATTCCAGCTTGTGGTTGTTTTTAATGGAACTGGAAACAGTTATGGACATGTTTATTTGGATGATGACGAGGAGCTTGATCTAGAAGCGAAAGAGCAATGGACATTTGTTAGATTTTATGGTGAATGGAATGATACTAGTGTTTCTGTTAGATCTAATGTGACTAATGGAAAATTTGCTTTGGATAAAAAATGGATCATAGAAAAGGTTACTTTCTTGGGAGTGCCTAAGAATAAGAGTGTGATGAGAGTTGTGAATAATAGAAAGATTTCAATGAGGGAGAGAATTTTGGAGACAGATGTTAATAACTCATCTGAGTTTATTATTGTAGAACTTACAAATTTAAAACAGCTTATAGGTGAGGAATTTAAGCTTATAGTGTAATATTCTAGTGTTATTTCTTTATCAGAAAATAAAATATTGAATAATATGAGTATTTTTTTATGCCTATATTGTTTTATGTTAGTTAGTTAAATGAACCAACCTGCATCATTGATATATTTTAATTCATAAAATGTGATTTGAAGTGCAAACTGTGTAGCAAGTAGAAATTCTGAAGACTGGCTAAACTCATTCATGAAGAAAGGAGAAGGAGATTAGGGTTTCAATAATATGAAGGGTTAGGAGGCTATTCTTCCAGCTAAACCTGCATCACAGCTAAACCTATAGTAAATATGTTATATTTACAATAATTTTTCATTAATTTCTTATTAACTAGTAACAAACCCGTGCATTTGCACGGGTTCTGGTACGGGATGATATTTGTTTCAAATGTATATTTTTAATAAAAATGTATCTGATTATCAGTGAAAAAAATAATAATTTAAGGTATAATTAATAAACAAATAATTTGATCAGTAACATCATGTCCCGTTAATAATCAATATTTTGATCAATAACTTCATGTTCTCGTGTTCAAATATTAGTTTGATCAATATTCAATAACTTCATGTTCTCGTGTTCAAATATTAGTTTGATCAATAACTTCATGTTCTCGTGTTCAAATATTAGTTTGATCAATAACTTCATGTCCCTGTGTACCTTTAAAGATATTTTGATCAGTAACTTCATGTCTCGTTAATAATCAATATTTTGATCAATAACTTCATGTCCCGTTAATAATCAATATTTTGATCAATAACTTTATGTTCTCATGTACAAAAAGGTTTAGTAAAACATAATCTTATTTTTGCACCACATTTTATACACTAAAACTAATTTAAAAAATATTTTTAATTTCATTTTAAAAGCATGAATTTTATATATTTTTTCTTTTTAAAATCCAAAATTGTAAAAAATATTTATTAAAAATGATCTGTTATAAAATCATTTACTTAAATGAAAATGTTGACTAGGTTTATTCTGTAACAAAAATTATTGGCCTTAATATCACTTACTACCAAACTCATTAAATGAATATTATGATAGTGGGCGATAATTTTTTTAAAAAATAATCATTAATTGTAGAAGATAAAGTAAGTCGTGTTAAGTATTAAAACAAAACATTTTAATATGCAATATATTATGTTTTATTTTTATTATTAACAATTTTTTAAATTTAATGAAATATTAATTATATTTTAGAAATATCATTCTTAATTATTTGTTAAAGGGAGATAAATTAATGTAATTAATATAATATTATAATCACACTAATAAAGAATATTTACATTTTAGTCTAGTATAAAAAAATAGACAAGTGAAATGAAATATAATAATTTTAGTTATCAACCATTATTTTGAAAAATATGAAATTCAAAGTAACTCAATGATTTAATGTGAGATTATTTTGTTGATATAAAGAGATATGCTTTGATATTGTCATTGTTGCTGATATATGAACTTTTACACGTATTTCAATCCTTTTTTAAATTGTTACATCAATTGTGTAGAATAAAAATAAACAATTATTATTAAAACATTAACAACAAAGTTGTAGATAATGTTTTTTTAAAGTTTAATACAATAATAAAAGAATAGTCTACAACACATCTTCTCTTCAATTGATCTACTGTCTGAAAAAATAAAAAAGAATAAAAAGTCATAAATAATTTAAATCTAAAAAAAAATTAAAAAATTAACACAGATAAAAAAAAATAGTCTAGTCGGTCACCTTCATTTTTATCTTCCGGTAAAAAATCCCTGTAATTTAAATCTTTTAAACCTCTCTAATATAAAAATAGAAAGAAAAAAAAAAGACATCAGATTTACTCCACCATTTTAATGTGAATCTTTTTCAAATAAAAAATAATAATATACACATCATATCGATCTAAATATATTCAAAAATCAAAAATCAAAAATCAAAAGATTGAAAATCAAAGATCCAAAATAGAAATAATATTCATGCAATACTTTAAATTTAATAGTTGAATTAAAATTTTAAGACTATTCTAAAGAATATGATATACATAGGAATTAAATGTGGTTTAAGTATAATACTTAAAAATTTCTAAACATCAAACAAACTAATGTATTTAATAAAAGTCAATATATTATATAATAAATATTGAAATAGTGAAAATATGTTATTTTATATAACATTTTTGTTATTGAAATATAAATTTTCTCTATTTCTTTCTAATTATTTTTTTATTAAAAGATGAAATATTCAAATAACTATCAATTTTAGAGTTTAATGCAAAAATATTAGTATTTTATAAATAACACTCTTAATTATTTGTTGGAAAGAAAGAAATTAATGTAATTTAGTTATAAATTTATTAAAAAAGATAATTAAGTCATAAAGAATAATAAAATTTATTAATAGTGTAATAACAACTTTATGGTATAAATCAAAGAAAATTACAGTAACGCAAATTGATTATAATTTTGTTTATTTTTTATTTATTTTTAATTTGTATTTTCAATTTTTTAAAATTAATTTTTATAATTATAACCTGATATAAATTACATAAATTGTATATTTATTGTATTTATATGTAAGGTGATTATGTGTTGATTTTTCAAACAAAATAATTATGATGTAAAGTTAAAAAATACTCAAGATATTATTGGTTGGTGCAAAATATTTTTAGTCCTTATAATAATATTTTTATGCAAGTTGAAAGGGTTGGACAAACTTTCTATTTTTTTTAAATATTGGGAAGTGTATGCCTAAAGATATGTCAGTGGTCATAATATCACCAATTTGCATCTCCAATTGTAATATTTTCTAGTGTAATTTCTTTATCAGAAAATAAAATATTGAATAATATGAGTATTTTTTTATGCCTATATTGTTTTATGTTAGTTAGTTAAATGAACCATTCATAAATTTTAATTCATAGGAAAAGACTTTGTTTTTTCCAATATCTATTTAGATATGCTTTTGATAACATCTATAGAACTAAAAACTTCAAATTTTTTAATTATCACAAGGTTAAATTTTGAAATTTTTCAAACGAAGAGATCATTTTTCAAACAAAAAAGATTTCATTTCTTCCTCATATCTATTTTTTCCGGATCTGCTTTTGATAAGACCTGGAGAATTTTTTTCTAAGATTGGGATTTCTAAATCTATGTGAAACACAAAATCAACAAAAAAAAATAGACGAGGTAATATATATATATATATATATATATATATATATATATATATATATATATATAGGGAATGTATCGAGTAAGGAGGGTTTTAGGGGACGTATCAAATGAGAACTTTGACTATTATGAGAACTGAGAACTTTTAATAATAACCATACGATTTAAAATCAATGGTCAGATATGCATTTATGTGATATGTATTTAAGGCATAATCTATCTATTAATTATTGTATCTTAAAATTTGAGTAAAATCTGAGCCATTGAATTTAAACCGTATGGTTATTATTAAAAGTTCTCAGTTCTCATTTGATACGTCCATATATATATATATATATATATATATATATATATATATATATATATATATATATATATATATATATATATATATATATATATATATATATATATATATATATATATATATATATATATATATATATATATATATATATATAATGAGGTAATATATATAAGGAGCGTATCTTGTGAGAACTAATATCTATTATGAGAAACGAGAACTATCCATATCAAACGTCAGATTTAACTAACATTCAAGATTTAAAATTTTCATATGAAGATCATCATACTGAATTATTTACTACTATGATTATCATTTAAAAACTCCATAAAAATATTCTTACCAAAAATAATTTTATTTTATAATTAAATCTTTATAAAATTATTCTTAAAATATTATGTATAAACATACTTAATATTTAGTTAGAATATGATTATTAATTAATTTAAGTGTATTTAATAATTAAAAAAATTAAAGTTATCTAAATTATAAACAAATTTCATGAATAAAAGAAAAACTCCAAAATAGAATTAGAAAAAATAATATTATTTTTAAAATAATCAAAAGCTTAAATTATTTACTTCTCTTTCTAGTATTAAAATTATTTTAAAATAAAATTTTATGATTTACATTTCTTTAAAAAAATTAACTATTATAACGTTGTATCTCGTATTTTATAAAATTATATTTACTCATAATTTATTTTACTAAATAAATTGTTCTAAACTTACTTTTAAAACTAAATAAGACTTTTAATATTTTAATAACAATTTAGTGATCAAAATAAAGAATAAAGATTACTAATTACAAATTTACAATAACTACGGTTCGATCCCCCGCAATTGCAATCGAGAGGAGGATAGAACCACTTGATGACAGAACTCGCCCCCGAACCGGTGGTATAAAGCCAAAAAAAAAATTACAATAACTACATAGATTATTCTCTGAATAATTTATTTATAAACAAAATAAATAATTATTAAAATTAACAAAGGCTAATATATCTCACGCTAAGATGCTACAATAATTACTTCACAATATATTCTTTAAAGTTAATCCTAGACCAATTTATTTACCAAAATAAATTATGGAAAATATAATTCTATAAAATTGAAGATACAACAGTAAAATAGTTTATTTAAAAATAAATTAATTTTTTAAGATTTAATATTTTTATTAAAATTTAAATAACATAAATTTTTAAATATAACTTTTCACTAGAAATTTAAGTAAACAATTTATGCTTTTGATTATTATATAATTTTTCTAAATTTTTAATTTAGTTTAAAGGTTAGATAATTTTAAATTTAAATGAAATTCTTGGTTAAATTTGTCTTATAATTTGTCCTCATAATAGTCTAACTAAATAATAATTATAATTATAAAATTCATGGTACAATGGTAAAATACTTTTTCTTAAAATTAATCGAAGTGTTAAGATGTTTATGGAAATTTAAATAACATAATTTTTTAAATATAATTTTTTCTTTTGAAATGTTAGTAAACAGTTTATGCTTTTGATTATTAAAGTTTAGATAATTTTAGAAATATTTAAAGTTTAAACATAACTTTTCTGATTTTTTTTAATTTAAAAAATATTTAAAATTTAGATAATTTTAATTTGAAATAATTTTTTTAGATAAATTTGACTTTATATTTTTTCCTCGTAATATTCTAACCAAAAGGAAATCTCTAACCAAAAGATAAATCATCATAAGATAAACTGTAACACCCCATACATAATTGACTAGTATATTATGCATGAAACGTTAATAATTGATATTGAGTACATACAAAAGCCAAGGATACAAGATGATCCATTTAAAATACAACATGAGATAATAATAATAATAATTACAAAACATGTGTCTTCAATGGATCTTGCACAGCGGAAAGATGAGATCGGATGAGGTTTTCGAGCCAACACCACTTCCAAGTCTTTAGTCTGAACCTGCTACTGACCAAACGCTACTAAACTGCACCCGAAAAAAAAAATAAGTTGATTGGGGTGAGATTACTAAATCTCAGTGAGTCCTCCTATCCTATGGGTCCACTCGGTTCTACAGGGTACATGCATCAACAAACCGAATCCACCATTGATTCGAGGTTATCCTCACATCCGGTACAAGTACGGAGCATACACATGAATCATCCACCATAGGAGTCATCGTATCACAATACACATTTGCATAACAAACAAGTATGCAGACCCATACCCATGTACGGGGAATCCAGAAGCGCGTTAATGCCTCGACTAGGTTATAAAATACACACCCTCGGTGAGTTACACCCATGCCTATTGCCAAGAGACTCGTACAAGCACACTGCAAGAATAGTTAAGCGGGTTCGCACAAGCCTATTTGGCCGCGAAATGACATTGGCCTAAATGGCGTCATTGTCCCGGTAACCACCTTTACGCATGTGTGTTCACTCCGAGTACTGAATCGTCGTCTTGACACATGAGCCCACCGGGCGAAAGCCTAGTTCTTAGTCTACTTGACTTCACTAGAGGTGAGTTACCGATTATGTATTAGCCTACATGGCCACGTAACCCCACCATACCGAGCACGCAAGTGTGTTAACGCCAAGTGAGTAAAAACCCCGTACGGAAACTCACGAGCACACTACAACGGTAGCTCAGGTGTGAGCCCCAATGATCATAAGATCGAGCTATAACATGGACCACAAAGTCCGGGACACTCCATTGACCACAAGGTCGGAGTCATGTTCCCAACCTAGCCCCTGGCCCGCTTTGATTCAAGCATACACACGCATAACAAGCGATAATCCATACAATACAATCAATTCCGATTGTTTAACCAAAACGACGGTGTCCACAGATTCCATGCATCATACATAATGGCATAATAATTCCAAATATGGATATCACATTCATAATAAGTAATAGATCATTTATACCACGCATAACGTAAGAATTATTAATCAGTTAGTAAAGACATAAGTTCTTATACTAATTCAGTGGTTCACTAAGTGGGGTTCCAATCTTATTAAATCAAACATTCTGGTTTAGGGACCTATTTCATTAGATAGTACATGTTACTAACTTTCCAACGATATAAAGTTTGCGCGAAACGGACTTACGACGCAAAAGTTATGAATTTTCGAAGTTTTGGAAAATCTGCCCAAACAGTGATGTAACGGGTTACATGAATCATGTAACCGGTTACATGACCCAAAAACTGTGTTTTTCACCCTTTTTCACACATGTAACCGGTTACATCAACCATGTAACCGGTTACATCGCTGACAGAACCAAAAATCTGCATTTTAAGAGTTCTAAACCAGACTCAAACACCCTATAATTGATCCCTTACACTTGTATAAAAGTCCAAACGAAATTGTATCACACAAATGCAATTAGAAATATCAGCATGCAAAGATTAGAGCAAAGTAAACAGATTTAGCATCATATGAACACATTTAGGAACATCAACATACAAGTTTCATATAACATGTTTTATCATCACAAGTTCATGGATTATTCTCACAAAATCCCTAACCCCAATTATAACCCTAACATGCAAATTCCCCAAGCCACTATCTAAGGACTCACTTTGGATTTAATGGAGGTTAACATCATGCTCTTTGTTGCCATTGAACTCCCACCATAGTCAAAGTTCCACTCCATCCTCATCAAACCCGTAATCACACTTTGACACACATACAGCATGGAGCTTCCAACTTCAAACTCGTTTTTCTCCACAAATAAACAAGCTATTAGAACAAAATAATATACCAAATCGAAGATAATTCCGTTTAGAATCCAAATCTTCGAGAATCACCTGAATCAGAGTTGTGAGCAGAGAGTTATGGCACTTTTAGTGAAGGCTGTCCATGGAGTACGAAAATGGAACATGAGTTATGAGTTCTTCTTTTCTTCTTGGCTCTAATCTCTTTATTATCCAAAAGAAATGATTCTACAATAAGGACACATATTCCTTCATTCCAAACAAGTCTTTATGGCTCATGCATAATGTTAATTGTCTCAATTGCCCTCCAACTAAGTGAGATTTATCACTATGCCATATGGTTAGGTTCTAACTAATCCACTAACTTCTTATGGTCACACTTGGTATATGTATATTACTACTCATCCAAATGGAACAAGACTAATGTATCCTTTAATTTATCATTTTACCAATTAATGATAATTACCGTTGTTGGAGAGTCGGGGTATTACATAAAAGTTTAAAAAATCTCTAACTAAAAGGAATTCCCAATCCATAAGCGCTTTTCTTCAGATCTGCAAGAATTTCTTAACCCATGTAGCTTCTAAACAACCCGTTGATCAAGCAGTTTAGATCAATCAGATATAATTTCTCGAAACGTGCAACAACAATAAAAATATCAACAACAACATAATCGTCAATGTTTCGTAGATCTAAGAAGAGGACAATAAAGTAACATTTTTTGTTGAAGAAAAAGAAGAGATAAGAAACAAGAAGAATAAGAAGAGAGAGGAAGCAGAATAAAGAAGAAGGAAGATAAAGAGAGGGACAGGAAGATAGAATTAAGAAGAAGAGGAAGAGAGAAAATAGAAAATGAAGCTTATAGTGTAATATTCTAGTGTAATTTCTTTATTAGAAAATAAAATATTGAATAATATGAGTATTTTTTATGCCTATTTTGTTTTCTGTTAATTAGTTAAATGAACCAACCTGCATCATTGATAAATTTTAATTCATAAAATATGATTTGAAGTGCAAACTGTGTAACAAATAGAAATTCTGAAGACTGGCCAGACTCATTCATGAAGAAAGGAGAAGGAGATTAGGGTTACAATAATATGAAGGGTTATGAGGCTGTTCTTCCATCTAAACCTGCATCACAACTAAACCTATAGTAAGTATGTTATATTTACAATAATTTTTCATTAATATCTTAATAATTATTATTATCACCAATCAATAAGTTATAATATCGCAATAAAAAATGATATTAAAAGAAAATGAATTATGAAGTTGAAGTTGAAAATAAGTGTTTCATAAATAAAGTTAAATTTTTTGATAATATTTATAATTTTTTAACTTAAAAAAAAATTAAACTAAATCGTTTGATATTGTAATACCCTACCAATATGTGTCTAGAATCATATTAGAAGAATACTAATAACTGGTATTGAGTACATACAAAAGTTAGGAATAATTACATAAGATGTATACATTTCAAAATAATCTTGAAGATGGATACAATGAATATATCTACACAATGATAATAATACACAACGGAAGAAAAAAATCAGGTACGGTCTTCACGGCATCTGATTAACAACTCTTAATCCAAGCATCTAGCAAAACTCGATCTTACACGGTACCTGAAAAATAATAAGATGAATGGGATGAGATTACTAAATCTCATTGAGTTCCCCTATCTTATGGGTCCTCTCGACTCTACAGGGTACATACATAAACTACATATCCATCTCAGATCCTAAGGTTTCCTCACTATTGTCATACCCCAAAATTTGCCCACCATATTTCAAAATATTTTGACTCATATGATCTTCAAATGCTCAAAGATACACAAGAAGGGAGCATGCAATCTCTCTCCTATACAACAACTTGTAAATTAGGGTTTTATTTCTCTCTAAAGAAAAATCAACTTAGGATGCCTCAAGTGATTCCCATGGCCTCTCATATGATTCAAAGTATCCTCATGCCAACTTTCAAGCACTGATTCAAAAGATTGCTCACTCAATGGCCCGAACGATCAATAATCGACTGGTTGACCTAAAAGTCAAACCATGGTCAAACCACTGTCAAAACTTCTGATATTTGGTCAAAAACCTTATTATGAAGTGTCATTCATCATTTGATCAAGTATTGATCATGATTCATCAAGGAAAGTTCAGAAATCAACAAAACCTAAAGTTTCTAAATTAGGGTTTTTGATATAAAAGTCAACTGAAATTTGACCAGCCATAACTCCTACATGGAACATCAGAAATTTTCCATCTAAAGCTCAATTTGAAGGAAATTGAATTCTCTACAATTTTGTCTCTCACATGCCAAGGCCAAAAATGCTTCATTTGAGAGATATGAGCCAAAACATTATAGGTCCTTCTAAAGGATCGCAAAAAAGTCATTTTTTTTCTCAAAGACCATAACATGAACATGGTAGACTCAATTGAGATGAAACAAAGAGGAACTTTTAGGGACTCTTTAAGCTTTCTAAAAAGTCCTAAAACACCTTCATAGGGTTAAAGATGAGAGAGATACGCATCGCTGAAGTTGAGCAATTTCTAGAGAATACATGAAGCCAATATGAAGCAATTTTGGATTTCTTTTCAAATGGGCCTTAATGCTTAAGCTATCCACGAAATTTCAAACCTATAAGGAGCCCATTGGTCATATATTATTTATTTCATGATTTTATTTTATTTATCTTTGGTTTTATTCATATAAATTCCAAAATAAATCAAATAAAATCATATTTAAATAAAATAAGATTTAATGATTCAATCACCAAATATGTAATCAGCCTAAAGACAATATCCAATAAGCCATAGCACGTGAGAAAAAATCTTGAAAATAGAATGGTTCAAAAATAGAAGTTTTTGGTGCAAAATCAAATCAAATTATTTTTCCAATCAATCATTGATTCATTCCTTAAGTTCCTAACCCTAATCCCTTCATTATATATATCCTAGTCATTCAGTAAAGGGGGGAGGACGAAAAAGAGGAGAGAACACTAGGGTTTCCATGAGGGGAAATTCTTCAAGAACTAGGGCACTACTATATCTCTCCTTACAGCCACTTTCAATCGTTCCTGGAAGCTAAGAAGTGTTCCTTAATGCTTCAGGAAGTCATCCATGCCATCACCAAGCTTTGGAATGTCGTGAATCATCCACACCCTTCACAACGGTTTTCTTTTACTTTTAAAAATTTTGTTCTCTTAATTTGTGAAATTTAAATGAATTTTGAGCATATATTATTGTTCACATGCTTATTTAGAACAGATTGCAATCACTGTTTTTGAGTTTGGACGCAGGTATGACAAAATACCATTCTTAGGGCTTTAAGCTTGAGAGGTATCGTTTTCACGGTTCCAGGAGGTTTCAGGGCATAAAAACAACACTAATGAACCTGTGGTGTCCCTTTTACTAGATCTAGGCATGTTTATGGTACCTTGGATCATGTTTCATATGCGTTTCAGGGTTGTAGGTAGAAGATGATGAATTCGCGGAAAATTCCGCAGGAAAAAGCGTGACAGATTCCGCGGCTGAATCCGCAGGAAATCTGGGGAAGACGATGAACAGTGAAGAGTCTTCTTTGACTACGCGCGGAGCCATTTGATTGGACAGTCAAGCAAGTTTGTTTCTCTCCCCTTCTGTGAATGGCCGGTCAGCGTTTCAACACCCTCTCTCCCTTTCTTACTGGCTTGTCGTTACATAAAGGGGCCCACGTGCTGACTTATCCTTTGAAAATTCCATTTAATTACTGTTATCATATTTATAATTTACTAACCATTATTATTAAAGAATAAAAGCGTGGCTCAGGTGGCAAAGGAGTATGGAGATACGTTCAAAGCCTGGGTTCGAAACCCAGGATAGACGTTTTAATATTTTTATCATTATTCTCTCCTTGATTCGTTACAGATCTAGCGCTGTGCACATACGCAAGACTACCATGAGCCTTCAACCGAAAGCCTTCGGATCGCTGCTTAAGCCAGATCAAGGATCCAAGGAAACGCACGCCCACTGTACACCCTCAGAAGACAAACACACCAAATCCAAACGCTCCAGCCAGTTTCAGCATGTTACCTACCATGAAGAATATGGTGAACCCTCAGGTGGCAGTCATTGGATCAATTCCAAAGTCAGATCCCAGGGCCATGAAACGTATCTCCACCGTGCACCCCAACAAAGAACCACACTGAATCAGCGCCCAGGTTTCTTATTTTTATTTATTTATTTATAAATCTTGTTTCTATTCTTTGTTTCTTTTAAAAACCATTTATTTATAATTGTTTTTTATTTCTTTCTTTTTTTAATAAAACCTTGATTTAGAATTAGTTAATTTCATAAATTAGGATTTAATTATTAATTTAGATTTTTAGTTTAATTAACTTTAATTATATAATTAGGTTTTTTATTAATTAGTTTAATTAGGTTTATAATTAATCCTAGGTTCGTAGATTACTCTAAAAAATCATACGTTAGTAAGTGTTGCCCATTAACTGTAGGGTTGGTGTTTTCTCCATTAGGCTAACATTTTAATTTTATTTCTAGGCTTGTTAAAATTAATCATAAACATAATTTTAGGTTTTTTATCACCACAAATTTGTTTTCAAAAACTTAAAATTCAATTCGCGATCTTCTTTCTCATCCCATATTCTATGATTGGCGCATGGTTGATTGTTCAATTTTTGCTATTGATTTAATTATTTAAATTCTGCTATTTAATTCCGTCTTTATTTAATTTCTACCTTTTATATTTGATTATGCTATTGATTTAACTATTTAATTTAAACTGCTGTCATTTAAATTCTAGAGGGTGTATAGGTCGCCCATTTGATTTTTGATGTAATAGTAATTAGGGCCTTTACTTTCTCGCTCTTTACTTTCTCGCTCTTTACTTTCCGCATTTTACTTTCCGCACCGATAAACTGTCTTAAATTTATACATACTATTAACTGCGTGGTTAGTAAATTAGGGAGTGACAAGACTAATTAATTGAACGATAGCTCACCTAAATCAAGATAACATAACTGAAGTTAACCACGTGATTGCTGCACACACCCACCTTTAGGATACCCCTCTTGTTGCCTGTTGCCTTCGATTTCGATCAAATAGTCAAGTCCCTTCGAACGTAGGGATACCTTAGCTTGCTTCCTTCGATTCAAAAATCACCAAGTCCCTCCGATAAAAGATCATGGTCCCTGCGAGTTGCCTACGACAAATATGATCTCGTCCCTCGATTAAATGGTGATAGTCCCTTCGATTGCTAAGGTATCCTTATTGTTGCCTAATGACTATTATGTCCTTCCCTTAGACTACCTTCCCTCTTTATGGTAGGGACAGTCTTGTGGCGAACGATTATTCTCGATGACCCTTCGATGACCCGCATATACAATTGAAAGACTTCATGCCCTCTCATGGTATGGATAGACCCTTTCGTTCGAAAGACTTAAAGAACACGAAAGACAAACTTAGGGTAGGTAGTTCTCAATTGCTTGCTCACAATTCAAAAATTCAAAATACTTTTCACACCTCCTTTTCAAATACTTCCAAACAAGGCTACGCTTATTTACAAGCTAAAGTCCTTAACGAAATCTTTTTACTATTCACACACGACACTTTTCAAACAATTCAAACAAACAAGTGAGCTAAGCAATTAAGAGCCCATGGATAACCATGGATGCAAAGGGTGCCTTACACCTTCCCTTTGTATAACCTACCCCCCAAACTCAAAATCTTTCAAAGGTCTTTCCTGTTCTTTTTGCCTTTCCTAATTGGATAAAATAAAAGTCGGTGGCGACTCATGCTATCCGCAACATTTCAAATAAAGTCAGTTCACCGTATTACAACTATCCAGTACCTGAAAGCCTGTCAACTCGTAGCACCACGGTTGAGTGTCCACTGACCACCCGATTAGATACTCTGAGAACATACCACATATTCAGATATAAGGTACATGTTTCCTCTAGAAAAGGTCTTCTGGGTTTACCAGTCATCCTTCTATCGGGAGGTAGCCTCATGGCCTAGTCTTCTTGGTTTGCCTGCCTATCTGCTCTCAAAACAAAACCCCAAATCATACCTTTTCAATCTACATGGTAAGTAACTCATATGACTATAGAGAACCATGGAGTCGGCATTGAATTGCATCGCACGATTCAACTCCTCCAATATCCCTAACCCGAATCTCACAAAGAAATTCACCCTCAAGGAGATGACAAAAAGGAGAAGGTGTGGCCCATATCTCCGGGAGTTCATCCCTAAAGAATAGCTTCTGAATTACGGAGCACAACCCATTCCTTAAATTACACATTCGAGAAATGCCTACAATATATGTGGCACAGGGGCATCCTCGGAATTACTTCACAAGAAATAGCCAACATATATGTAACATGCCTACTCGCAGTTACTATCCTGATGTATGTTCTCTAACCCCTTGTCTCATACTTACTACACCATCAGATTGTAGGATTTCGAAAGTAGCCGCTTGATAGGAAACAGAATGGTAGCCTAGCGTCCGTTCATATCTCTTGATCTAGGTATCATAAGGTTCACCTTACCAGATCCATATTTTGTTAACCGACATACACGAGTTACACCATGTAGTAAGACCTCCTCGCCTTTTCACATGGTTAGCTTCATAAGCTATAAGACCTCAACATATTTGGTGTACGTGGCTAGCTTTTATTTTCCATCACCTCTCATTCCATGATTCCTACAACCTGTTTGAGGGAACACTCGGGCACAAAGGCCTTTAGAATGATTAATAAATCAATTATCCAAGCCTTATCTTTACTAACCAAGGTACAAAAACTTTCAAATCAATTTTATTAGTACTTAAGAGTATGATAATTTTTTAGAATCTCAAGCATCTCGTATCTCTTTCCATTAGCTTTCCAATGCCTCTGACGGAGCCCAATTCCGAGCTACGGAACTCCAGTTATGGTCGAAACGGAAAAGGGATGATTTTCTACCAGATGCAATCGAGTTTCACTGGTGTGCAATCGATTTCTCACGGAACCAGAAGTACAGAAAGTCAATTTTTCATAGTGAAATCGATTGCTCACTGAACCAGAGCCAAAAATGACATTTTTACTGCATAAGATCAGTTCTAACACACTCTAATCCATTCCAATATGAACCCTAGCATATAAAATCAATTCAATACATGTATTATCACTTCAAGAACACATACTCCATCATTAATCAAGCATGCAACAATAATTGCTCATTCTAACCCTTGTTCCCAAACATGAAATTGATCACAAAACCCTAATTCCTACCCAAGTTCTAACTATGGAACTCACATTGAGAGAAGATTCTGAATTCCAATCTTAGAAGAAGATGATGATGATGAAGACTAATTCTGACTTGAGAGATGAAGGAGTTGATAATGCACTTGATCATGGTTCTTCTTCCAAAATCACCCAACTCCTCATACATGCATCCATGGAGAATGAATTTGATGCCTCTTCTTTGTTTCCCTTCCTTTCACGTTTCCTCTCTATCTTCCCCAAAAATTATGATTTTGCTAAGGCAAGAATGAGTCATTTATGCAAAACAAGTCTTTAAGTTCCTATTTAAGGAGTGTAATGACCACATTACCCTTCAACCATGTCATATTTATCAAGGTGTCATCTAGTCCAATTTTAACCAACTTCTTAATATCTCTACTAGTCTTTGCATAATTGCCATAAGGTCCCTTACACTTTATTCTCATGCTTAGGGAAATAGGGATGTTACATTCTCCCTCCTCACATCTTCTTTTGACAAGAGTGGGAATGCCTTCTATGTTCCTCCTTTGGATAACCGTACAACTCCGTAGAAAGATATCCCATCCAAGAAAACACAACCGTACGACTCTGTAGAAAGATAAGTGTAACTCAAAAACTTGGAAGATAAAGATAATCATCACAATGATTTTTATCCTGGTTGGTTGTTAATGAAACTACTCCATTCAAATGAGGATTTAATCCACTAATCCAACTGATTACAATGGTTTTCCACTTAGATACCCTCTAAGTCTTTTAGAGTCTATAGATCTCAACTTGATCACTCTAGGAATCCTTTTACAATCAATGTAAAATAAAGTTTACAAGAGTTTAGATTGCTTCTAATAAAGTTGTAATCACAACTGTGATATTTCTCTTAAGTTTTAATACTTAACACTCACTAAGATATTACAAAGTTTGTGAGGTTGAAGATGAAGTTCTTTAGATTTTGAAATTGACAACATTTCTGTAAGTTTTGCGCAAGTGTTGTAGTTTTCTTCTGATCAGAACTTCTATATATAGGCGATTAAGAGGAAATGACCTTTGGGATGCATTTAATGCTTTGCGTGAATAGTACAATGCTGCATTTAATGTTTCACACTTTTGTCAACTACCTCGAGCCATGCTTTTGCTGCTTTTACTGACTTTTCCCTTTGTATCTTCTAACGTTCCTTTTGTCAGTCAGAGAATTGATGTTACAACCTTTCATCTTGTACTTTCTTCTGGACTCATATTTGTAGATTAACAACGTTTGAATATCAGAGTCATCAGCTTTGGTGCAGAGCATCTTCTGTCTTCTGACTTAAAGTGCTTTAAGCGTGATACCGGCAGAGCTTCAGAGCTTGTTTTTCTGACTACCATTCTTCTGATGCTTTCCAGTTCATGTTCTGATTCTGTAGGACCATCTTCTGATGTCTTGCCAGAGCATGTTCTGATGAAAGCCATCCAGAATCTTCTGGGTCAGTGCTTCTGAATGCTGATTTGTGCATACTCTTTATATATTTCCTAAAATCGAAAACTTAAAGGATTAGAGTACCACATTGTCTTATAAAAAATTCATACTTAATGTTATCATCAAAACTAAGAATATTGATCAGAACATTTATTGTTCTAACAATCTCCCCCTTTTTGATGATGACAAAAACATATATAATTGATATGAATTTGTATCTAGAATATCAGATGAACAAAGATAATTACACAAATATAGCATAAGCATATAATCAGAGTGTGTGAATATGTCTCCCCCTGAGATTAACAACCTCCCCCTGAAAGTAATACTAGAAGAGTTTATAAATAAAAGACTTCCCTAAGTATTTTTCCATTTCAGTTGAGACTTTCACGTTGAACTTAGAAATTCAGAACATTCAGAGCTTCTCTTCAGAGCTTCCATTGGACAACTTCAGAGCTTTGAATTTCTTTTTGAGATAACTTTTTATCAGAGCTCTATATCTTCAGTCTTCTCTTTGAGACTTCTAGTATCATAGCTTTTTAGGTTAAAACAATGTAATGCTTGCTTCTGATCTTGAAGCTTCAGAGCACTAAGCTTGCTTTTCTTTAGAAATGCTTTTCCCATGCTTTGTCCAGAATATCACATTCATGAAAAAATTGTTAGAGACAAAAACTTGCAAATAATGTTAGGAATGTTGAGACTTAAGCCCAGCAACTGATATAATAACTCAATTCAATTATCACATTTCTCCCCCTTTTTGTCATAACATCAAAAAGCATAAAAGATTCAGATGAAAGATACACGGAGTGAAGAAATAAAAAGATATTTCATTGACTATTCATTGATTAATCATCAGAAGAAGAGAATACAAAAGTAGATGCAAGAAAATAGATGCAAAAATAAGGAAAACCAACTAAGACACAAGACAAACTACGACTGGTTAAGCTTAGAGGCTAAAGCTGCCAGAAGGTTCTTAATCTCAGAAGTGTCTTCAGCTTGCTTCTTGGATGTTTCCTCTTGAGTCTTCATCCAAGTTCTGAATTCTTCATTAGTATCATCTTGCTTGTTCATGCGACTAGCCAAGGAATCTTGATTCTGTTGGAGTTCCTTCATAGTGTTCAGTAGAACAAAAATAGAAGAACCAGCAAAAGAAGCATCAAAACTATTTTCCAGAATAGGATGAACTGCATCAGCTTCAACCATTTGAACTTCAACTGAAAATCTCCAGTCAGAACCTTGTATAGATGTTGCTTCCATACAACAAATGCAAAAGGATTTTCTTCTTCTAACTCATCATCAAACTGCTTCTCTTCCAGAGGCTTCCAGTTTGTAATAGGATGATTGTACTTACCATCATCATACTCCAAAAAGAATCCAGAAGGACCAGGAGTAGCAGCCAAACAATTTTTCTGAAGATCCAGAAAGTCAACCTGAATTTCTCTTCCAATGGTTCTCCAGAGCTTGCCAACAACTACATGATCCAACTTGGAATCATGAGCAACCTTCAGAGCATCTAACCCTGTCCGTACCTTATACTTTAATAATTCAAAACAACTATCAACAGAGGTTTTAGGAGGATTGATTCTGATACGGTTGATAGGAGAGTCTGGGTTAAGAACAAAATAAGGTTCAGGTTCTCTAGAGAACAAAGCAGAGGTGGTTGAAGAGAGTAAAGAGGATGATGAATCTGTTGTAGATGAAGATGAAGGTTCATTTAATGGTGAGATTGCAGAAGGAATGGAGGTGGTTGAAAAGATATTTTCAGATGGAATTTGCGGAAAGACAACAGATAGAGGTTGGGGGTCCAGAGTTGGTTCATAATGAAATGGACGGTTTCTTTTAGTGGTGGTGGAAGAGGATGGAAGGTCAGAATATGGAGATCTTTTCTGAGAGGGAAGGTCAGAGGAAGAATGTAAACTAGAGGTGTCTACATTATCAATATCTTCTATGAGCTTTTGAAGCTGTTCAGAAGTTCTAGGTACTTTGATGGACTTTGTTGATACTTGTTCAGAATTAATAACAGGTACAAAGTCAGATGTAACAGTACCTAAAGGTTTCTTCTGCTTCTTGACTTTCTTTGCAGCAGGACCTTCTTCAGTAAATTTTCTCTTCAGCTTCTTCTGTTTCTTCTTCTTATACTTTTTCTTTAACACAAAATTCCAGATACAGTTGAACAGATTCTGATAGTTCTTCTCTGAACGACAGAGGGAAATCAGCAACAAGATTTCTTCTAGTTTGAATATCAGAAAATGCTTTAGGAGTTGCAGTCACTTTCTCAATCAGATGCATTCTCCTCAAAGTCTGAGCATTCAAAATACTTCCACAAACTGCAGTCAGATATTTAGTAGAGCCAGCTGCTCTCAGAGTCTCAATCAAACCACTCTTAGTCAAAATGTATGATATCAATCTTCCCAAAGGAATGGTCTTCTTCTTGATCTTGGGATTTTTCAGACGTTCTGCTTCTCTTGATTCTTCAACATTTGTCTTTAGATGTTGAAATAGAATATGAGGTAGATTGACTCTCATACCTTTTCCAATGCAGTACATAATGAATTGCTGATCTTGACTGATGTAGGTTATAAAGTTTGTTGATTTTCTGTGATATAGAGATCCTAGAATGATAGCCCACACTCTGTAAGAAGGCTTCAGATCTGTGGTGTGAGGAGAATTCTTACCAGAAGTGAACAATTCTGGATTAACCGTAACCCAATTAGTTCTACCAGAGAGAGCACAGGTTACTCCACCTATACATTCAAGATTATATAACTTTCTTATCAGATTCTCAAAGACAACCACTTCTTGACCTAGCACGAAGGAGATGATAGCAATTGGAGTAACAGTGGCATGAGTCCAAAATTCCTTAACCAAAAGAGAGTAAACTGGTCCAATAAGACATTCAAAATAGTTTGCCCATCCTTGAACCAACATATCCGTTTTGATTTTGAAATCATGTGCTAGCAGATTCTCAAAGTCAACCATAAGTTTGCAGAGAACTTCCAGTTCATTGTATGAAATCAAACACGTCTTCAATGGAGTAGTGACAAATTTCTTATGTTGTTCTTGTTGAGAAGATTAACCTTTGCGTTGAACATTGGATGAAGAGGCCATTGAAGCACTACTGAGATTACTGGGTTTCGTAACTTTAGGGTTTTTGAAAAGAGAGAAAATGAGGCAAATATGCATAAAACGATGAACAGTGAAGATGAATGGAAAAAGATGAAATGAATGAGAGATGCGTTTATATAGGCACGAACTTGAAATATGATGCAATGAATTTCTGAATGAGAGAGATTACAGAATTTGAATCAATCACATTTAATGTTGAATGACGTTAGGAGAGATAATGTGAAATTTGAAATGATTTGCACAGTTACCTAGGGCGGCGTCTAATCACCTTCATGCATGCTTGTCCCTTTAGAATGAACACGTGGTCATCATCTAAAATAGCTGGTGACAGTTGTTTTTCTTTAACAAAAGTTATGTATCGTCTTAGATATATGAAACGTTAGAAATAACATAATCAGAGTATCTAAATGATCATACAGATTCTGAACATCCGATAAGAGAATAAGCATTTCAAATATAATCCATATTCAGATCTTCTCATAACCTCATTCTGGGCATAAATCCATAGTGGACCAATAGTAACCAGCCTTCAAGATCTTCTTAGCCATTATATGCCCACTAGAATGGGTACCAAACTCGCCTTCGTGCATTTCCTCTATGATTTTCGAGGCTTCTTCTTTCATAACACATCGGAGCAACACACCGTCATGATGCCTCTAGTACAAAACCCCACCGTTGAGGTAAAACTTAGCTGCAAACCTTCTCAGAAACTTCTTATCAGTCACCGACGCTTCGGGAGGATACTCTTGAGTTTCGAGGAACTTTTTGATATCATGATACCAGGGATTACCGTCCAATTCAACATCAGCCTCAAAGCAAAATGCTGGTTCGTCCAACCTATTGATGGTAATGTTAGGCGCCTCATTGGCCCATTTCACTTTGAACATGGAAGCCAACGTAGCGAGAGCATCAGCAAGATTATTCTCTTCTCTAGAAATATGCTCGAACGTGATCTCATCAAAGTACGGAATGAGTCTCATCACATGCTCCCTGTATGGAATCAGATTCTGATGGCGAGATTCCCAATCTCCATTGATATGGCTAATGACAAGATTGGAATCCCCATAAACTTTCAAGTACTTAATTCGCAAATCAATCGCAACTTCGATACCATAGATGCAAGCTTCATACTCAGCCATATTATTAGTGCAATCAAAACTGATTCTGGCTGTGAACGGAATGTGAAAACCTGATGGAGAAGTTATTACAACTCCAACACCATTCCCGAGTGCATTAGAGGCACCATCGAACACGAGCGTCCATCGCGATCCTGGTTCGGGTCCTTCCTCTGGTCCAGGAATGTTACAATCTCTGATGTACAGAACATCCTCGTCGGGGAATTCAAACTTCATCGGTTCATAATCTTCAACAGGCTGATGTGCAAGATAGTCTGCCAACACACTACCTTTGATGGCTTTCTGGGTAGTATACTGGATGTCATATTCAGTCAGGATCATTTGCCACCTAGCTACTCTTCCGGAAAGAGCGGGATTCTCAAAGGCATATTTGATAGGATCCATCTTGGAAATCAATAAGGTGGTGTGAACCAACATATACTGCCTCAACCGGCGAGCAGCCCACACCAAAGCACAGCAAGTTTTCTCGAGCAGTGAGTATCGGGATTCACAGTCGGTAAACTTTTTGCTAAGGTAGTATATTGCATGCTCTTTTCGGCCAGACTCGTCATGTTGACCCAGCACACATCCCATTGAATTTTCAAGAACCGTGAGGTACATAATCAAAGGCCTTCTTGGAACTGGAGGCATTAGTATCGGAGGTTCCTGCAGATACTCTTTCACTCTGTCGAATGCTTTTTGACAATCATTATTCCACCTGGCCGTCTGATTTTTTCTTAGCAATTTGAATATTGGTTCACAAGTGGCCGTAAGATGAGAGATGAATCTAGCAATGTAGTTCAACGTCCCTAAGAAACCACGCACCTCTTTTTCTGTTCTCGGCTCAGGCATCTCTTGTATAGCTTTTATTTTTGCAGGATCAACCTCAATACCTTTTCCATTGACAACAAAGCCCAATAACTTTCCGGATCGCACTCCGAAAGTGCATTTGTTTGGATTCAACCTCAGTCTGAATTCCCGAAGCCTTTCAAACAACTTCTGCAAGTGAACCAAGTGCTCTTCTTCAGTATGAGATTTTGCAATCATGTCGTCGACATACACTTCAATCTCTTTGTGAATCATGTCGTGAAAAAGAGTCACCATGGCGCGTTGATACGTTGCCCCTGCGTTTTTCAACCCAAAAGGCATGACTTTATAGCAGAAAGTTCCCCATGGTGTGATAAACGTTGTTTTCTCCATGTCTTATGGTGCCATCTTGATCTGATTGTACCCAGAGAAGCCATCCATGAAGAAAAACACTTTGAAAGGAGCCGTATTATCCACCAACACATCGATGTGGGGAAGAGGAAAATCATCTTTCGGACTTGCCCTGTTCAGATCTCTGTAATCAACACACATCCTGACTTTTCCATCCTTCTTAGGTACAGGAACAATATTAGCGACCCAGGGAGGGTAATTCACCACTTGTAGAAAGCCAGCATCAAACTGTTTCTCAACCTCTTTCTTAATCTTCTCAGACATATCTGGGCGAGTCCTTCGAAGCTTCTGCTTGACAAGAGGACTATCTTCCTTGAGAGGTAGACGGTGTACCACAATATCTGTATCAAGACCAGGCATATCCTCATAGGACCAAGCAAAGATATCCGCATACTCTTTCAACATAGCAATAAGCCTCTGCTTCACACTATTCTCAAGCGCAGCCCCTATCTTGACTTCTCGGACTTGCTCTTTAGTGCCAACATTTACCATCTCAATTGCCTCCTGATGCGGCTGAATCGTTTTCTTTTCTTGTTTCAATAATCTGGCCAACTCATCGGGGAGATCACAATCTTCATAAGCTTCCTCCTCGGCTTGGTAGATCGGATTGTCAAAATCATAATAAGCAATAGCAGAACTGTTACCAATGGAATCCGTGGTAGTGGAACATCTGCATGATTGATGTTTTTATTTTAGTTTTATTTTTATTAAGCTACGTGCAAGTGTGTGCAAAACATTGTCATTTAAAGGAAAAAGTTAAAAAGAAAGACAAAGAGCAAAACATTTGAATGCAAAAACGTCCTTTTATTTTATAATTAACTTTGAAAATGCGAACTGCATGGCCCTATAAATGATTCACTACGCCTTGGGCAGAGCGTAGGAATTATGGCATGATAAGAAAAGTAAAAACAAGGAATTTACTCCTGAGCTTGTGTAACTTGGATGACATCTTCAATTGTCCAGTTACGAGGTATCTCCCCAAGAATACTTGGACGAATCCAGCTATCAAAATCACAGTCACTATCCACCTCTTCACCATTGACAATGGCGTTAACCCGACCGTCTTGAATGACACCGCCACTCACGAACTTGATCGGACTAAGAATACCAGACTTGGGCGATGCGTTCTGCCTTCAAGGACTGAAACCAAGACCATTCTTGTCAAATTTGGGACGCACATCAATTACTTGCCCCCATCCTTCCACTCTTCCAGTCTCAACGACAACCTGAGCATCTTTCAAAGAGGACATAACCGTTTCTGGCTTCGTTATCTCATAAAGAGGAGTTCTCACAGCATTCACAGCTTGAAACGCTTGAAACTGAGTCTCATGTATCTCACCTTCGATCTCTACATATCGGAAAGAGGACAAGTGACTCACGATATAATCTTCTTCACCACAAACCGTCACCACTTTACCGTCAACCGGGTACTTCAACTTCTGATGAAGAGTGGATGTCACAGCGCCAGCCTTGTGAATCCACGGTCGTCCCAACAGACAACAATAAGCGGGTTGAATATCCATCACGTAAAAGGTTATAGTAAAGATTTGAGGACCCACTTGGATCGGTAGATCTACCTCTCCAAACACAGACCTCCTTGAACCATCAAAGGCGCGCACTACCAACTCACTTGGTCTCAACTCAACACCAACATAGTCAATTCGCATGAGGGCCGACTTAGGAAGTACATTCAAAGAAGACCCAGTATCAACCAAAACACGGGACAAAGTCGTCCCCTTACATTCAATCGAAATATGCAAAGCCTTGTTATGGTTTCTCCCTTCTGGAGGAAGATCACGATCCGTAAATCCTAAGCTGTTCCCAGCGGAGATATTATTGGCTACCGCCTCTAGCTGATTCACAGATATTTCATGCGGAACGTAAGCACCATTCAGAATTCTCAAGAGAGCATTTCTATGACCTTCTGAACACATCAGCAGTTGCAAGATGGAGATCTTTGACTGGGTCTGACCCAACTGCTCAGCAACTTTGTAATCACACTTCCTGATGATTCTCATTAACTCTTCCATATCCTTGGAAGATACAACATTACCAGGTGCCCCATTCCTGATTGGAAAACTCTGGTGAAGTCACATGGAATTTTGTAAGTGCTTTAGGGATTCGAGCAATGCAAATGCTGCGATGCTCAAGATAGACAATGTCTTGCTTATCCCTCGTGCGGGAGCCCCAAGCAATTTCAAAGACTTGTAGATCCTAACATCACGACCAGGTGCCCCATAATAGAATTCACACCTAGTGTCATCATCATCAAGCAAAGAATATATAGACATCCCCACAGTACGGAGCTTAACCAGTTGCAAATAAAGCAAGCATGGAAGCAAATGAGCATACGACATGAGAATTAGATAGAATTGTCCTTCAAAACCTCTTTTGTCGTTGCTAAGAACATGCCCTTTGAATTTGTGAGAGAAAAGGAGATTATCCGCTGACGAGGAACTTCACAAACCGCATGTGGAAGAAATCCACGAAGTGCTCCCTGAGTTTTTCTCGCTAAGAATCCTTGAGCATCGGTCATAACTTGCATGCCTTCAAAAACAACCCCAACTGAGCTTTCTTCTCGATAAAATCCCCACAAAGTTGTTTCATGACTGATCTTTGAGCATACAATAAGAACAAATCAAATCTCTGAGTCTGGTGAGAGTACCAAGTCTGAATAAGAGATCCTCGGTCCTGAATACCTGTTATGCATGGAATGTATGAGATGCATGATATGAATGTAATTCCATGTTCATCCGATTTCCAAGGAATCCTCATGTTTTGATTTTTTTAGAAAGCAAGAGATGGAAAAGCTCGACACGGGGCTTAAAGATACAATTCCTTGGAAATGAGAGGAACATGTATGCTAGTTATTTTTTTTGTACATCATTTTTGGAAAGTAAGTATGCAATGATGCAAGGTGGTGGGGCTTGTTGCCGCCCACCAGGCATTCTGGACTGCCGGTAACACACATAGTATGAAGCCAAAGGTTCGGTCCCAAAATGGTATACCACACGGAACACGGAATATCAATCCACGGAACCAAAGCCCATAGTCAATAACACACTGGAATAGAACACAGATTACCACCCAAACAAGAACCATAATACCCCACGAACAGGAACCAATAGTACACTCGAACGAGAACAGCGGTAACCCACGAACAAGAACAGGGATAACCCACGAACAAGAACAGCGGTCACCAACAATGTACCTGTTATATGATCATTGATTCCCGCCCCACTCACGGGTAAAATCTAGGCCAAGGTAAGGTCATGAAACGCAGTATACGGTCCGCCCGAAGGTAAGCATCATCACAGCGCGTAAGCGGGTGACGATAATACCTCAGTTTGAAACCACTACTCTGCTCGTGGTCACATAATCCATCCCGAGACGTACACCTCGAGACAAACCATGATCCCACTCTATCCTAGGGTTCCTATGGTTCACACATAGCCTGGGTATTGGGCCTTTTACCTCTTGAAACACCCACCCAACAAACAGAGATCCAGCCAGTCCAGAATATGATGCAGAAAAGTAAAAGCGCACATAGAATGCAATGCAAACAGGTAAATATGCAAAGCAGTAAAAACACCCAATGATAAACACACAAGCGCTAGGATCGACTCGCTGAGTCCGGACTAGCAACAGGTCGAGACGTCCCCAGCAGAGTCGCCAGCTGTCGCCACCGCGAAAATTAACAGAGTCGCCACTAACATATTTATCCTGAAAAGGAAGGGAATTCCAGCAAACCACGAAACAAAAAAAAACGGTATCGACCAGAGAAAAAGGGTAAGGGAGTCGGTTACGCGAGGGGAAGGTGCTAGCACCCCTCGCGCCCATCGTACTCGATGGTATCCACGTCTGTGTCTAAATCTATGGGTGGGTAAGCAAACTACGCTAATCTAGACTAAAATGAATGCAAAATGTAGGGAAAAGAAAGGATTGTGCTCGCACGGGTCCTACCCCGCTGCCTACGTATTTGTTTTGCAGAATCAGAGCTACCGTAGCTCGGCTAACTAATTTCTGTTTGTTTTGTGTTTTTTAGGTGACCAAGTTACATTCACACTCTGCTGCTCGACCTTTGGAGACTTATGCTGGGAATGGAGCGGAAATAACAAGCTCTTAAGAAAAGAAAATCAAAGAGTGTGGTTTGTGTTTTAAAGAATGCATGAGGAAAACCTAAGCTAAGGGGGAAAGCTTGCTACCTAATGTTATCATACAAAGGGTACAAGTCTAAGCTAAGCTAAGCTAAAAACCTACGAGGAAAAGGGGAAGCACACAAATAGCACACAAACGAGCATCCGCTCGTAAAGCAAACAAACCAACGGTACTGACCGAGTGTTAGAAAAGCGGTCCCGCCATAGCCAAGGGGAGCAACTCAACCCAAGTAAACCAAGCATTAGACCTCGCGAAAATGATCGGACCATAGACAAGAGGGCGGACCCCTCTCAGCAACCAAGCCGTCACGGATCGTAAAGGAAAACAGTGCGTGCGTACACCGAGCATCAACGTCGAGCGACGCGAGCTATAAGAAAGGCGGGGGTCCGGCTACATGAACCCTTTTCCTGACATACTCGATAACAAGATCTTGTGCAGGTTCAGAAGCAAACAACGCGTAGCATGCGCTTACTGAACAGACTCGATGAGACTAGGTGGGGGTTGATTGCTAACCCTTTTCGCGTGCCTTCGATGAGGACTTAGCGGAGTGCCATATAGGACTTATTACACCATGACTCCCTGCCGCAAAGCACAAATGTAAACACACCAACAAAAATAGAGCCTCTTTTGAGGGCTTAGCCAGATGAATGTCTAGGTCCTACTTCTCATGTTATAGGATGATGCGAGAAAGCGATAAAGTGCGAGTGAAATAAAATGAAACGGAATCAATACCAAACGGATGATGATCCGTAAACTAAAGTGAAGCAAGACGAAGAAAGTAGAATCCCGCGAGCGAGCTAGCAAGCAAAAAGCAAATAGTCAGCACACCGATTAGCCACAAAAGCACACAAAGGTCGACACGCGCGTCGAGCACAACCACAATACACCTGCAAGAGGAACAAGCAAACCAAGCAAGCAGATATAAAGTAAAAGGGGTCGTGTCTCCGAGATGAGAACACGATACGAGTGAATAGGATTGTATCCCGCAAGTGAAACGGAACACATAAGTAATAAGTGCCGATCGGTGACTATCCAAGAGCCTCGCACACTAGCACACAAGTTTGAGATAACAAACATTGCAATCGGAATTGCGTTATTTCTATAAAACGAAAGGAAACGGACAAGTAAGGTAAACATGAAATGGACAATGAAAAATCAAAGAGAAATCAAACATGAATGATCTACAAATTAATGAAAATCAAGCATCTAGTAAGATAGTACATTTCATAAGCTTTCCGACGATATAAAGAACATGCAAATCGGAGTTACGAGCAAAAAGTTACGAAAGATTGAAGTTAGAAAAGAGAAACACAAAAATTACACACAGGAACCGGTTCCTGCATAGGACAACCCGGTTCCTAGTACTAAAAACCAGAGGCAGAAAACTAGGAACCGGTTCCCACCTAGGGACAACCCGGTTTCTGGTACTAAATCACAGAAGCAAGCATATTTCAAACTGTTGGGAACCGGTTCCCACCTAGGGACAACCCGGTTCCTAGCACACAAACAGGGGGCAAAAACAACGCAGGAACCGGTTCCCACCTAGGGACAACCCGATTCCTGGTACTAAAACACAGAAAACCAGCAATTTTGGATTGAGTGGGAACCGGTTCCCGCCTGGGACAACCCGGTTCCTGGTGTAGCAAAACAAGTTTTTATGCATTTTTAAGACCTCGGAGCCATTCGCACTCAATCCAAAATCATTCCATAGGCAATTATCACAAGAAAACATCAAATTATGAATTAAGCACGAGTCCACAAGTAAAATTATCCTAATTATGCACAGTGCGACGCGTCGAGCCAAGCAAACATCAAGCAAAAGTGCACCACATGCATTTATACAAACACTTTGAGTACGACACAAGTATCATACATGAATATTATCAATTATGCACACAAAATCAACAACGAATCATGGATCCATACACGAATATCACAATTCATCATCAACGGATATCAATTACACGCAGTCAAACATCAAATTTAAACGCGATTCACATGAACACGACTAATTCGAGCAAAAGATGAGCAAATTCACCGATCAATCATCATCAATAATCCATTATTCAAGAACAAGAGGTAGATCGGGATTCGAATTCACATAATAATCAACAATTAAGCACTTAATTGAAGATCCGAAAGCTTACCGATTGAAGATCTAGCCGAAGCGCGAACACGAACACGATACGAACGCGAACACGACACGAACGCGACACGAACTCAAACGAAATCCGGAGAGAGAGAGAGAGAGAGAGAGAGAGAGAGAGAGAGAGAGAGAGAGAGAGAGAGAGAGAGAGAGAGAGAGAGAGAGAGAGAGAGAGAGAGAGAGAGAGAGAGAGAGAGGAGCGCAACTCTATGTGGAGAGAAGAAGAAATTCGAACTTCCAATCTTGATTCTTCAATCCATGTTCTTGATCTTGGTGGAAATTGATGAATCTTGATGAAAGTTTTATGTGATTTATGGTTTTGATAATGAGAATTGAGAGAGAATTGAGAGGAAGTGTTTGTGAAAAATTGGTGAATTGAAATTATGAGAGTCTCTTTTTTATTTGTGAAGAGCAAAATGTATATATATTATCAACGCGAAATGTCCAAATTGCCCTCGGTGCGTCTTATTTTGGCTCGTTTTTAAGGAAACTCGATTCGGCTCTAAATTTCGGAACGAAACCAATGCCACTATGAAGATGACCAAATTTGTGACTCATTGCCGCGAGAATCGTCTCAATCCGATAAGCGACGAAGAAATTACGCGCGTTTGAATGACGAGAAACGTCGATTCATCTAGCGCGACTGTGCGAAATTTTGTGAGTATCGCTCAAAGAACTCGATAAAACCCTATCTCCGGCTAAGAATCTGAACAAGCATGTGTGATAAAGAATCGAAGCTAAGGAAATTTCTAAGAAAATGCCGCCGGAACGGACTCCATACGATAAAAATCGAAGGAGTTATGAATTTTCGAACTCGGCGCGACATACTCGAAAACACACTTTTTACCGAAACAACACGACGATCCTTAAAATTCTGGGAATTCTCCATGCATAATTGGCCTTCGGTCCTAACATATGAAATCTTGGTAATGATGCCACGGAGCTCCAGTTAAATTTTCAAGCGAATCCGAAGAGTGGATTAGGAGATATGAATTTTCCGAGGCACGAAACCCTACATTCAGCACTGTTTCTCACTTCAAAACCTCAAGTAATTTGCAAATTTGACGACCTTCCTCACATAATTGGGTTCCGAGCCGAACACGAAAGTTGTAGATACCGTCGAAACAGTTCGGACAACGCGCGAACTTAGCTCGTATCACCTTCCAAATAGGACTTGTAAATTTTCTTGTACTTTCACTGTTTAAACCATTTTTCACACCTCATCTTCATAAACCCCTGAAAACTCTTTATTATTTTTCTTCAATTTTTGAATGACGAAATAAACGTCATTATTAACTTATAGCTCAAATAAAGAGGGCAAATTTTGGGGTGCAACACACACAGACATACATTGAATAAAATATCAGGTCTAGAAGCATTAATATATAGAAGAGATCCAATCATACCTCTGTAGAGCTTCTGATCTACCTTCTTACTTACCTCATCCTTACCTAATACACACGTTGGATGCATAAGAGTCTTTGCTTCTTTGCTTTCTGAAAGATTAAACTTCTTCAGAAATTCTTTCACATACTTGGTCGTATGAACATAAGTTCCTTCAGAATTTTGATTGATCTGGATCTCAAAGAAATACTTGAGTTCTCCCATGAGGCTCATTTCAAACTCTGTCTGCATAAACTTAGCAAACTCCTTTCCAAGTGTACCATTAGATGTTCCAAAAATAATATCATCAACATATATTTGACAAATTAAAATATCCTTTTTAAAAGTCTAACAGAAGAGAGTTGTGTCCACTTTTCCTCTAGTAAAACCATTATCCAGAAGGAAAGAACTTAATCTTTCATACCAAGCTCTAGGAGCTTGCTTCAGTCTGTATAATGACTTCTTTAGTTTAAAAACATGTTCTGGAGACTTAGAGTCTTCAAAACCAGGAGGTTGATGGACATAGACTTCTTCATCTATATAACAATTTAAAAAGGCACTCTTAATATCCATCTGATACAGAGTGATGTTGTTCTGAGTGGCAAATTGTGGTGTCGTTTTTTTACCTCCCCGTTTCACTTGGGAGGACGGCATGCTAAACCCTTCACGCAAAATTTGGAAGGAGAGAAGCGCCCTTGTGGGATGAATTTTGTTTCAATTCTTCCTACGATAGCACACAAACTTTTTAATTATTCTACGAGGGGGAAGGGGAGAAAGATCTCAAATAAACCCTAGGAGTTTGCTAAGTATGGGGATTCACCTATACTAGAAATTCTGAAGTCCGGGAGGTCATTATACATAGGGAAGGTTTTAAGCACCCTACATATCCGTAGTACTCTACGGGAACCTTCTCTGTGTCTATATGTTTGTGTTTGATAATTGATTGGAAAAGTTTCTCCTTTGTGTTAGGAGGGAAAATTGAATTGAATTGAAAGAAAGACCGACTGACTGACTATTTTAGGTTTTTTCATTAGCTCGCTGTGAATCTCATGCCTACATATCCCTAATGGAAGTCAGAGCTTTTTGTAGTTCAGGGAACTAATTAGGGAAATTAATTGTTTTTGGGTGCCTTGCTTGAAGCTCAAGGTTGAAGCTTGAATTAAATCTCTGTTTACAGTAAAGAGACATGAAGTCATCTTTACAGAGATGTATTTCTACTATTCCACCACAAACATTTAAAGTGACAGAAAAGCTGAATTTGTTTCATAAGAGAGGGACCTTACTTGGATGTACAAGTATACCAGTCACATGTCTCTTAAATGAAAGAAAGATTCTCAACCAAATTAGGGAATGTTTCACAAGCCTGGGGTTATGCCAGAGCATGTATTTCAAAATCCTAAATGGGAGAATGTTTAAAATTAAAATTAAATGTTTGTTTGAGTGTGGTGAAATAGGAGAGATATCTCTCTATAGTGATAAGTCATGTCTATTTACTGTTTGAAAGATTTGATTTTTAGCTGGCTTGTATGAGGCCAAAGCTTGAGGCTTTTTTATTGACTCTGGGAGATGAATCCACTGGAAATTGATTTTGACTAAAGGAAATTTTGTGTTCTGTATGAAGCCCATAATTGAGGCTGACTCTAATTGGAGAGTGTTTATTTGATGGATTAAAGGGTTTATTTTAATGTTCTGTACAAAGCCCAGAATTGTGGTTGACTCCACCTAGGGGGACTATATTATATGCCTTGTATGAAGCCTAATGTTGTGGCTGACTATTGAGGAAACTGAGTATGGATGACTCTATTTTGTGCCTTGTACAAAGCCCAAGGTTGTGGCTGACTCTCTAGGGAAAGATCCTAAAGGTTAGAAATCTTTTGACGCATGGAAATGATATTTATCTGCCTTGTACAAAGCCCAAGGTTGTGGCTACTTGATAGGGAAGGACTCACTGTGGAGAATCTATTATCTGCCTTGTAAAAAGCTCAAGGTTGTGGCTAACTCTGGAGAGGGGAATGCTTATGAGTAGGGTTTTTGACTCTAAAGGGAATATCTGCCTTGTACAAATCCCAAGGTTGTGGCTGATTCCTAAATGGGGAAAGATCTACCAGTGTGGGATCTTTTGACTCTGAGGGGATCTTTGACTCTACTGAGGATTACTCTGGTGTTTTAGAGACTAAAGGTTGACCCTACTGGGGATTGTGCTTTTTCTAAGCAGAGATTGATGAATGAAAGACCCAGGTTTGAAAGATTGACCTTAACAAGGGGAATTTATTTAAGTGATTGACCTAGACTCTATTGGAGAGTTTTGAAGGTTTGAAAGATGATTTTGGAATCTAACCCTATCCAGGGAATTTGGATTTGAAGGAGATGTTTTAGGGGATGACCCTTTCCAGGGATTTTGACTCAGCTAGAGAGTTTATCTTTTAAAATATTGAATGGAAGCTAACCCTTTCTAGAGAATGATTAAATGTTTTAGACTTCTTGTTTAAAGCCCAAGAATAAGGCTGACTCTGACTGGAGATAGACAGATTGGAACCTAGACTCTGCTAAGGAGGAAAATTATTGGAGATTGAAGATAAAGGTGACAAAGACTGTCCATGTATCTCATTCCAAAAGGTGAACTCAATATTGAGATTGAGACATTCTTAGCTTATTGAAGTCTGGTTTGAAGGATGGAAGAAACTCACCAGGATAGGCTAAAAGGTGACTAAAGACTTGTTCCTATGTTTATAAGAAACCTGACGGGTCCTGTCGCGGGGAAAAATCGTTGTCTTTTTTCGGGATGAGACACCTGATGCCTTCTTTGGGCTCGAGTGCTCAAAAAAAATGATTTTTCTTTTGTACGGACCAAACTTTTTATTGTTTCCAAAAGAGGAAAAGGAAAAAAGTTGCAATAACCTTAAAAGTGGGGGAGAGATCTTGGGTAAGAGGGTTGGTTATACGAAGGGAAGGTATTAGCACCCAACGTATCTATAGTACTCTATAGGTTTCTTTGCTTTATTTATTCCATTCTTGTTATGGTGGAGGTTCTTGTGAAATAGGTGGGACCTAAGGTGTTTGTTTGATTATGCTCGCAAAGATCATCGCGATCCTCTGCATACATATCCCCTAGAGGGAATCAGAGCATCTGTAGCTCGGGGTCTACGGGTGCTAAGGTTTGAGTGGTTTGAGGGAGAAGTTTTGCTCGCCAAGGATATGACCTTGTGCCTACGTATTCTCAAAGGGATGTTGAGAAAGTCAGAGCAATCGTAGTTCCCACTTATGCTGGTGGAAAGCAAAGGAAAATAGACAAATGTCGTCTAAATGCTAGATGTATCTAATCTATATCATCACATACATCTGTTTGATTTTTGTTTGAAAATCTTTTCATTATAAGCCCGGGGCCATGCCACTTAGGGTGCTTAGAATGATAAAGATGTTTTTGTTTAACCAGCCTTGTGGCAAAAACTTTTAATGAAGTCAGCCTTGTGACAAAAAGTTTTAATTAATCAGCCAGCCTCGTGGCAAAAGTTTCAATGAAGTCAGCCTTGTGACAAAAAACTTTGATTAATCAGCCAGTACGGTGGCAAAACGGTTTGATTGATTAGCCAGCCTTGTGGCAAAAAGTTTGATTGATTAGCCAGCCTTGTGGCAAAAAAGTTTGATTGATTGATTGATTGTTTGTGATGATATAAAAGAGATACTCCTAGCATAGAGATGAAAAATGTCTAATCTCCTAGGGTATTTGATTTGGATATTGGGGATGCTTATAAGAAGCCCGTGGGTCCTTGTACGAAGCCCACGAGGAGGCTATCCGAGGGTCCTTGCATTGTAAGCCCAAGAGGAGGCTATGGGAGGGACAATCCAGGGTCCTTGCATTGTAAGCCCAAGAGGAGGCTATGGGAGGGTCACTCGTTTGTACAAAGCCCAAGGGGAGGCATGGTATAGTTGGTCTGAGCTCTTAGAGCGATTTCACCGGGAAACCATACTCTATGTCCTAACCTAAACTAGTGGAGATTCTTTGCACGAAGCCCAATAGGAGGCTATGGGGAACCTAGTGTTATACTAAGTTGTACAAGCACACATATCACACATATGAACAAACATGAACAAGTATTAACAAACATGAACAGGTATGAACAATTGTATATATATGACAAAGTGTGTGTATATAATGGAGTTTATGAAGGAAATATACCTGTAAGCATGATCCATTTGTATACACAGGGGCTCGGGACTCACACTCGGGGAGAGGTCCACTTGAGTTTATTCACAGCTATGTAAACAGGTATTTACAAAAGGGGCTTGGGACTTATACCTACATGGAGGCCCATGGTATTTTTGGGAAGATTTAAAGAAAAAACCTTCATTTTTGGTTTGTTATTCAAAGTTAAAAATCAAACTGATCGAGATATGTACAAAACAGTGTATGTATAAAAAGGCGTACAATGAAATACCTAATTTCATGTACTGGGTATGTACAAAAGGGCTTGGGACTTATACCTACGTGGAGGCCCGTGTTTTATTTACAAAACATGGTTGATTGTTTTTATTTACAGACGCGAGGTTTCGCTTTTGTAAAACTGTTTGAAAGTTTGTTTTGAAAGTTTATTCTGTTTGAAGAAAAACTGTACAAAAAAGAAAAAGGAGTGGGACTTACACTCTCTAATATTCGAGAGGCCCCACTTCGTTTTGAAAATCAATTGATCAATTAAAAAGATTTAATCAAAAAGAAGTGGTTTATCGTTTTGAAAAGAATCGCGATCGCTCGTTTTAAAACGATTTGAATATGAGAAAAATTAACTTAATTAAGTTGAAAACAAGTTTTAATGCTTAATTAAGACCTAAGTGATTAGGGTTTGATCACAAAAAATATTTACAAGTAATTAAGTTTGAAAAAATCAAATAAAACAATATTTAAAGTATTTGAAAATACCTAAAAACATGTCATTTTAAACCTAATTAAAAGTATATTAAATAAATCTTTTTTTGTGATTTTTTTTGATATTGTCAAAATATGTATATTAAATAAGAAGTGTTTAAAAAATGAAGAAAAAATAAGTTATTTTGATGGGTTAAATTAATTGGTGAAGTTGTGAAGAAAATAGAGAAAAATAGTGTCAAAAAATAAGGTTTTGTCTTCACTAGGGCTTGAACCCACGCCCTGAGGTTCACTACTCAAAACAACAACCAACTGAGCTGCGCGTGCAGCTTGTTTATGATACGCTTCCATTCAATTATATTTTCAAACAAATATTTGAAATTTCCAAACCAAAAACGCGCCAAGAACACAACCCTAACTGAATTTTGAATTTCATCAAATCTGTGTTGTTTTGATCAGGTAAAGGGTCTATTCCACTTGGTTTTTCACGACGAACATGATGATGACCTTTAATTTCATTTATTTTTGCTCTAAGGTGATCAATTTTGTGATGAACACTAAGAACCCTAATTCCCTAATTCAATCTGAAATCGTGTTTGTGCAAGATAATTGGCAATTGATTGAGGGTTAATGATCTATGCATGTGCAGAAACAAGATAGTATGGCAGTTTTTCATTTATGATGCACGTATGATAGAGTTTGAAGTTCAAGAGAGCTTACCTTAAAAATGTCAAAACTGGAAATCGAATTCTGCAAATGAGGGATTCCAGATGTTGTTTCTTGATCTGAACACCTTCAGTGGACCTTATGGAACATGTTTGAAGTCTTGGAATGAACTGAGAACCTCTTGATCAGTTTGTGGCACCCGATCTGCAGAGCTATGGTGTGAGAATCGAATCTGATGATTTTGATATTACAGATCATATGTGAGTGCTTGGATAGTTCATATGTGATGTATATGAGGTGTTGGAAGTGTTAGTTTGGACAGAAATGTTCTTGAATGGATTTTGGCATGATAAGGCCATGGTTATGCATATTTGAGAAGTGAGGTAGTGATTTTGAACTTGAGGTGTTTTTGGGGTGTATGAGTGGTTCAAACAAGTTTCAAATGATGTTTATGAGTTGTGGGAAGCATCATTTTGCTCAGAACTTCAAAGGTTTAGAGGTTGAGCATTTTACCTCTTTGAAACTTAAGAAACTTGCAATTCAAGAAAGAAGAGAGAAAACCTATAATTGTGAGGTTTTGGTGTGAATTGAAGAGTGATTTGAACCTCTATTTATAGGCCAAGGATTCTGAATGAAGAGCTCTTGCAAGTTGCTTCAAGAATGATGATTTGGCTTAAGAGATAAAATGGAATCTTTCACATTAAATGCAAATGGTTAAAGTAACTAAACCATGGTTATTTTGGCCAAGCTTCTTATCTCTTTCCTATCTGATCTTAAACCAGAAAATATCTCTCAATCATTGCTTTGGTGTGTCATCACTTGAATTATAGGTCATGTAGTCTTGAAACTTAGTGAAAAATGGTGAAAATTCAAGTGAAAATGATCACTAAATGCATAATTCAAAACCATAGCTACACTCCATATTTTTTCATGCTCTTGGACATTTTGGAAAGCTCATATTACATACTTCAAAACCCTAGTTGGAAGTTTCTTCAAGATCCTTAAGGAAGTGGGTGAAAAAGATCCATGAACTTTGAGAAAAATGAGATTTCAAGTGAAGTTTTCAAAAAGTACCAACTTTGAAGCACCATATCTCTTAAATGGTTGATCTTATGGAAAAAAATTATATGTGTCAAAGTTGTTTATTGGATCAAAATCTACAACTTTCATGTTGGAAGTTTTTTTCAGTTTGTAGGTGAAATTTTGAGAAATTCCCTTCCAAAGTTTGGAAAAAACCATTGAAAAACACTTAGAAATTTTTCTAAGTATGAAAAGTCAAACTTTTGACTTTTGATTCTTGATTGATTTTCTTGATTTTTCTTGATCAAATGACTTCTCATATCATATATTGATGATTCAAAACTTCAAAAGTCATGGTTGACCAAAATTCCCCAAAAGTCAATGGTGATCTTGTACAGTTGACTTTTTCAGACGAATCGCGTTTCTTGAGATTTCAAGTGAAACAGGCTATCCTCATCAAATGAATAGTATGAATGGATCATATTGAGGTATTAGAGGATATTGAACCATGATTTGAGTTGTGGCACCATGTCCTGATTAAAAAGTCAGTTGCTCAGTGAATTAGGTCAAAAACCCTAATTGTCGACCTGATGAAATTGATGCCTGTAGGTCTTGAATTGAGATGTAATTTCCATTGTATATTGTCATAGGGATTATTTGAGGATGATTGAAACCTTTGATTGACTTCCTGGGGGTTTTTAGGGTTTCCCAAATGTGATCCCTGATTTCAGTCCCTGATAGTTCAAAACCCTGATCTGAGGATTTGTCTGATCAATCTTTGTGCAGAAGATGTTATGAGCCAATGGATTAAGTCAAAATGATGCACTTGGGGTCTTGAGGTCATGTCCCAAGTCATTAGGTCAAATCCTGAGCAAAAGTCAGGAGTATGCTGTCTTCAGTCAAAACCCTAATTCAGTCGATTCAAAGCTGTTGAGTTTGTTGAAGTGAATCTCTGGGGACCAAATGTTGATTGTTGATGAAGATAGTTCTTTTGAAATGAAGGGAGAACAAAACCCTAATTGATTGTTACTTGTACTGATGAGTGATTTCCTGATTAAACCCTGCTGAGCACAAGTAGCAAACACAAGCTATGCAATTTGTTAGAGATGCAAATGATGCATATGCAAATGATATGAGGTGGTATCTTAGGTCAAAAATTGGGGTATGACAGATGCCCCTATTTAAGTTTCTTCAACCTGAGACATGAAGATTGAAAATCTTCGTTTTGATAGGGTGGAAGAGACTTAAATATCAGAAGACGCAAATTTTGGACCTAAGATACCAAAATTGCGAATGATGCAAGGATATCTTTACCGAGGGATATCAAAACTGACTCCGCTGGGGAAAAGAGATTGGGAAGGATGTCTCAATCCGTTTTAGGAAGAGAATCCGTTTTCTTTCTTTTCGGGGAAGCAAGTGTACGCTTCACCGGGGAATGATAGCTTTGTAAGAAAAGCTTACCTATCGACATTATCGACTATCAACACAGGGATAGACTTGTTTAATAATGCGAAGGTGAAAGGTATGAAACTGTGTTACCGACTACCAGCGTTGTGATAGACTTGACAAGGTAAAAGAGTTTCAAAGGTTTGGTTAATATTACCGACTATCAGCATGGTGATAGACATGTTTAATAATATAACCAGAACAAAAGGTTACCGACTACCAGCCTTGTGATAGCGGTTTTGAAGACATGATCAATTATCAGCCGAGTGATAAAATGATTCTTGAGACTTTGCTAGGGAAATTACTGGTTATTCAGCCTTGTGAACAGCAATAAGGCCCTGATTGTCAAATGGTCTTCATGATTGATTTCCTAGAGAGGAAAAAGCTTTTGAAAGAGACATAAGCTGCTCAGATGATGAGGCTATTGCTTATTGTCTGTTTTTCACGACTCTGTTTGAGGAATCGGAACTTGAATCTTTGGTAAAGACAGGGTTCTAACCAAGAATGAATTGGAAAGAAATAGTCAAACAAGACTTTGCACCCATGAGGAATGAACTCAACTGGGGATCTCCTCCTTTGTTTTGAAAGGAGAAACTAAAGCAACCTTCTTCCACGAGGAATGATCTCAGTGGGGAACTGGAAAAAGAAGATGTTCTTTTCTGCTTATGGGTGACAACCTACTTGGAGAGATGACACGCCCATACTTGTTTCTTTTCTTCTTTTTCTTTTTTTTCTCTTTCTTTGGGATAGATATATCCTAAACAAGTGATTTTAAAGCAAACATTGAAAAATGCAAGAATGCATAAATGATGCAAATATGTATGAATGATGAATGTCATGAATGTAGCATGCATGCTGACGAGACTGGCAGACAAAAGAGTATATACTGGAGAGGGACCGACGTCGCAATACAACCAGATACTTGGCAAATGTTCTTCAACGCGGTGCAGATAACACGGGTGATGAATGCTGTGTGCTTTAAACTTCTCTGGGGAAGATAAGCATTTTTACTGGGATGGAAGAGCTTCTTCACTGGAGATGGAAAATCTTCGTCACTGGGGATAAAAGACCTTCTTTACTGGGGATAGAAGAGCTTCTTCACTGGGGATAGAAGAGCTTTTCCTATGGAGATAGCTGTTGATGTTCCTTCGGTTGTTCACCACTCAAAGGAAAGTTTCGCTTTTATTTTGAAAAAGAAAAGTAAATTCATTTAAAACTCTTTTTCTTTTTTTTCAAAAGTGAATAACACAATTAAAGCGTCATTTTGCAAGCTAAAAGAAATTAGAGATTGCAGACAAATGGGCACAAGGCTCAAATTTATTTAATAGGATGGTAATCAGCTAAAGGCATGATTCCATAGAGTATTTACAAAAGTTGGAAATGGTAATTATGCGGAAAAGGCTACATTGAAAGCAAGAACCACTATTCCCCCTAACAACTTTGAGTCCCAACTGTGTTTGTCGCTTCAGATTGGCGATGATTTGATTGAAGATCCTTTGATGAGGTACAGACTCTTCAGGTGACGAAGTACGGACTAATGCAGTTACTTTGTCATAAATCCCTAATTTTTGCCTAGATTGCCCTTTCAGGTTTTCAATCTACCAGGATGAATTTTTCTGTTTATTGTCTCTAATTTTTGCCTGGACCGCCCTTTCAGGTTTTCAGTCCACCGAGACGCTCATTTTTGCCTAAGTCGCCCTTTGCGGGTTTTCAACTTACCGAGCTGTTCTTTTGTATATTTTTTTTTTTTTAGACAAAGTATTTCTTGACTGCATCAGCATTCACAGGATATGGGAGTTCATCACCATCCATGGTTGCAAGAGTCATGGCGCCGCCAGAAAATGTTCTTTGGACAACATACGGGCCTTCGTAATTAGGAGACCATTTGCCCCTAGAATCTGGTTGAAAAGACAAGATCTTTTTAAGCACGAGGTCGCCTTCTCGAAATTCACGAGGTCGAACCTTTTTGTTGAAAGCTTGTTTCATCCTTGCTTGGTATAACTGTCCATGGCATAGAGCAGTCATACGTTTTTCTTCGATTAAGTTCAACTGATCGTATCTGTTTTGACACCATTCAGCCTCTGATAACTTAGTCTCCATGAGGACTCTCATTGATGGTATTTCAACTTCTACGGGGAGCACAGCTTCCATGCCGTATACTAGAGAAAAGGGAGTTGCCCCTGTTGAAGTACGCACTGAAGTACGGTACCCATGTAAAGCAAATGGCAGCATTTCATGCCAGTCTTTGTAAGTGACGACCATTTTCTGAACGATCTTCTTAATGTTCTTGTTAGCAGCTTCAACGGCGCCGTTCATTTTTGGTCTGTAAGGAGAAGAGTTATGATGCTCAATCTTGAATTCCTCACATAATTCTTTCATCATTTTGTTATTCAAGTTTGAACCATTGTCAGTAATGATCTTGCTGGGAATACCATATCGGCAAATGATGTTGTTCTTGATAAACCTTACAACCACTTGTCTTGTAACATTGGCATAAGATGCTGCTTCGACCCATTTGGTGAAGTAATCAATGGCTACCAAGATGAAACGATGACCGTTTGAAGCTTTCGGTTCGATCATTCCAATCATATCGATACCCCACATGGAAAAAGGCCACGGAGAGGAGAGAACGTTGAGTAGAGTCGGTGGCACATGGATCTTATCTGCGTAGATCTGGCACTTGTGACACCTCTTCACGTGTTTGTAACAGTCAGATTCCATTGTCAACCAATAGTATCCTGCTCTTAAGATCTTCTTGGACATTGCATGCCCATTTGAATGAGTTCCAAAGGACCCTTCATGCACTTCATGCATTAACATGTCTGCTTCGTGTCTATCCACGCATCTGAGCAAAACCATGTCGAAGTTTCTTTTGTATAGCACGTCTCCGTTCAGGAAAAAACTGCCAGAAAGTCTCCTTAGAGTCTTCTTGTCTTTGTTTGATGCCCCAAGCGGGTACTCTTGAGTTTGAAGGAAGCGTTTGATGTCGTGGAACCACGGTTTATCATCGATGACTGCTTCAGTTGCAAACACATAGGCGGGCCTTTCAAGGCGCGTAATTCTGACTGTAGGCATATCGTTCCAATGATTGACTTTGAACATGGAAGATAAAGTAGCCAAGGCGTCTGCCATTCGATTCTGATCTCGAGGTACATGATGCAATTCAACCTTGTTGAAGAAAGTCAACAGACGTCTTGCATAATCTCTGTAAGGAATCAAGCCAGGGTGGTAAGTTTCCCACTTGTCTTTGATTTGGTTGATCACGAGGGCTGAATCTCCATATATGTCTAGGATTTTGATCCTTAAGTCAATGGCTTCTTCGAGACCCATGATACAAGCTTCATATTCTGCGATGTTGTTGGTGCACTCAAATAACAATCTGGCGGAGAACGGGATATGAGTACCCTTGGGAGTGATGATGATTGCCCCAATTCCATTGCCAAAAGCGTTTACTGCTCCATCAAAAATTAGACCCCATCTTGATCCAGGCTCAGGACCTTCTTCAGGTAACGGTTCGTCACAATCTTTCATCTTCAAGTACAAGACATCTTCATCAGGAAAGTCAAACTTGAGAGATTGATATTCATTAATTGGTTGATGCGCCAAGTGATCGGCGAGAATGCTTCCTTTGACTGCTTTTTGAGCACGGTACTCAATGTCATACTCAGATAACAGCATTTGCCATCGGGCAATCCTTCCTGTTAAGGCGGGCTTTTCAAAGACGTACTTGATCGGATCCATTTTGGAGATTAACCAAGTAGTATTGTTGATCATGTATTGGCGGAGACGTTTTGAAGCCCAAGCCAAAGCACAACATGTTTTTTCGAGCATGGAGTAACGAGACTCACAGTCTGTGAATTTCTTACTCAGGTAATAGATGGCATGCTCCTTCTTACCAGTTTCATCTTGCTGTCCAAGCATACAGCCCATGGATTCTTCCAACACGGTAAGGTACATGATTAGTGGTCTTCCTTCAACTGGAG